>NC_090195.1:28661409-28992243 GCF_024679245.1 Pseudorasbora parva
TGTGTCTTATCGCTGTATTATTTTAAAGTTTGGAAACATTGTAAAACGGTCAAATTAAGCATTTATTTGTTTTATCAATAATGTATGATATTTTCAGGAACAGCTTTTTTCTTATTTAATTTCTAAGTCGATACACATTTTAAAATGGAATCAAAACAGTAGGTTTGATATAGACTATTCAGCTTGCAGCAATTCGCACCCTATGCTCAGCACACACACACACTGATACAGCGGTTCTCGAGTCAGATCGACCGGGTTGCAACGGATCACCAGTACAGAATCGAGAACCGTTTTTATCGGACATGTTCGATCTTTCGGACATGTTCGATTCTGAGAACCGGTGAGCTGAGATACTGAGCATGTGTGATAGCGTCGTAACCGAACTGTTTCTCTCGTACTGGGACAGCTGATGCTTATAATACATGAGCCCGGGTAAACTGAGGATTTGTGTAAGTATTATGTCAATGTAAGTTTATTTAATCCGTGTAAAACATCAGTGTTTGCACGACAGTGGCTGTATTGAGTGCTGTTGCAAAACATAAATGAAAAAATGTATCCAAGATGATGATGATATCAATAATAATTATTACTATACTAAGTTTTGATTAGAAATACTTTATATGGATGTGTTTGAATGTATTTTCATCCGCCGGGATGATAGAAATTACGTCATTACGTTAAGACGTAAAAGAACCGGTGATCCGTTTTTTTAACCGGATCATTGAAACGAACTGTCCAAAAGAACCGGTTCGTGGAAAAGAACCGAACTTCCCATCACTAGAATGAACTCATTCATATCTCATTCAAATAATTCAAAAGACTCCTGAGCATGACGCAATCGGTCACAAGACACACGAGAGCCAATGACATTTTTCAATCAATGCTGACGTAATGACGCAATTGGTCACAAGACATACGAGAGCCAATGACATTTCACTATGAAATCTGACGTAATGGGCGGCAATATTTGAAATTTGATGTGTTCATGATCTTCGGGGGATGGAGATGCCTGTCACTTTTGTGGATTTTCTTCATGCAAATCAATCGGAAAACTTGGATTATTTTACTTTTTTGAAGAACTTGTGGATGCAGTTGTATGTTATATCCTGTGTTTTATATCATGTTTACACAAATAGGTAGGTTTAGGGATGGGGTGGGGTTGGGTTACATGTTAAAATGTGCCTAAATAGCGTAAATAAAATAAATGTAAATGAAATTATGCTTGCTGATTAAATTGAGAATCACACTCCAACATGTCATAATGGCAAAATTATAAACCAATAAATAATTTCAATAAATCTTCTTCTTCTTCTTCTTTCGGCTGTTCCCTTCAGGGGTTGCCACAGCGAATAATCTGCCTCCATCTATTTCTATCCTCTGTATCCTCTTCTCTCAGACTGACTACCTTCATGTCCTCCTTCACTACATCCATAAACCTCCTCTTTGATCTTCCTCTTGACCTCCTGTCTGGCAGCTCTAACCTCAGCATCTTTTTACCAATATATTCACTGTCCCTCCTCTGAACATGTCCAAACCATCTCAACCTGGCCTCTCTAACTTTGTCTCAAAAACATCTAACATGTGCTGTCCCTCTGATGTACTCATTCCTGATCCTATCCATTCTCGCCACTCCCCAAGAGAACCTCAACATCTTCAGCTCTGCTACCTCTAGCTCTTCCTCCTGTCTTTTCCTCAGTGAAACTGTGTATGACTCCAAAGGTTTCTCATTGAAATGAATGGAGCACCCAGCGTGTCGAAAAATTACGCCAAGGGGCACCTTAAGCGTCTTCATTGTGACGCAGAAGGCACTTGACCATGCTTCGGATTTTGACGCCTTGGGAATGAGAATGGGTTGAAAAATCCAAAAGGTTTGCATTATACTCGACACCTACTGTAGATAAACACTTTACTGTCAAATTAAAACAAACGCACATACCAATGTTGTATGTAACTTTAGAGACGGTCCCTAAATTTGTGAATCTCGAACGTCATGTTAACTTAATGCCAGTCACATCAGATGCTCTATGGTTCTGCTTTGTTTGTTTTAAACTATTTTCGCTGCTGAAACAGAACAAAAACATTAAAACACTGTATGCTGAATGAATCTACTGCGTAAATTGCACCTTCATCTCTGCTTTGAGTGCAGATTTCAGTGAGTGAGAGCGCGCTCTGAACACAACTCTGGCTAATCTGAACGCATTTGATTAGACATTGCATTCATAAACTCAATAAAAAACACGTGTGATAGGTTATAATGCACAACGCGATTATAACAGATGGCTTTTGAGAAGCCTATAATAAATAGGTGTCTAGCAACAGTGACTGTGTTACACGCCACAGCCGACATACACCAAACCAACAGAATTATTAATTATTATTCCTTAAATGTCACCCTAGTCGTGTCGGAACTTGTTCGTTCGTCTTTGGCTAAAAGTTCACGTTATTATTTCCCAGACGTAGTTTTTGGTAAGAGGTCGCATGCAGGGTGACCAGAGCATCTTCGATTCATTTTCCCTCAGGACTTTTGTAAAAGCCAAAGTATGGCCTTACCTCAGATTTGGTCGTTTTAGAAGGCTGGAAAATTTCCCGATATATATATATATATATATATATATATATATATATATATATATATATATATATATATATATATATATATATATATATATATATATATATATATATATATATATATATATATATATATATATATATATATATAAATCTTTACAAATTTACTATTATATTTACATGCCCAGCAAAGAAATTTAAAGCAAACAAAATCTACAGATTATAAATTGTGTTGTGTAATTAATTTTGGTTAAACTAATACAAACAATTGAACATATTAAAGTTGAATATATTTTAAATGTTAAATAAAAAATGTCTCATGAACTATTTATTGATCATAGGTATAACATGTATCCATCTTCCCACCATTTCAGGGCAGGAAAACTTGTGCTTTCTTTCGGGTGGTCAAGCAGATAGCAGGGATCAGATAGAAACAGCATTAGTCAATTACACGCTGTTCTGTTGACACCTATTTTAATACGGCCGGGGCAGCTGCTGCCAGTGCTGTCGAGCAGATGAAGTCTCTCTCTCTCCTCTATGAAGATGAATGGCCTGAGCACTAGCCGAGGACACTGTCGTTCACCATTACAGCCAGTCAGCCAGGCCGTAGCCAGTGAAATAAGGAAGAGAGGGGGAAATGAAGCTGGCTAAGTGGGGCTCAGCCAAACAGACCGAAGCCCAGAGCAAACAAACATGTTTATCCTCAGCTATTTTCTAGCGGCTCATTACATCAGCGTCACTAGCAGATGTGAGGATGGAACAGGAACATCACAGCACGCTGACGAGGCGTGAGGTCACGGTAATCGCACACAACAGACGATACAACTGCTGAAAGGTGAAGTGTGTAAAATGTGTGCCACTAGGGGCATAAACCACTTGTTGGTGGTTGACAGCCCATCGTTGCACATTTGCAAAAGGTTTTTATCACATTTCTATGCAGTTGCTAGGGCACTAGGTGGTGGTTTTTAAGTTCTTGCAGGGTGGTTGCATAATAGTCCAAGTTTGTTTAAATCCATTTCTAAGAATGAACAATACTATTAACAGTGGTGGGCTGTCAGGGCAATCAGGGCCTTCTCTGCTGGCCCTGTCAAAATCATATTATATATGCGTATAGATGATGACATATGGAAAATACACCAAAAATAAATACATTCTTTCTGGAAATATAATCGTAAGAATGTATTTATTTTTGGTGTATTTTCCATATGTCATCATCTAAATGCATCACAGTAGAGGGCTGCATTGGGATTGAGTCCCGCCGGGTCCCGCGGGACCCAACGCAAATCTCGCGGGAGCGGGCGGTTTGAATTTAGCTGCGGGCGGGAATGGGCGGCTAAAAAAAACACCGCGCGATAGGGAGGTTGCCTAGCGCCATGATGGAGAAGATGTCAATTAATAGATGATGTAGAAAAGAACCTCAAACGAAGTTTCTCAATTTTTTGTGATAAAGATGTAAAGGAGCTGGACTTTGTTCATTGTGACAAATGTGCAAAAATATTCATCTACAATGTGCACAAATCCGGCACGTCTGGGTTGAGGCGACACACCTGCTCTGTTCTCCCCGGTCAAAGTTGTGCGGGCGGGAGTGGACATACATATTGCGGGAGCGGGCGGGAGTGTAACACATACGTTGCGGGAGCGGGCGGTAATGGTCAGAAATTCGGCGGGTGCGGGCGGGATGAAGAAAACAGTCCCGCGCAGGGCTCTACATCACAGCTCAGAGGACCAGCACTAGTAGAATAGCTTGCCCCACTGAAGCTGCTATTTTCCATTGGACCTTAGCTTTGACTGACGTGGGTCATCAGCCAATCAAATTTTGATGTGTAGTGATAGAACGGCCCAGAGGCCCAACGTGTGTCGGTGTGCTACCCCCTGCCGATGTCATCATCCGTTTGAACTTTTCGCGGGTTGTGAGCGTTCTGTGCGAAATGAGCTATGGCCGTCGTGGATGACGGGCTGCGTTCGAATGATCGATCCGAATGTCGAGCTGATAATGTCAGCTAAAAAGCAGTGTTTTTTCAGTTTCTTTGGGTGTTCTGTTGGTCTGTGTTTTTGTTTGTTTATGAGTATTTGTGCCAGACAGCTGATTTTGATTCTTTCCACCATTTGCCTAAACGGTGACACGTAAGTGCAGTATCAAAATAGTCAAAATATAAATAGTCAAATTGCCTTTTTGTCTCGCGTGTACTGCCCCCATTCCCAACGAACACTATGAAAGCGAAGTTCATAATAGTATTGCGTACAGTGCATTATTGTATTTTGTATATCAGTGTGTGTGTGTGTGTGTGTGTGTGTGTGGATACAAATGTGTATTATGACACAGGGTATGACACAGGTATTACAAGGAGAGGGTGAAATATGAGGATATTGGCCATGTCCCCACTTTTCAAAATGCTTATAAATCATACAGGATGAGTTTTTTTAGAAAGTAAAAATGCAGAATGTTTCCTGTGATGGGTAGGTTTAAGGGCAGGGGTAGTGTAGGGGAATAGAAAATACGGTTTGTACAGTATAAAAATCATTGTGCCTATGGAATGTCCCCATATGTCACAAAAACAAATGTGTGTGTGTGTGTGTGTGTGTGTGTGTGTGTTGTTATGGCGACGGCGTGTGGCATGTTGATCGTCAGTTCGTTAGTGAAGGCCCTGACTGAAACCCCACTGTACACTACTGACTATTAATGATGCTTACATTAACCCCTTTCCAGTCAACGATCGCAGACGGACCCAGATTATTATTGTTAAACATTCACCTCACACTAAAACATCACACTCTTACTTGATCGGGACAAACTGTATTTTATTAGAAAGATAAATGTCCAGTTGAACTCCATTTTCGACCATTTGACCACTGTTAATGATAAAACTAGGTTTCAGTGACATTCGTTTATTAATTTATGTGAGGAGTGCAAATAATCAATCTGTAGTAAATGCTATTTTGAATAGATATCACACACATATAAAGTCAGTCACCTCTGCTGAGGTTTATTTGTGTCCACACAGCTGCACTGAACAGTATATTGTTCAAATGTGTGCATATGTTGAGAAATGAGGATTTGCAAAATATTCATACAGAACACCATTTCTATTAATTTTCCACTGAATTATGTAATCTGAAGAGCTGAAAGAGCGTTTACAGCGAGCTATGTGTCTCTTTTTTCTAGCTTGCGTCAGATATGACTCATCGCACGATCATTTGATCTCTGCAGCTGTCAATCATCTTACATGAATAAACATGACCATAATGGTGCCCTTCTGCACGACGCTGTCCTTTGTACACTTTCTCATCCAATGCTCAGTGAAGAACGAACCAATTCTACATTTCTACACGTGAAATAAGAAACTAATAAACACACGATAACGATGGTATTTGTTTTGTGTGATTTCATGTGATTTTGGCTTTTTATATCAATAATGGATGTTTACATTATAAATGCTAAGCAGGTGTAATGATTAGCTCCATATAAAATGCTAAATATAACATATTTTGACATTATATGGCTGGAATCCACATTAGATCGCAACACAAGGTAACACAAACACTCGATGGTGGTTCAAAGTGAGTTTTGAGTTAAAGTGTAATTTTAATTTTTAAATTGTGTTTTGTAGCTTGATGCAAATTGTAACTCTAATGCACCTGTTGCAATAATGGCTGACAGAATAATAAAGATTAAGTCTCATAGTGGGACAAAAATAGAGCAAGATTAGGGCAGTTCACCTCACAAGACATTAGACAAAAGACTGCAAATGAGTGTTTACACGGCAATAACATATTTGATTAGCATTTTATCAGCCTTCTCTAAAAACTCCCCTGACATGGTCTTACAAATTGCTTTATAGAATGCATCATTTTAGAGATATCATCCTCAGATTAGAAATGAAGCATGACAAGACTTGGCTTGTGTATATGTTGTTATACTACATTCACATAGCATTTTATACGTTTAAAAAGATATATATTTTTTGTTTTGTTTTTATGTTTGAGCCCATTGGGCCGGGAAGTGCAAGACAACAATATCAAGACTATAATTCTGAGTCTTGAGCTGAAAACGCTGAAGTGTTGGCTTTCTAAATGTATGTTGGCTATGTGTCTATTGGTCTATTAAGAATCATCAGCTCATATAAGCAGCTTTCCTAAATTGGGGGTGGGGGGTGGGGGTTTACAGTGAGTAACATGTTTAACCATTATGACATCATAATATGCAAACTAGATGGGAAAATGTAATCCCCACATAAACTTTGGGCCATCCTTAATATTTCTCTGATTTACAGAAAATTTCTATCTTTTATCACTTTTAAGATATAGCCTTTTGAAAATTAAGATGTCAAAATCGAACGTTTTAGGAAAAACCTCTGCCACTGAGCAAACACAGAGAGTAGCATTATCACATAATTTTTGAAACTAGATGTATCTAATATGATTTAAAAAAAAAGCACTGCATTACCCCACATAAGCATGACTGGAAAAAGTGGAAGCACTCGTCTGTGGCATAATACAAGCTCCGTAAAAATCAAGGCATCATCAGGCAACGCATTTGTTTTAAATAAAAAATTACATATTGTGGCTTTAATTATTAATAGAATTGCTTTTTGTGACCTTTAGACCATATATTGATAATATGCAATATTCATTGAACCTATCATGTAGTATAGACTCTATTACAATAAAGAAGCAAATAATGCAGAACTACTTCCATTCATATTGATTCTTAATATTGATTCTTGTATTGTGAATTCGGTCCAAGGCTGTCAAGGTAAACCTGGGGTTTTATTGCACAACCAGCTCAGTGAGTTAACGCAAGATCAAGGGAGGGAGGTCAGGAAAGGAGAGATGTAGGAAGAATCCTCTAGCGACATCCCCTAGGATGGAAAATGATGTCACCTCCCAGCATGAGGTCACATCACGTGCAAGAGGAGAGCTCTGCTTTAGCAGTGTTAGCATGCTAAATAAATAAATACATGAGCTTATATTAGAAATACAAGACTGAGGGGGAATGCTCTTATTTATTTAGGTTTAATCAGATTTTCTATGTTTGATCTACCTGTTTTTTCCTCTTATCTAAGAAGTAAGAGTTCATGACACCGTGTGCCAGATGAGCAATATTTCCACTAATTGCAATATATTTGTATCACCTTTAATTGTCATGCTATTTTGGAATTGATTGGACCTTCATTGTCATGCCATTTCTTTCAGTAGCAAATATAAAAAATTAAAATGACTCTTTTCGTTTATATATATATAATATCATACAGCTGTAGAATCAGATATTGTTATATTGGCTTTCATGTGAAATGGGTACTGTATATGTGATGTGAGATCTGCAGTTAGTGTGAGTGTCAGCTGCAGGTCTGGTTGTAAAAATAGCCTGATCCCCCCATCCCCACAGGAGGCTTCCAGCACAGCAAACATCACGCCATACGCCATCCGGGGGTTCCCATATGGCCCAGTGTAATCATGACACATATCAAGTCAACCCTAGACTAGATCCTTGGCCATTTTGAACATACTCAAGACCATGACACGATGGGGTTTTGTTATATTTCTGATATGTTCAATCCTGATAAATTATGCTTAAAGGGTTAGTTCACCCAAAAATGAAATGAATGTCATTAATGACTCACCCTAATGTCGTTCCACACCCGTAAGACCTCCGTTCATCTTCGGAACACAGTTTAAGATATTTTATATTTAGTCCGAGAGTGTATGCAAGTGTATGCACACTTTACTGTCCATGTCCAGAAAGGGAATAAAAACATCATCAAAGTAGTCCATATGTGACATCAGTTAGTTAATTAGAATCTCTTGAAGCATCGAAAATAGATTTTGGTCCAAAAATAACAAAAACTACGACTTTATTCAGCATTGTCTTCTTTATTTGAGGTTTGAAAACAAAAGCGGAAGAGAAGACAATGCTGAATAAAGTCGTAGTTTTTGTTATTTTTGGACCAAAATCTATTTTCGATGCTTCAAGAGATTCTAATTAACTTATGCCTGGCTCACACTACAGGAGTTTTAGGCCGATTTATGGCCGATTTTCAATTCCCGAAACTCGGAGAAAAAAATCTTTGCCAGGACTCGATAGTTTCCGATGTTCGGCGCAGATTATCTGGTAATGTGAGGCGTTCACAGATCAAATCTTGCACCTCCCGATCTGCTCTCATGCAAATCAGGCTCGCCCCGATCATACGTCAGTACTGTCACAATAGAGAGAGAAAGAGAGAGAGAGAGAGAGATTCAGCATTTCTTGCTTTTCATTTGACAGCACAAATCTGCACTGTAACAGGTGATGATCGCTTTTGAACTAGGCAGCGGTAAACATAACGGTAAACATTCTGGCACACTAGTGTGACATAGCATTCGTGCAGTGTTCGACTTAAATACTCAGAAAAAAGAAAACAATGAAAGACAGTCATTTGAACGTTCCTTTACTTTATTCTCGGTCACACGCGTAATAACCAGCCTGAAAAACCTACTACACTCCAGTACAATAAGTGCGCATGCTCCACCTTTATACGGCAAGCCCCCAGAGGAAAAATATGAGCGCCAGAATGAAACAATCAAATAAGGTCAATAAAATTACCTCCATTTCTCGCTTAAGAACTGACAATCCATGTTGAGCCCGTCTCCCCAACCATTTTCTAATCCACACTGGTTTATTCTTACGCTTTTTGTTTTTTCCACAATAAATGATCATTATTGATACAGCAAGTTTTCATGTTACAGTAGGCCTTACCATTTTGTTTTCCGGCTTACGATCTGCTGCGTAGATCATATTACACACTTCCTCTGGCATGATAATCTTAATAATATTTTATAGTGTGTGATGCTCTTTGACTTTCAAATCTTGTAGTGTGAGCATGTTTAAGATTTGAGTCAAGAGTGTGTGCTGCAACCAGACTTTACAATCTGATAGGATTTTAAAACTCCTGTAGTGTGAGCCAGGCATAACTGATGTCACATATGGACTACTTTGATGATGTTTTATTCCCTTTCTCGACATGGACAATAAAGTGTGCCTACACTTGCATACGCTCTCGGACTAAATATAAAATATCTTAAACTGTGTTCTGAAGATGAACGGAGGTCTTACGGGTGTGGAACGACATTAGGGTGAGTCATCAATGACAACAATTTCAGTTTTGGGTGAACTAACCCTTTAAGTATGGGAACAAGTATCAAACCCATTAAGGTACCACTTTACAACAAGGTTCAATTTGTTAACATTAGCTAACTACTAATTATTTATCATGAACTATCAATGATAAACACTTCTAAAGTGTTATCTAGTTTCATTTTCATTTAATAATGTATCCCCATTTGGGTAACACTTTATTTTAAGGGTCCATAATTATGCTGTACTTAAGTCTTAACACACCAGTAGTAAATGATTAACTGAACATAGTAAAGGCACATTAGCCATTATTTATGCAGTAGTTAAACTTTAACAAAGCAGTGATTAATGGGATAGTTCACACTAAAATGAAAATTAATTAATCATTTACTCACCCTGGTGTTTTTCTAATGCTGTATACCCTCAATAATATTCATTTTGGGGGGTACTATCCTTTACACTGGTCATATATTAGGGGCATTATTATTAAGTTATTATTTACAACTATTTTTTTGTTTTGTTTTTTTGAATGATTACTAAGCAAATGTAAGGCAACGATTTATGGTAAACTGAATGTACAGTAAATGCCTTTTCAGATTACACTTTATGTATGGTCCACTTTATACATTCTACTAACTATAAGTAACTTTGACACTACAGGTCAACTAACTTTCATTAGAGTATTAGTAGACTGCAGGGCTGGACTGGGGCTAAAATTCGGCCCTGGCAAACCCAGCCCATCCGGCCCATGAGTTCCCCGTGAAGGTTTTTGCTGGGGTTGGGGCCTTAAATTGGAGTAAATAAAACTAGGACAAGGACAAATAATGATAGATATTATCGAATTTGCTGCAAATGCAGATAAACATAATATTGCTTTTTTTGTCACACAGAAATGCACTTGAAATGCGCTTTTTAATGCTGTCCTCATTTACTCACTCTCGTTCCAAACATGTATGACTTCCGTGAAACACAAAAAAATATATTTTGAAGAATGTTGGCAACCAAGCCATTTTGGTTAGGCTACCATTTGAATACTGTATGAACAAAAATACAGACTTAAATTATTTGATTTTATGCTACACAGAAATACATTAATTTAGGTTTGGAATGACATTAGGGTGAGTAAATGATCACATTTTTGGGTTGAAGTTCCCCTTTAAAAACAATCATATTTTTCAAGAGTTAACACATAATTTAAGTAACAGATCTATCTTTCACGGGGCTGTCATTGAAATATAATTTGATTAAATTCATTAGATCTATTAAAAAAGTTAATAAAACTTTTAAAGAAAAAAAAAGCTTTGTCTTTAATTCATGGGATCCAGACTTTAAAACTGTTTTATAGACTGTAGTTTAACTGTAGGCCAGTTTCATTTAAATGTAAGATCATAGTAGTCACAGGGTAAAAAACATAGACTGTAAAAACCTTGCTCCTCATTATATGGCTATATGGTTTCTAAAATATATTTAAAAAAAATTGTAAACACCTGTAGAAAATACAAAAACAGCCTCTATAAAAATGATTTATATTCTGCAATATTGCATTAAGTAATAATAGCAACATTTTTAATAAATGTTTCTTCCAAAACAGCAAATTTCTTTGCTGTTAGTAGCGGCAAGGTAAATTGTGGTTGTGTAAATTGCCGTTTTCCACTTTACCTCGTCATGATGAATGCATGCTCGCAGCTGAATACATTCAACACAGAACCTGTAATGTTCCCATATCACACGATTGTATAAAACAAAATTCAAAGTCAAAGTGCCGTTCATAGAGCAGGATAAACGCAGCGTACATTCGTCAGTGGCTGCGCTGTGCGGATATTCGCCTTTTGCAGTTCCATGCGCTCAAATATTAAATAAATACATCGAAAAAAGCGCCTTATATGGAGGGAAGGTCTCTCTCGTTTTGGCCTGTCAATTCAGAAAACAAACCATTGGGCTGCTGTCGCTGCATGTTGTCAGTGGCACACAAAAAAAAAAGAAAAAAAAGAAAACCTATCGGCCCCAAAGTGCGTCGGCCCACCGGGAAAATGCCCGGTATGCCAGATTACCAATCCAGCCCTGGTAGACTGTTAGGTTATGGTTTTGTCACAGGGCTCCGCCACATTCGGCTCCACCGGAGACTCTCGGCCTTGCGGCTTCACCAGGTTCCCTCATCCCACCGGCTCCCCCTTGGTCTGGCAACATTCTGCTTCTACCACATACTTGCGGGCCATCCGCTGCGCTCCGCCAGCTTACAACTTAAACATGGTTTGTGTAGTAAGTTATTTGCATGTTATATTTCTGTGATTTACCACCCATTAAGTAAACTGCACAATATAATTAATGTTTAATTAGTGTTGGATTTACAGTTTTGAGTAATAAACTGTTAAAATTGGACAATTTGACCCCCTGTTCTAAAGTGAAAAGTATATACAAATAAATGATTGATTAGTATGGCAATCATTGAGTGATGTTCAAAAGAATAAGCCAGTAATTTGGCTAAATTACCAGTAATACAGTACTACTAAAGACCATATGGTTTGTTAAAGCGTAGCTGCTGTAAAATAATGGCTAATATTCCTTTACAGTTAGGCATTAACTACTGGTGTGTTAATGCTTTATTCCGCAAGATTATGGACCCACAGGCTAATACATTATTGCCTGGTTTCACAGGCAAGGTTTAAACCTAGTCTAGTTTATCAGCAACTGTCTTAACTGAAAACAACTTCCACTGACATGTCTTAAAATATTGCCATTGTTTTGTCTCAAGGTGCACACCAGTAGTTTTTTTTTCTTTTTTCTTTCTAAGGCACATTTATATAAACTGCTTAAATGTCCCAGTTTAACTGAGCCTTAATCCTGCCTTAATCTAAGCCCTGTCTTTGAAACTAGGCCTATTAAAATCAAAAGTTGTATCTTTAGTTGTATATTATTTATTGGACTAGAACTAACATGACAGGACTGTGGTCTTACATTATATTATCTATTTATTTTGGGACAAAACAGATCATAAAGTGTTAACATATAATTTGTTTATTTTTATAATAGATATTCCTTTATTTTAAATGAATAAAATGATTCATAATATTACAAATCGGCCAAAATATGTACTTGACTGGTTGTTACTCTACATTCTGGACAATTTCTGTGGTACACACTCATCAAAGTAGTGTGGTACATATATAATGCCTCATTTCAGTATTGATGAAATCTCTGTGACATTTATGCTCTGACCTGATAATAATCCAGAAAAATTAATAGCATTTGCCAGTGATATACTCACTCCCTCGCAACCCAAATACAGGGTCATCAGCTGCGGCCTGATCCTGCAATTAAAGAAGACGAGCTATTTCTGCCTAATGATGTTTGTCACATGGGCAGAGGATGTGTCTTTGTTAAAGTGTAGCCTCCAGTCTTGTCTGTACAGCCTTCGGTGTAGCAGTGCTTGCTTTAATTGGGTGTATAGAGAATGAATCAGTCTATGATTTAACCAGGAAATGACTTGAAGACTGAAATACATGTGGCTGGGAATACACTTTCTTTTTTAGACACATATCATCAGGTGACACTGAGGCAGAATTTTAATTAAGCCAAAACATAAGAGCTGGTCTTTAAGGAATATTCTTTGTTATCCTCAACTTAATGTCTACGAGCAGCATCTGTGGCATGTAGTCAATTATCACAGACAATTATTTTGACTTCTCACTTGTTCTTAAAGAGGTCTTGACATTAATCAAATTTTCTTAGATTTTTTGACATATAAGAGGTTATTGTACTACAGATATAAAAAGAGCATTTGTTAAAAACCAACCTGCTAAAACAACTAATTTTCTACTTCCTCTACATTGTGATTTCACAGCATTTAACCGTCTTTGCAACAACACATCATTCTCTACTTTATTTTATTTTTTTAAGATGCAATGATGTTAGACATTCATAACACAGGGCATTTATTGAAACAGGAAACAGAGCACCCAAACTGATCATACAACAAGAACAACCTTTAAAACAGTTTTTAGCTGAAATTTTGACCATTCTTCTAGAAGTGCATTTGTGAGGTCAGGCACTGATGTTGGACGAGAAGGCCTGGCTCGCAGTCTCCACTCTAATTCATCCCAAATGTGTTCTATCGAGTTGATGTCAGGACTCTGTATAGGCCAGTCAAGTTCATCCACACCAAGCTCACTCATCCATGTCTTTATGGACTTTGATTTGTGCACTGGTGTGCATTCACGTTGGGAGTTGGGAGCATGGAAATGTCAAACATGTCTTGGTATACTAAAGCATTAAAAATTCACATTCACTGGAATTAAGGGTGCATGTCCAAACACTGAAAACAACCCCTCACCATAATCCTCCATTCACCAAACTTTACACTTGGCACAATGCAATCAGGCAAGTACCGTTCTCCTGGCAACCTCCAAACCTATCATGGTTTCACGCTTGAATTCACTGAGCTCCGGAGAGCAACCCATTCTTTCACAAATGTGCCTAAGTGCTGGATTTTATACACCTTTGGCCATGGAAGTGATTGGAACACCCAAATTAAAAGATTTGGAGGTGTGTAATTATATTTTTGGCAATATAGTGTATTTTAATTTAACTAAATTTTGCATAAATAGCAAGAAATAGAAAGTTTCAATAGAAATTACATTAAAGTGTATTTAGTTTATATATATATATATATATATATATATATATATATATATATATATATATATATATATATATATATATATATATATATATATATATAAAATGCTTGTCAGTACATTCTGCAGTACACTTTAACCATATTTCAAAGACAATAGAAGTATGAAATTACATATAAAGATGTACTTTAGATGTGCTTTAATGTTAATCTGGCTCAGCCGGTATGGTTTTATTCTCCACTGTGGGGCTGATAACGGAGCTCTTTGCAATGTAATACAAGTCCGTCAGTGGTTGCCTTGGTAACATAACAGTTTACAGACAATATACCAAACGTGCTGAGAACGGTTTGTAATTGTGCTGTGTCAAATCATGCTCTAGTGGAAAAATAACTAGGACCGTTCGACCAGACCCAAACTCATGCTATTGGTTGTCACAGTTTGCCAGGATGGGCTGATTGAGATATTTTGAAAGCACCACATGGACAAATTGTTTAAACTTTTCATGGGAATCAACCAATGAATAACTTACTTATAGCTGTCTCTGCATATTAAGCTATATTCAAAAGTACTGAAAATATTCCACAGAGACTTGATGAGCACACAGAAACATACTGCGCAGACTGGGGAAGCTGTAGAAAGACACCTGGAGGTCTATTTCCTGTTGTGATTAATCTTTTGTTTATAATATCAACCTGGAAACTGCTAGACATCAGCATATGGAGCAGATGGGTTTGGTTGTTTTTATTCTCACCCTCAGCTGGTGTAGAACCCACCCGAGGACTCGCATTAGCTCCAGCACAGCTTAATAGCCGGTCTGAGGCCAGATCTCAGGGCACATTGTCTCTCAGTACGGCCAACGTTTGACCCCACAGGCTCGCCAACCGCTCCGTCCCAGTGCACGTGTCTGCTTTTCTCTGTTCCTGGATCTGTCGGCCCGCAGATGCAGGAGTGATGGGCTGCGTGCTGTGAGCTGCTATTCTATGTTTAGCAGCACTTTCAAAGGCCCTCCTGCTGTTTAGACCGTCACAAAAATAGATCTACACCACAGCGTTGTTGTTTCTCTACTCCCAGGCCAATTTGAGGTAGAGCTGTTTGCTTATGTTGGCATGTTCTCCAAATTCTGCCTGTGAGAGAACATAAAATTGTCAAACAAACAATGTAAAACTAATTAAATCAATCTGCTATGTGGATAATAAAGGCATAGTAAATGAAACACTAGACTAGACTTCGTTTTTCACACTAGACTCTGTTTGACGTCAGTTCAGGAGCAATATTCTTTTCAGTTCCTTTCAGAACATAGGACACAAATACAATTTCGTTTTCACTTTATTTTGATAGTTTTTTTTTTTTTTTACACATTCTGTTGACTATAACGTTGCACTGTCATTAGTGTTTTGTAGTGTATTAGAAGACTCGTAGGTTTATGTTCAGAATAAGTTGACGTACTTACAAAGTTACTTATAGTCTGTAGAATGTCTGTTGGAGGACCATCACAATAAAGAGATATTCAGATATTAAGCAGACAGTCTACTAATACTATAATGAGAGTTAGTTGACATGTAGTAGCAAAGTTACTATTACGATTCTAAATCATTTAATACGGTCAGTCCCGCCGCTGGCCGTCTTGATGCCCTAAGCTTAACTGTGCATTAACACCGCCAGAGGCAAGAGCGTCAAGGTGACTGGAGGTCATTCATTTTCAATGGGAGTCTGCGGCAAGCTCCGGTGAGAGCGGTGCGGCACGTCATGGACGATTTGGGCGTCGAAGAGAGTTGAAATCAGCTCAACGTTATGGTAATGAGTTATGACGCGGTTCGGCGGCAACCGATGGCAAGTAGAAATGTGAAATTATTTGTTTAATTTGGTGCTTTCAAGACTGAGAAAAGACAGAAAATGTATTTTATCTCATGGGGATGAAAGACAACAATTCCCAGAATGCTTTGCATTCTTGAGAAGCACAATCATTTGAATATACTCCAGGGTTTCTACGGATACAAAGCCATATGCTAATCGCTGAAATAACCCTTTAAGTATATTATTTTAAAAGTATGCTTCTTTTACCTTTTGTGATTTGTTCTGATTTCAAAATACATTTTTCATATCAGCTGATATAATTTCATTCATCTCACAGCAGATTGGTTTGGCTCAGGTTTAAAACTCTGAAATGCCTGATCAAATAGAAAATATACTTCTAGAATGCAGGATGCTGATAAAAATGGGTGGTCACTGATGCACTTTTGTGTCATTTGAAACGGTGGAAAAAAAAGATTGCTATGACATCTGCAGTGCCACAACTAATAGAGTAAACAAAGTATGTCTACAGTGACTCACAGCTTGTAGTGGTGGAATTGATCTAATTTGGCAAGCCATAAATCACACTGACCCAAGATGTCCACCTGTTTTTCTCATGTTCTCCCTGTCTCTCAGTCTTTTTGTGAATGTCAAAGGCACAGTTGTGGCAGCTGTCAGTCAGTGAGTATGTGTCTGTGTGACAGGCTAATTGGCCCAGTGACACCGCTCACACTAAGAGCTAGAGGTTTTTAATGGCGAGCATCATACTGTCATGCCAGGAGGCCCATTCGCACACACAGTCCCAGCAAACATTTTGACCAAGACGTTGCAACTACATGCCAACTAACTCTCATTAGAGTATTAGTAGACTGCAGTAGACTGTTAGGTTAGGGTTAGGTGTTAAGCTGCATTCACACCTGGGTGTTGTCATAGTTTTTTTCACTGTGCTGTTTTTCAACTTCTGCTGCAAGCCACAGTAGTGACCCAGTAGTGCAGCTGTACTAAATTAAGCCACAACACAATGAAATTGCCACAACACAACGGAAATTCTCCCGACCAGAAGGGGGCTCTCGGAGTGCGGTAAAGTTAGTTTTCCTTGCAATTGTTCTATAGATTGGCCAGTTTTACCTAGATATAAACTCAACGATCAGTTTTAAGTGTGTAACCATTGTATATCGACATGAAATATCAGTTCAAAATCACCTATATGCATTATAGCTGCATATTTATACTCGTGAATGCTTTTACCTGCTATCATTGCATTTGATGCCCAAGGGAATGTCTGCCAATTTCACCATGCAGTTGAAACATTAATTGTATAAATTAAAATTATTTTTAACATTTAAAAACAGGCTTGTTAAAATTCCACAGCTTGCAGTATTGTATACTCGACTCAATAATGCACAACACTGGAATTTGAACATTTAAACAAAACAAAACAAATGTTGATATACAATGGTTACACTTAAAACTGATCCGTTGTGTTGTTGCGATTCTGTTGTGCCTCTCTTCCATTGTGTTGTGGCTTGTTTCTGTTGTGTTGTGGCTTGTTTCCGTTGTGTTGTGGCTTGTTTCCGTTGTGTTGTGGCTTGTTTCTGTTGTGTTGTGGCTTGTTTCCGTTGTGTTGTGGCTTGTTTCTGTTGTGTTGTGGTGATTCCGTTGTGTTGTGGCTTGTTTCTGTTGTGTTGTGGCTTGTTTCTGTTGTGTTGTGGCTTGTTTCCATTGTGTTGTGGCTTGTTTCTGTTGTGTTGTGGCTTGTTTCCGTTGTGTTGTGGCTTGTTTCCGTTGTGTTGTGGCTTGTTTCTGTTGTGTTGTGGTGATTCCGTTGTGTTGTGGCTTGTTTCTGTTGTGTTGTGGCTTGTTTGTGCTGTGGCTTGTTTCTGTTGTGTTGTGGCTTGTTTGTGCTGTGGCTTGTTTCTGTTGTGTTGTGGCTTGTTTCCGTTGTGTTGTGGCTTGTTTCTGTTGTGTTGTGGCTTGTTTCCGTTGTGTTGTGGCTTGTTTCTTTTGTGTTGTGGTGATTCCGTTGTGTTGTGGCTTGTTTCTGTTGTGTTGTGGTGATTCCGTTGTGTTGTGGCTTGTTTCTGTTGTGTTGTGGCTTGTTTCTATTGTGTTGTGGTGATTCCGTTGTGTTGTGGCTTGTTTCTATTGTGTTGTAGTGATTCCGTAGTGTTGTGGCTTGTTTCTGTTGTGTTGTGGTGATTCCGTTGTGTTGTGGCTTGTTTCAGTTGTGTTGTGGTGATTCCGTTGTGTTGTGGCTTGTTTCTATTGTGTTGTGGCTGGTTTCCGTTGTGTTGTGGCTTGTTTCCATTGTGTTGTGGCTAGTTTCTGTTGCGTTGTGGCTAGTTTCTGTTGTGTTATGACGATTTCATAGTGTTGTGGTTTAATTCCGTTGTATTGTGGCTTAATTTAGTACGGCTGCACTACTGGGCCACCGAAGTGACGACACAATTCACAAAACCCCACACATTCAGTTCAGCAATGCATGACATCACCCATTCAAAGTAAATGAGAAGTGTTAACCCAGACACATGCACTGTGTAAATGCACTATTTACTTTTGTTATGTTGTGTGCACACCAAAAGAAGTGAATATTTGTGGGATTACTTGTTTTCACATCACTTTGCAAGAATAAAAATTTCCCACTCAAGTTTGAATTTTTCATCTTGAGTGGAAGAGCCAAATAACGCTCGTTCATGGCATTCACATCGCCCAATTCGCTTCACCCGGTACTAAATCATGCCTATTCACATCTTTCTATAAACTTTGTATGTAATCTACTCACGCAAATGGTTACATTTGCTTTTGCGAAGCAAAAATTTGCCTCACGTTACTTACTCTAGTTTACCCACGGGATAACTTGTTTTTCGCGTCACTCGCGCAAATAAAAACATTGCACAATAAGGAGTGTTTGTATGCACATTGACCAGTTTTATTTTGGGGATAACAACTTTTGCTGCTCTGTACCTGTTGTGGAAATCCCAAATACACCGGAAAGCCAAATGCAGACGTGTCTGTGATCAGAGCACCATCCAGAGGTGCACAGAACTGTGAATTTCACGTTTACTCCACAAACTGCGCCTGGAAGACAGCTACATTCAGCACTACTTGAGAATGATGAGTGTCCAGTTTGATAACCTGTCAAACCAGACATGTCAATAAGCTCTTCAATGATTGGCTTGCACGACAACACGTCATGCAAATTTTCTGTACAAGTTGATATTTTTATATGAATATCATGCGTTTCCGGCAAACGCATCGACCACTTTGCGTCATTCGCATTGCCCGGTGTAAATCTGTGTTGATTCACGTCTTTGCATTGACTTTGTATGCAGTCTTCTCATGCAAATAATTACATTTGTGTTTGGTGTGGACACACCATTAGGGTTAAGGTAAGTTGACATCAGTTGGCATGTAGTTGCAAAGTTACTTATGTATATTAGAATGTCTGTTGGAGAACCATCAGAATAAAGTATTAACAGATATTAATCAGACAGTCTACTAATACTCTAATGAGTATTAGTTGACATGTAGATACTTCTAATTGGTAGAATGTCTAAAATGGTCCTCCAAAATAAAGTGTTACCAAATATACTTTTAAGATTTGAGGTGCAGCACATTCAATTCACTCACCTGTGTTACTTTGTCTTTTGTGGAACACAAAAGGTACATTTTGAGTTGACTTATACAATATTTAGACTAGATTATTGTCTAGTGTTTAATCATAGAAGCATCCATTGGTTGTTTAGAAAAAAGATGGATACTTTCTTCAGTTTTGTGCATACGGGCATAATTGAGCTACTTTATCTAAAACAATCCTTATATCTCTAGTCTTAGTCAATCAAACATTCTTTCTAACGTTCTCTCTCTGATTAAAAGTGAACAGCGTGAAGGTGTGTAGAGCCACTGAAATCATCCTGTATCCTCCCAGCGGCTTAGATCTGCCAGTGTCTGTGTCTCCGATGTGTCTGTCTGGCTTTAATTAGGATAGAGTGTTCCCAGCTGAAGCTCTCACCTGCTCAATACCCGCCGTCAGCTTGTGCTCTATCAGAAGACCCTGTCCCTTCCTCTCAGCATGGGCCAGAGTCTGTTTCTCTCATTTCAGGCGAAAGCTGTTATCAGTTGTGTGATTCCTGAAGCTTTTATTGCAGGAATTGATTGAAGCTCAAGGGGTCAGTGCCCGGAGTACACCATGAATAATATTGGGAGGGTTGCTGTCTCTTTACTGCAAGTCAAGATACGCTTGATCTCTGCTTGGCTAAAGCCTAGTTCACACTGCCCGATTTTTGCCCCGATTTTGAGTCGCCGACAGGTTTTGTGAAATCGCCGACAAATGCCCGAGATCACAGGCAAATCGGTGCTCGTGCACGCGAGTGACAATCACGCAGTATGAATGATCAAAGACGCGATCAGAGAGAATCGCCGACGAGTCGCCGACGCCGGTGAGATATTTGGCATGCTAAATATCTGGACCTGTCGGCGATTCAAACTCCTGCTGTGTGAACAGCGTTCTGACTGAAAATTACACCGCCAGCCAATGAGAGAGTGAGATACAGGGCAGCAGGAGGTTCAGGGAGGAGTTATAAAGCAGAATTGCAGTATTTTAATAGATATATTTATAATTCTATCAAACAGAAATAAAGCCCAAACATTTGCACATCCAGCCACAACAGCAGCACATTACAAAATTATTTATTTACCTCAAACTGTCTTTGCAGAACAAAATCCTGGCTCCCTCTGTCTCTCCAACAATTTCTTCCGCCATAATCTTTTTTCTTTTTCTCCACAAATCAGCGCACATACAATTTGAAGCAAACTTTGTGCAGTTTATCATTTTTAATAACAATTCCAAGTCTCGCGCGAGAACTCCGGTCTGACGCACATGTGATCTCGCGTTGTTTACTTGTCACATCGCACGTGTGTTTGGGAAACGTAGTTTGAGCACCGGAGAGCGAGAGTTGTCGGCGATTCTTCCTCTTGTTCAGTCATGCAGTGTGAACTCCTCTGTCGTCAAACCATCGTGCAGTGTGAACACAGCAGTGACTGAATGATACCCCGGATAGTCATGCAGTTTGAATAGAGCAGTGACCCGACGAGTTTGAAAATCGTGCAGTCTGAACTAGGCTTAAGGGTGAAAGCCACGGTTCACAATGTGATGGCTAAATGGAGAATAAATATTTTTAAAAATGTAACGTTTTTTTTTTTTTTGTACAGAGTGGTTAAACAATGACCAATTGTTCAGCTTATATTTTGAATATTTGGTTACAGCGAATTGATTGAAAAGAGGAGTAAAAGAGTGTACTAGAACTATCAAATGTATAGTTAAATTATACAAGTGACCAAATAACCAATTGGAATTCTAACCTAAATTTGAGGTCATGATAAAATGGAGTCAGATAAAAGTACATTGGAATTAAATTACTTTGCTCCGTTGAAAAGCTAAATAACTTAGATACTATAGATAACTTCAACACCCATAATGCACTGAGTATGTTTCTGTCCAAGGCCTCTCCTAGCAGTCTGTTATGAATACGCTTGACCAAAGTTAAATACATCTTTACTTTATGCCCAGCACACATTGTATGATTTTGAGCTGTCCCAGACAGCTCAAAATCAGAAGAAAGATGACAAATCGTGGCAATTTCTGTGGTCATGACTCCTAAACGGTGGTCCTACATTGTACAGTGACGATAGGTTCAAAGGCCGTCGCAGTCATTGTCTTGCGAACAAAGATAGTCTGCAGTAATTTTCTGACAGATCATCTCACAGTTTCCTGCTAGGACCTAAGTTTACTGACTAGCCAATAAAAATGCTACATGAAATGACATATTGGTCAACGCATCATGGCGCAAAAACTTAAAACTACTAACCTCAACTTCCATTTACAGACTTGGTATGCCAAGATGGCCTCTTTCCCTAGCCATAAATCATGTTAACAATATGCTAAAACATGCTATCAACATGCTAGCTACGGTCATGTCCATATTTTCCTCTTTCATTTCCTCCTCTTTTTCCAGGGCACATTAAAAACCACAACTGCCAGAGTGTGATTCATCTTGCTCTGTTTTTTAACCACTAGTGCATGCTGATGACATTTTAGCTTGCTTCGTATTGTTCATCATCGTACAGTCTACATACATGCCATGCCGTACCCAAGTTTATTAGATCCATGTTTTACAGTGTGATTTGTAATGATCTTATAGTATTGCCGAAATCACGCAGTCTGTAGCAGGCATTAGTAGAAAATACTTCTTAGCAAACTTTCCATCACAATGGTATCGATTTGTATTGTTTCTTGGTGCAAGAATTCAAAGAGCACACACAGCAGGAGTGAGTTATTTTTTAGTTTCCAGTGAAGGATCCAGCGCTTTATAGGCAGTGGCTAGGCTGCAAAGAATTGTATCTAAATATGGAGAGAATGCAGCAAGGGAAAATCTGAAAAACCTCAGTGTTTGTAGTCAACATTTCAAACAGTGTTGCGTTTTGCATTATCCAGTGGAGTTTTGCTTACAAATAAACTGACATTTCTCAGCCAGAGTAACTTAATTTACTGCTTACATGGTAACAATACAAAGGGGGTTGAAAATCTGCAAAGTTACACATTTAATCAATTAAAAAGTTATAATTGAATACCTTTATAATAATAACAATAATAATTTTATATATATATATATATATATATATATATATATATATATATATATATATATATATATATATATATATATATAAATATATATATATATATATATGTTTTTTTTTTTTTTTTTTTTTTTTTTTTTTTAAATAAAGGCTGTTCTTTTTTATAATATTGGTAATCAGGGCTTAACATTAACATCCACCAACCAACCATTTATGGGTGGATCAGCTATGGTGTGTTTTATACAATCACTTCCACTGTATAGCCACAAATGCTGTTTCTAATATTCTTAGGCGTCTGGTGAAACACCAGAGTTTTGTTCAGAGCGCGCTCTCACTCACTGAAATCTGCACTCTCAAAGCAGCGATGTACGTGTGATGTACAAATAGAGAATCATTCATCATACAATGATTGACCATTTTTGTTCTAATTTAGCTGCGAAAATAGTTTCAAACAAAGACCACAGCAGAACCATAGAGCATCTGATGTGATGTCTCTAACTTCAATAGCATTTAGAGAGAATGACTTACAGTCATAAAACCAACTGTAAAGTGTTCATCTAGGTGTCCGGTATGATGCACACCTTTTAGATTTGTTATATTTAATCAAATAAACTGTCAAATTACATGAAAATATCTATTTGTATATCACTAGGCTACATGGGTTCATACACAAAATATGGTACACTCTAAAAAATATCCGTAAAAGTAGGGCACAATGTACTGTATTCATTTTATGGAGTTTTCTGTGTTCAATTGTACAGGTGTTTTACCTGTATTTTGAATTTTGAACTTTTATTTTTTTTACAGTGTAGATTTAAATGTGTCATAGCAGATAGAACATTGATGAGAAAAAAATCTTATTTTCTTTTCAGACAAGCAACTGTTAGTGTTTCTCTGTCCAGATTAAGAGCTTTACACACAACCTTATAAGAGCTAAATGGGTATATTTGATGGCCTGTCATGTTATATATTAGCCTAGAAATCTAGATGCACCCTAGCGCCAGCAAATCTAATCTGCCGCGAGTTTTGTCTAGCAACTCTCAATACAGTTCTGCACTGTAAAAACCTCTGGTTAGGCCAATCACATCCTGTATAGAGTTGGTGGGCGGGGCTTAACATAATGACGGCAGAGTTGCGCTTGTGTGGCAAACACAGAGGCTGGCAAACGGCGGTCTTTTAAATCAGCTTTGACCGCGACTCTGGAAGTCTTGGAGTTAAGCTTTTCTCTGAGAAAAGAACAAAGAACGGCACTGAAGTCATTCTTAAAAAGGCATGATGTGTTCGGAGTTTTGCCGACCGGTTAAAGCGAATGTTTAATCTTTCAACTAGCTCCGCTTCACGTTGCTCTGGTTGGTTGTAGCGCTATCCAATCGCGTGCTGAGGGAGTTTAAAAGACAACCGTTTATCCCGCCCCTCGGATTGAGCCCTGTCAATGGTGAGTTTCCAGACCAAACATCTTGATGGGGGTCTGGCTTGTCGGGCTAGTTATATTTCATGTAGACTTGATTTGGGTGTGTACAGTGGTCATTATAGCCAACAACAAATTTTCCAACAACAAATTTATGGCTAGTGAAAATGTGTGACTAGTAACTTTGGGAAACCACTAGCCACAGGAGCTAGTAAGCAACAAAAAAGAGAGTTAATGTGAAGCCCTGTTGGTAAAAATAAGAACGGTTTCTTGAGCAGTGAGCACCAGGTCAGGATATTAGAAATATTCTGAAGAATCATGTGACACTGAAGACTAGACTAATGATGCTGAAAAATTAGTTTTGTCATCAAACAAATTAACATAGATTAAGTATAACTTTTTGTTTTATTTCAATGCACAAGCTTTAATAAGAGATAGCATATGCACAGAAACCAGAAATAAAAGGCAGCAATAGATGGTATAAAGTCCAAATAGTGATAGATGCTATTTACACCAAAAGTAGTATTTCTTTGCAAGATAAATAGTAATTAGATGCTATTTATACTTTATTTTGATAGATGCATACTATTTTCACCTCTGTATTGTTGTATATTAAAAGGATGCAATAATAACATAAAATATAATACAATAACAATATAATAAACAATAAAATATTATATTTATTAAAATTATTAAATGAATGCCGTCTTAATGGGATAAAAAAAGCCCTTCACCTAATCCTACCCAATAAATGCTTTTATTTTTATTAAACATTTTGGCACTTTATTTCCACTTTTAGAACATTTTCGTAATGTTTATTGGAAGTAAATGCCTTTTCCCGATTTGTGATGAGAAAAGGGAGAAGAGAGAGCTCTGAAAAAGGCGGATTCGAACCAAAATCAATAACCTTGAGCCTCATGCTTTACGGACTATGCCACTGAAGACATTGAAATATGCACGTCTTTTTAAATATTGTTTGGCTCAACCTGGCATTGTTAGGTGGAGCTAATGCAAATAGCACTTACCAACAAGGAACTATTTCCACTTGGTGTAAATAGACACTAAAAAATGAGACTTTGGGCCAAATAACTCTCACTGTGCATCATCAACATAAACGTCTCACTCCAGATAACCTCCTTCTGTTTACTGTGTACTCAGTGTACTTAGGTCATTAAAGCAATCTTTTATGCTACATTTTGCCAGCCAACACAATTTTTAGTGTTGCTGCCAATGTTTTCCTCTTTACAACATACTGCTGAAAATGACTTATAATTTAAATATTTATAGTTTAGCTGTGAGCCCATAATGCTCTCTGACCTTTCCTTTCTGTTTTCAAACCCCGATCTGATATAGAAGCATGAAAGAGAAGTAGAGTCCTCTTTTCTCTAAAGATGGATTTGTGTACTGTAAAATTCTACCATTCTGTGCTTCATTAAGACTGATGTCGCTGCTGTTCTGCTCAAATTTGAAGCCTTTGGCCCTTCATAGCTTGTTAAGCATGTGTTGGATTGGATCGGTATTAAACATGTCTGCTTCAGGCCCTGGAATCTGCACTACAGTCATGAACACTCATGCCTAGTAAAGACTGTGATTTCGGCAATCTTATAAGATCATTACAAATCACACTGTACGACATGGATCTAATCAACTTGGGTACGACATGTATGTAGACTGTGCGTTGATCAATTCAGTAGATGAGCCTGTCTTTAATATTGTTTCTTGACATATGCAAGGAGATATGTGCCAAAACTGTCCTTGTTTGGATATTATTTATCAGCCAATAGTTTAAATCAGTTTGATCAAACTCGCACTGCTCAAATATTGAACCTGCTGAAAGCAGAAACAAAGCTTGCAGCTCTAGAGTCGGCAGCCCAGCCTCCCTAGTGGCTCTTTGCTATTAGTAGAAAGTTAGTCTTTTGTCTTTATTGACAAAGAAGAAACTGTGAAGATCCTATTATTGAGCAATAAAATACAAGCTATATAGGCTCTTTTTCCTCTCTCTTTTTTGTTGTTGTTGTTACTCATTTCTAAATCCTAGCTGCCTACAGAGATAGCTACAATACACCATCATAACTGAAAAAGAACCATTAGGCAGCAACTCGGTGCAGCACACAAAATGAGCAAGAGACAACAAGTTCTAGTAATATTCAATGTTAACATGATGTGAAGTGGCACAATATACAATAGTATAATTGTGTTTTATTGCTACTTTTCTGCATTGAATTAAATTGATTTTTTTTTTTTGGGGGGGGGGGGGGACTGGAGAGCACTGCTTTAAAATGCTATATAATCTATACAGATAATTAGGTTTTGGAACAGAGCTATATGCAAAGTGCAGTAGCACATTATCTGTACACTTTCTAGACATTCTATTAACTTTAGGAACTTTGCAACTATGTCAACTACCAGTTTATAAAAAAATTTAGTAGACTGCCTGCCTAATATCTACTTGATTTTGATGGTCTCCAAACATCTGACATTCTACTGACTATAAAGTAACTTTTAAGTACATGTCAACATATTCTACTGTTTAACAAACTATTATTATTCTACTAACACCTAAGCCTAACCTAATAGTCTACTAATACTCTAATGAGAGTTAGTTGACATACAGTTGCATATTTACTTATAGAATGTAGAATGTCTAAAGTGGACTATCAAAAATGTAGTCTTAAGCTCGGAACATCCTCTGCAAGAACAAAGAAATGTGTTCGTTTTCTCGAGGTGGCAAGAACACGAACAAAGTTCGCTCTTTCGTTCTTGCCAGTACATTCCATACTTCACGAGAAAAGCAGGTGCCGATCATCTGCGTTTCTCCGCATTAACCACGCCCAATTTAAATGTCTGACCAATCACACAATAGTTTCAAAAAAGTTCTGCTCAGATGATGTCAAAGTCAAAGTCAAGTTTATTTCTATAGCACATTTACAGATGGCTGAGCCACACCAAAGTGCTTCACAATAAAATACTAAGAGCAATAAGCATAACAAGGCATAGAAGAAAATAATAATTATAATATATAAAATCAAAAATGAAAAGCGCGATAAGGCAATAAGTGCGGGAGTTAAAATAACGTAAAAGAACAATTAGAAAAATAGACATTGGGCACTATACTGGCCCCTATAAAGAGACACTAATCAAATGCTAGTGAAAAAAGGTGAGTTTTCAAAAGAGACTTAAAAATGTTTATAGACTGGGCTGCACGGATGTTGAGGGGAAGGCAGTTCCAGAGTCTGGGGGCTGCTACTGCAAAGGCTCTGTCCCCCTTGGTTTTTAGTCTTGTTCTGGGCACTTCCAACAGCAGTAGGTCAGCTGACCGTAGTGCTCTGGATGGGATGTGGTGGTGGAGAAGCTCAGAAAGGTATGCGGGCGCCAATCCATGTAGGGATTTATATACTGTCAATAACAGTTTAAAATCAATGCGGAAGCGGATGGGGAGCCAGTGAAGCGATGCGAGGACCGGGTGATATGTGCACGCTTTTTTGTGCAAGTGAGGAGTCGAGCGGCTGAGTTCTGAACCAACTGCAGGCGGCGGAGCTGGGAAAGGTCAATGCCGGAGTATAGAGAGTTGCAATAGTCCAGTTGACATGTAATGAATGCATGGATAACTCTCTCTAGATCACTCTGGGGCAGATAGGCTTTAGTCTTAGCTATAGTTCTTAAGTGATAAAAGCTTTTCCTCACTACTGCACTGACCTGCTGCTCAAACTTAAACGCACTGTCAAAGATCACCCCCAGATTTCTGACAGAGGGCCTGACGTTAGAGGCTAAAGGGCCTAGGGCATCAGTTGAGAAGGCCGGGGAAGTTTTGCCAAAAATAATTGTTTCTGTCTTACCCGCATTGAGGATGAGGAAGTTAGAATCCATCCAAACCTTTATGTCAGACAAACAGTCAAGCAAAGAATGGATTGCAGCCTGTCCATCAGCTTTTAAGGGGAGATACAGCTGGACATCGTCTGCATAGCAGTGGAAGGAGATATTGTGTTTGACCAGAATTTCCCCAAGGGGTAAAATATACAACAAAAACAGGATAGGGCCCAGTATAGAGCCTTGAGGGACCCCACAGGTGAGGGGAGCTACAGAAGATGTGTATTCTCCCAACTTGACACAGAAGCTCCTGTCGGCCAGGTAGGACTGGAAAAACTTCAGGGACGTGCCCTTGATGCCTACGTGATGCTCAAGTCGAGACAGCAGAATCCTGTGATCCACCGTGTCAAAGGCTGCTGTGAGATCTAAAAGCACTAGGATCACCGGGCTGCCTGTGTCAGCGGCTAGGAGCAGGTCATTATGCACTCTCAGTAGAGCAGTCTCAGTGCTATGGGCTGTTCTGAAGCCAGACTGGAATTTCTCATAGATGTTGTTTTGAGATAAAAAGGAGTGGAGCTGGACATAAACTTCTCGCTCAAGGACTTTAGACAGAAAGGGCAGTTTGGAGATAGGCCTAAAGTTTGAGAGGATTGGGGGGTCAAGGTTTGGCTTCTTTAGTAGTGGCTGTACCACGGCATGCTTGAAGGCATCCGGGACGCACCCAGAGGAGAGAATGGCATTAATCAGTAGTAGAAGACTGGGAGCAACCGTGTCAAAAACTATAGCATCTTTAAGTAGACGGGAGGGCAAACAATCGGAAGGGCAGTTTGAGTGCTGCAGATGTCTGACTGCATCTGAAAGGGACGATAGGGTAATGGGCTCAAACTGCATGAGGACAGCTGGCTGGAGGAGGGGTGGGGGACGGGGGAGTGGGGGGGTTGAGAAATCAGTAGGCCGGAGTGCTGCAATCTTCTCAATGAAGAATTTTTGAAAGCTTTCACAGAGGGCTGGTGAGGGCAAAACAGGGGATCCATTGCTGGGATTTATAAGAGAATTTAGTGTATTAAAGAGAACCTTGGGTTTGTGACTGTTTCTGGAGATTATGAGGGAAATATACTGTGATTTGGCGGTTTTAGCGGCTCGGTGGTAATCCGCCAAGCAACTACGGAGGATTTGGAGGGACACATGGAGGCGGTCCTTCTGCCACTTGCGCTCCGCCTGCCTACAGGCACGTCTGAGTTCGCGTGTTGCATCGTTGAGCCATGGTGTAGAATGAACTTTTTTCCGTTTGGCCTTGAAAGGAGCTACAGAGTCCAGAATGCCGGTGCAAGCTGATGAGAACATAGAAAGAAGTTCATCAGCAGAACACTCAGTGCTATAGCTCGGATATAGCCTACCCAAAGGGGAGACGTTGAAAGCGGCTGAAAATTGCCCAGCAGTAGAGGAGTTGAGCATACGCGAGACCCGCTTGGAGACCCTGGGGGTACTGCCTGAGAATGGAACTGACACAGTGAACAGAATTGGGGAGTGATCGGAGAAGGACATAGCACAGATTTCATTCACAGAGACAGATACACCATATGATAACACTAGATCTAGTGTATGACCCTTTTCGTGTGTAGGGCCAGTGACAGATTGCTTAAGACTGAATGAGTCAAGGAGGTTCAAAAAGTCCCGGGTCAGAGACTGTGACTCACAACAAACATGGACATTAAAATCACCACAAATTAATATGTGATCATAATTAACCGAGCCCAGATAAAACATCAGCAAAGTCATGGATAAAGTCTCTGTTGAATTTAGGTGGGCGATACACAACTGCACACAAGACGGGGCAAGACTGAATAATTTCAAACAGTTGCAGCTCAAAGCTTGCCGGCCCAGTGTGTGGAATCTGCCGACAGTGAAACTGTGACTTGTAAACAGAGGCGATGCCTCCGCCCCTCCCAGTCACTCGGGGGGAATTAAAAAAGTTACAGTCAGGTGGAAGAAGTTCAGAGAAAGGCGTGTTTTCGCCGAAGGAGACCCAGGTCTCACACAGAAACATAAAGTCTAGCTCCCGAGAGATAAAAAAGTTGTTGAGCATGAATGTTTTGCTTGCCAGGGACCGTACATTTATCAAGGCCAACTGGAGGGTTAGCTTGTCACTAGCCGATGGTCCAATGCGGGGGGGGGGGGGGGGTTTCTCCAAACTACTGGATCAGGTCTGGCTGCCCGAGCCTCACAGAGATATAGGTCGCGAATGTTAAGCAGGGCTTGTCGATCGTAGTACAATAAAGCTGACACATCCAGGTGGATGCATAAAAACAGGGCTATAATAAACATCAAACAGAATGCCCGTGGAAGACGAATCGCCGAACAAACTGGCGCCATCTTGCCCACTGGGGTAGAGTTCGAGAACGATGCGTCGATGTGTCGAGAACAAGCTGCGAGAACTCCCAAACCAGGGCCGCTGGAACAAACTGACATCATTTTGTTCTTGCTTCCCTGGGAGCAAGAACTTTTTTCTCTGTTGTTGCGGAGAATGTTGAAGCCTTTAGTCTTAATCTCCAGGTCACTTGCAACCTGCAGGGTTTTTTTTTTTTTACTTTGTCAAATTGATAAACAAATAATGCATATCAGGTGTGTTTTTATGTTTTTATTTGATTTATGAAGCCACTGTAAACTGACACATTATATATATATATATATATATATATATATATATATATATATATATATATATATATATATATATATATATATATATATATATATACAAAACATATTTTGTCATATTTTGTACATGCAACTCAGTGCTATCGTAAATGGAACATTTTAGTATTTCTTACCAACCAATTTCAACCAATTACCCACTACATGCACTAGATTCATTGTGTTGACCATGTTTTCACCAAGGTTTAAATCATGCCAACTTTTAAAAATTTATTCAAATATCTTTTTAATCTTTTTTTTTTCTAAATTGTACTTGTCCTTTGAAGAACCCACAAACAAAAACTTAAACATAATGCAACATCAAGAGGTTTTTCATCACCATTAACAATTATATTTATTCGTGCACATACATCCATGCATAAGTATGTGGATTTTTACACCCTATGATGCTCTTTTCCAGATATATCGCATTGTCATGAATGTACAGTTTTGATATTTCCATCTTCTCTGTGTTTTCCACAGTGTTTGCCAATCCCAGGTCATGGATTTGTGCTGGACAAGTATAAATGTCACTGCAAAAGTGGCTTTTATCATCCAAGCAGAGTTGCAGTCAATGGCTTTAAAAGTAAGTACTATGATAAAATGTTATGGCTCAATGTACGCATATTGTGTTCGAATAAAACATTAAATTTCATGTAGTAGATGTTTTTTTATAATAAAAACCCAATTCCAAAAACAAATTGTGGATAAAAACAAAATGCAAAGAAAGGTTTAAATTTCAATATTTTATTCAGTATACAACATAGATGACATATCAAATGTTTAAAGTGAGAAAATGTATCATTTTAAGGGAAAAAATAAGTTGATTTTAAATTTCATGGCATCAACACAAAAAAAGGCCATGTTTACCACTGTGTGGCATCCCCTTTTCTTTTTATAACAGTCTGCAAACACATGGGGACTGAGGAGACAAGTTGCTCAAGTTTAGGAATAGGAATGTTGTCCCATTCTTGCTTCTAGTTGCTCAACTGTCTTAAATCTTCTCTGTCGCATCTTCCTCTTTATAATGCGCCACATGTTTTCTATGGGTGAAAGATCTGGACTGCAGGCTGGCCATTTCAGTACCCGGATCCTTCTTCAACGCAGCCCTGATGTTGTAATTGATGCCGTATGTGTGCGGTCTGTCATGCTGGAAAATGCAAGGTCTTTCCTGAAAGAGACGACGATGGGAGCATATTGTAATGAAGTTCATAGATATGGGAATGAAGGAGACAGGAACCAGCGAAGACTTTCATAAATAATAAACAAAACGAAAGTAACACAGGCAGCCCCTCACAGACGACTGCCCGCTCACATATAATAAAACATAAACAAAACACAAGTCAAATTCCAGGCCTGGTCCTCTCTCGTCTTGCACTGTCGTTGCTCCTCCTTTTATGCTCCCGTCACTCCTCTGTGAGATGAGAATGGTGTGTCACGCAGCTGGCGCTCATTACCACTCGTCACCAGCCCTCTCTCACAGTCCCTCGCCTCGCTGCTTGCCCCACGTATGTTGTTCTAGAACTTGGATATACCTTTAAGCATGGATGGTACCTTTCCAGATGTGTAAGCTGCCCATGCCACACACACTCATGCAACCCCATACCATTAGAGATGCAGTCTTCTGAACTGAGCGCTGATAACAACTTGGGTTGTCCTTGTCCTCTTTAGTCCGAATGGCATGCCGTCCCCGTTTTCCAAAAAGAACTTCAAATTTGGATTCGTCTGACCACAAAACAGTTTTCCACTTTGCCACAGTCCATTTTAAATGAGCCTTGGCGCAGAGAAAACGCCAGCGCTGCTGGATCATGTTTAGATATGCCTCTATTTTTTTTACCTATAGAGTTTTAGCCGGCGATGGCGAAGGGCACGGTGAATTGTATTCACGGCAATGTTTTCGGGAAGTATTCCTGAGCCCATGTTGTGATTTCCATTACAGTAATATTCCTGTATGTGATGCAGTGCCGTCTAAGGTCCTGAAGATCACGGGCATCCAGGATGGTTTTCCGGCCTTGACCCTCACGCACAGAGATTGTTCCAGATTCTCTGAATCTTTGGATGATATTATGCACTGTAGATGATTATAACTTTAAACTCTTTACATGTTTTTCTCGGAGAAACTCCTTTCTGATATTGCTCCACTATTTTTTACCACAGCATTGGGGGAATTGGTGATCCTCTTCCCATCTTGACTTCTGAGAGACAATGCCACTCTGAGAGTCTCTTTTTATACCCAGTCATGTTGCTAATTGACCGAATAAGTTGCAAATTGGTCCTCCAGCTGTTCCTTATACATTTAATTTTTCAGGCTTCTTATTGCTACCTGTCCCAACTTTTTTGGAATGTGTAGCTCTCATGAAATGCAAAATGTGCCAATATTTGGCATGACATTTCAAAATGTCTCACTTTCAACATTTGATATGTTATCTATAGTATATTGTGAATAAAATATAAGTTTATGAGATTTGTAAATTATTGCATTCCCTTTTTTTTTAGTCATAATGTGTACAGTGTCCTAACTTTTTTTGAATCGCGTTTCTATAATATATGCTCATGGAACGAACAAGATATCCACAAAAGATCCTATTATACACCCGGTGCAATGCAACGCCAGGCGCAGCGCAATTATGTTTTGCTAATTTTAGCATCCAGCCCCATGTTGTTTAAATAGCAAATGCACACGTGCCCATATGTGCGCCCATGGGCATGCTGGTCTGAAAACGAGGTGTGTTCAGGCGCATTGTTGGCGCGTTGCTGTTTTGAGGCAACTGAAAACGACTGCGCCATTGACCAAAAAAAAACCTAGTCTAAAGTCAATATGGCAGTATTTTTTGTGGTATTTAAAGGGCGCGTTAGTAATATTCGCCTATAGGTGGGTGCACAACATGCATACACTCTGCTTATTACACATGCAGGGACGTGCAACAGCACACAAACATTTTTAAATATTAAAAAACTAAAATATTCCTCTCTGGAGAAGCATTCAGTATTTCCACTAACAAATTTCGCCATGTAAATAGCGAATGCACCATGGTGTGAGCGCAACTGGCTTTTAAAGGGAATGGGAGATGAGAATCGGATTGGTTTATTGCACTTTACGACCAAAACACACCCATGACTCATTAATAGAATAGTGACAACCCTTTTGGACAACCTATTAAACTAGCAAAAGTTGATTCTGACACACCCTAAATGCAACTGCACCATATGCTTCAGACCATGCACTCATTAAGTTAAAATAGGGCCTTTAGTGTTAGTTGTTTATACACTCTAAAAAATGCTGGGTTAAAAACAACCCAAGTTGGGTTGAAAATGCACCAACCCAACAATTGGGTTGTTTTAACCCAATGGTTGAGTTGTTTTAACCCAATGGTTGAGTTGTTTTAACCCAGTGGTTGGGTTAAATGTTGCTTAAGACAACCCAATTGCTGGGTAAGAACAACTCAACCATTGGGTTAAAACAACCCAATTGTTGGTTTGGTGCATTTTCAACCCAACTTGGGTTGTTTTTAACCCAGCATTTTTAGAGTGTATGCTTATTCTAAACATAGGACTATTTGTCAAATATACAGTGGGGTGCAGAAAGCTACTTTGCATTTTTGTAATTTAATATGTTTTTTTCAATAACAAATTATATTAATACTTTGTTGGAGAAAGTAGTTTTAGCATGTTTAATGACTTCTTTATCCAACGCCATAACTTCCCTTTGTTTTAAATTATTCAAAACGTTCCCTTTGCTTTCAGGTTTAAATTAGATTTGAAATCCCAAATTTTCACTGTGTACCCACTGCGCAGTTAGATGCAATATCTTACATAAATATTTTATTCACCCTCTCAGACATGCACACAAAGAACCTTTTGAGCACTTAGGACACCTGATTTCCCTCTCATCTTATTGGAGCACTATGACCACACCCCTTATGTTGAATTAATTAGTTCTCTGCACAAAACCCTCTGTCACACTAGAGTTCTCTTACAGTGAGCACTCCAAAAATTGGCATGCATAAACTCACAAACACATTCATGTGTAAAAGACAGTGACTGAAAGAGAAACACGTGATCAGCAATATGCTGGCAGAATCAGGTCCTCAGCAGGGGCCCCAGCACATGGCCATCTCTCTGTACACAACAATGCTTCAACGTTTTCTTTCATTTTTAATGTTTTATTCTGCCATGTTCTAAACTGTTTCTTTATATGCAGAGGTTAACTTGTTTCCATTGTTTCTGGCTATATGAGACCACTCAATGTGACCTAAAACACTGAATAGTTGTGCCATGAGTTTGTGGTTGTAGTAAAAGTCTGAAAGTTTAATCTGCTTAAAGAACAGATTGTAAAGCTATATTCCTTCCATACTGTGCAGAGAGAGATAGAGAGGCAGACAGACATGTGGACATCACCACAGGTCCTCCATCTGTGGTAGCTCCTCTCTGGCTCACCTCCAGTGATCTCTGATAAGTGTGTTCCAGGGAAAAGTTGGCTGTGTTCTGCGTGTTTCTCTTTTATAAGTAATGTTGATGTCTCATGTCTGGTCTTTATAATCGTGGTTTAAGAATACACTAGTGTGTACAGGGACATTTTGTAGTATACTAAACTGTGTTTTTTCTTGTAAAAGTTGGCAAACGTTTTCTGTGATGGGTAGGTTTAGGGTTAGTGTAAAGGGATTGAATATACAGTTTTATAATATAAAAAACATTATGCTTATGGAGAGTCCACATATACAAGTGTATATGTGTTTGTTTGCATATCTGCAGTAGACATTAATATGTTATCTATGTAAGTCAAGCCAAATATATATGTAAATCAGCTCACAAGTCAACTCTGTCACATAAAACACATAAAACCTGATTGAGCTGACGTCTGATGGGGTTGAGAAAATTTATTATTTTTCCATTTTAACCACGTTGTATAGTGGATCCATTTATCCCACAACTATTGGTTAAAATGTGAATACGGAGTTGACAAGAAAGAAAACAAATTTATAGATCTTTCAGGACTATATGTCATGCTATGGCATCCACAATGAGCAGGAAATAGGTAAGGGGTCCCCACGGTTAAAGTTGCCCATGACATTGCCTGATTTATTCAGGACTTGACGCAAAGTGAGAACACAACACTTTTTTATTTATGGAAAATGTAATTCAAAATTTATTTTTTCTATTGTTTGTTTTACATTTCTCTGCCCTTCAATTTAAATGTATCTTAAACAGTTTGTTTGGCAGTACAGATTCAATTACATGTATTTTTCAAGTATTACTTTATCGGGGCTGTTTACTTGTTTCAAAGGTTTCAAAACGGTCTCTGTGTAAACAACAAAAACGTGAATCCGTGAAAACGATGATTTCATGCACATCCGTAAAACATGTTCAGTCTATAGTGTTTATAGTGTGTGAATGGGTGTACCATAGATCCACTGAAGGTGAGGTTTTGAACCCAAGTGCAGCTTCTTTATTAAGCCGAACCATAAATCAAAATACACAAGAGCTAAAGACAAGACAAGGGACACCTGTGAACAATGATCAACCCCAAAACCAATGACAACATGACATTGGGTGCTTCCCAATTCTTATTTGTGCATCCTCGTTCCCTTTCCTAGCTTCCTTTCCTCGCGCCTAAGCTCCGCCCCTTAAGGATGCGAGGGAAGGACGCAAGGAAAAGACGCGAGGACAGAAGAATTGAATCAAGTGAAATGATGGCTGCATCCGAAACCTGGAAAATGCTGCCTTCGGAGGACACATTTGAAGGCAGGAAGGCATCAAGCTGCGTCCGAATCAAATGTTTGCTTCACTTCCTGTCTCCTGAGAGACCTTCATCTGATCGATTCTTGAAGGCAGCGTACATGTCCTTCGCTGCCTCTGATATTCCACAATCCTGCTTTCCATTTAGTGACAGATGAGCTGGGGAAAAAAGATGGCGTCCAAAAGTTGCGTTTGTGGGTCAGTTTATGTGTAAATGTACGATTTTTACCAACATATTACACTTCTGATGTCATGTCTAGCGAGAAATCACTACTGTAGTAATTAAATATGTGTTTAGTTCTCACCAAAGCTCTCTCTATTTTGCTGTAGATCATTAAACTGTTACACTGCCTTAGGAGTCTGTCCAAAATTAGTTTCATGAGATGCCTTCATGCACAAAACACTGCCTTACAAGTCATTGTCTGATGAGGCAGCGAGGCAACGAGTCAGCAGACTAGGTTTTCGGACGCAGTCGATATATCCGCCCTCCTTTTAACGTCGGTGTATCCTCCTCACTCCTCCATCCTCGCCTCCTCGCGGTGCAATTAGAGAATTATGATCTCCTACAAGATGGCTGAGCTCCATCGGTTTCCGGGTCATAGGATGGAGGACGGAGGAGCGACGAAACTAGGACGGATATTAAGAAGCACTCACAGGAACACAGGGCAGGAACACATGAGGGCATGGAGTCACATGACACCGGACCCAAAGTTTAGTGCCGCGCTTCAGCTCTCTCACACCGGACGCGCACATTATATACGCGCAAGCTCAATTTTGAAACGACTTCTGACAGAAGAACTGTACGATGAGTGTATCTTAACACAGGGTGAAAACAGTATGTACATTGATGATTTAAGGTTAATATAATATAAATTTAATATAAAACCTTGAAATGGAACTCTTTGGTACAGCAGGAATTTAGGCCTCGTCCACACGAAGCCAGCGCTTTCCTAATCCGATCATTTTTTTTCCTCGTTTCAAGAAATATCTGCGTCCACACGGGATTAAGAAAACGGACTAAAAACGATGTAGTTTGCATGCCAGGCCAGTGTGTGGCGCTGTAATTCTGCCACAGAAAGACACTAAACACGAAGAAGAAGAGTTGTGGCTAGCAGGGGTATAGCAGTGGTCGGAGGTGAGGCAAAATCTCACAATATAATAACAATAAATACATTTGCTACTTAACAGATGTGTTTTATTATTGCCTACAACTACCCCAACCCAAAACATACCCTTACAATAATGCAGATACGGTAATTAAATGACGCAATATTGATGTGCGCATGCCCAGTGCCCATAGTTGTATCCCTTAAACTCTTCACCGTGCTGGACGTAGTGTGATGACATCACCGTTTCAGAAAATATACGGATTCGCTGTACACACGAAGACGGAAGACGACCGTTTTCAGATTTATCCGCTTTGGGACCCGGTTTCAAAAAATATCGGATTCATGCTTTTAAAACGCCGGATCCGTGTGGACGAAACGCTGATACGGTACAAAATGTATACGTATACAGCGAAACGCGTCTCCGTGTGGACGGGGCCTTAAACAACTTCCTGATTTGTTTAAATCAGCCGCCGCCGGGGTGTGTACACTCATTGAAAACGTGTTCGAATTTTAAAGGCGCGGCGCATCATAACACCCGCAAAGATTCGACTGTGAGATCGGTGGTCGAATCCGATCATCAAATCTTCGAACAATTCGGGGTCACCCCTAGTTATTATTATTTATTATCTTGCAATGTGGGTAATCACAGACAGCCATAAATCAGCTAATGTAAACAGTAGCATTTTTAGTATTTTTTATGATGTAATTATTTTTTAATTGTTTCTTGTGATACCCAAGCTTATGGTTAGAAACCATAACCAAAACTATCAAATAGCATGAAGTTGTCATCATGAAAAGATGTGATATGTGTAACTGAGGCAAAAACAACTGGCTCATCAAAGTGATGGCCCAGATGGTGTGAGCACACCCATCCACCCTGGCTAGCACATGAAACCTACTGTGAATTGCCTACTGATGAGACCACCAATGACTGGAGGATAGGGTGGGCTGCACCACTTTAAATGTCATGTCTGCTACTTTTCACAATTGTTGCCATTTTCCGTTAGTGTGATCATATGCAAATGAATGCAAGTGGTAAGATACACAAATTGAACGTCATGTAACATTATTCTTTTGGGGGTTTTTTCTGTTTTTTTTTTTTTTTAGGAAAAGCAGTCGTGAAGGCTGTGGAGGGTTTGCCACATCACAGGGATGTTCCAGAAAGTTCCAGCCCCTGTCTGCCCTGCCAGGAAGGCTGTGATTTCTGCAAGGACAACACGCCCTGCGTGGCCCGGGGTGACGGCGCCCTGCGTATGGCGGTGCTTTCCTTCCAGGGCTTGTGCATGCTGGTGGATTTCATCAGTATGGTGCTGCTCTACCATTTCCGCAGGAACAAGGTGAGCGTGTGCAGCCGGGGGGAGCTAATTAAGATGGCAACTGTTTCCATGAAGCACATCCTGTTCTTATTGACACCGGGGTGTTTCCATGCTGAGTTACATTACAATTAGTCACTCGTGCTCTGAGCGTACAGTATCTCGCCTGTTAGGTGACATTTTATTATTCCCTGTTAAATTAGAAGTAGACTGTTGTGATATACATCATGAGATATAAAATGCAAGTATAATCTACATTGTGCACTGTTTTCACCATTGTGTTACAACTACATCATTGATTCCAGTTTTCAGAATGTAAACTTTTCTCCATAACAAAAGCACAATCACTGCAAGTTCTTTGATTTTACTTAAAGATTTAAGAGAGCATGCTAAGGTGATAATAAATTATATTTTAAGCCTGTATTAGTTAATTAAAAAGATTTTTAGAGCAGAAAGACACAATGAAGGTTGATAAAGAAGGGAGTAAAAGAAAAAGACAAAATTTGCAAAGGTACTATATAGGAAGGAGAAAGAAGTGTTATGTGCTGCAAACTATTAGAGAGTCCAGCCAACTACGCTGAGGGATCTTATTTATTAACAGTGTCAAGGTTTTTTCCATACATTATACATAAGGGATAATGTATAGTCAGACAATCAGTATTCACAAAATAAACCTCAACAGATTGATAAGAACCCAACACAAATCTGAGGCTGACTGCATTATCCTTCATGGCAGCTTGCCAAATTACATGAATAAATGGACATGAAATCCAGATTTATGGTAAATTGAAATTAGTTTATTGAGTGAGAAGAAAGAGGGCGCAGGGCGAAACGAACAAGTACAGCTATTTGTATGATTTAGGATGTGTGTGAGTCAGTTAATAATTAAATGGATCACTTACTCAACCTCATGTTGTTCCAACCCCAGATGCAGATATACACTCACCTAAAGGATTATTAGGAACACCTGTTCACTTTCTCATTAATGCAATTATCTAATCAACCAATCGTACGGCAGTTGCTTCAATGCATTTAGGGGTGTGGTCCTGGTCAAGACAATCTCCTGGGCCCGTATTTATCAAACATCTTAGAATTACTCACAAGAACACTTCTAAGAATTGACTTAAGAGTAAAAAAAAAATATTGGCTCAAAGCTGCACTGAAAAGTTAGTTATCAAGCATCCCAATAATACTTTAAGTTAAGTGTAGGACTAAATGTTAAGCGTCAGTCTTAGAGTTGATTTACGACACTTTGCTGTGCCACAAACGGTATTTTGGATGATGTCATAGGCATGAACCAATCACTGAATAGATGTCCTTATTTAAGAATATTCTCAGATAAATTCACATTGAATTGTGAAATTCCTAAGAGGAGTTTACATTCAACCCATATTTGACAATAAAGAGTTTTCAAGAGAATACATTATAATATACACATTTGAAATTAAAGATAAACATGTCTTAATTTCAATTTTTAAACTGGTGTGCTATTAACTGACCTGCCTATATATAGCCTAGATTTTTTACAGCCACCATGGATTCAAAAAAGAAAACCGAACTGGTAGGAGGAAGAAGCGATTGCTACGGCTTGCTGAATTAGTTGAACAGCATTTTTTTTTTATTATAGTCTAAAGTCCAACATTAACCAGGACTGAAAAAGATGATGCCTGCTCTATCAAAACGATACCGTTTGATTAACTGCTCCTCGTCAAACCTTTCAAACACATTCTCCCTCTCTTGAAAGATTTTGCGCACGTCTCTGCAGATCTAACTGAATATTTGTTTTATTCTATTTTATTGTTATTCTATTATATTTTACAAAATATGTATGTTTGATTACCACATGCTGTTTTAATAAAGTTGAATTAGTTAACCTTGTATGTCATTTTTACTCTTTGAAAGTGTTGCAGGTGTTGATTATAATTAATTTACTGTTAGGCCCATAAATAGGATAAACAATAGACCTATATAAAAAGTATAATGTCTGACATTAAAAATGAACCACAAAACATGCTAAATGGGGAATATCTTTATAGCATAAAATAAGTTGTCAGAACGTCGCCTTGCAATTGCTGAATGTCACGCAACAATGCTCTACAGCCCTGTCGCATCTTACAAATCTACGTTGTTACAATGTTGCGAGCATAGTAGAAAGTAGAAATGCAACGTGCCACAAACGTTGCCACAATGTAAACGTGTTTGCTGGGTGTCTCCTCAGTGCCATCACAAGCCCCTACTGGCAACCGCTAACCACTTGAGAGACCTCTCGAGCTGTCTTAAATAACTGGGAGAGTAAGAGTGATTCTTAGCTTTAAGACATTTGATAACTTGCTTTTATACTTAAGTTTAAAAGTAGTAGTAAATTTCATGAATTCTCAGCACTTAAGACTAAAATAGCACTTTGAGAAACTTGATAAATACGGGCCCTGGGCCCGTATTTATCAAACATCTTAGAATTACTCACAAGAACACTGCTAAGAATTGACTTAAGAGTAAAAAAATTCTTGGCTCAAAGCTGCACTTAAAAGTTAGTTATCAAGCATCCCAATCATACTTTAAGTAAAGTGTAGGACTAGATCTTAAGTGCTAGTCTTAGAGTGGATTTACGACACTTTGCTGTGCCACAAATGGAATTTTGGATGATGTCATTGGCATGAACCAATCACTGAATAGATGTCCTTATTTAAGAATATAAAGATAAATTCACATTGAATGGTGAAATTCCTAAGTGGAGTTTACATTCAATACACATTTGACAATAAAGAGTTTTCAAGAGAATACATTATAATATACACATTTTAAATGAAAGATAAACATGTTTTCATCCATGTAATTATTTTTTTTTAAACTGGTGTGCTGTTAAATTGCCTATATATAGCCTAGATTTTTTTTATATATAATCAGCCACCATGGATTCCAAAAGAAAACCGACATGGCAGGAGAGAGAAACGATCGCTACTGCTTGCTGAATTACTCGAACAGTGTTTTTTATTTAATTTTATTTTTTTATAAAACCCAACATTAACCAGTGCTGAAAAAGATGATGTCTGCTCTGTCTAAACGATACTGTTTGATGAACTATTTGTCGTCACACATTTCGAACACCCTCTATTGAAAGATTTGCGCACGTCTCTGTCTCCATAGCGCCATCACAAGTCCCTACTGGCAACTCCTAACCACTTGAGAGACCTCTCGAGCTGTCTTAAATAACTGGGAGAGTAAGAGTGATTCTTAGCTTTAAGACATTTGGTAACTTGCTTTTATACTTAAGTTTAAAAGTAGGAGTAAATTTCATGAATTCTCAGCACTTAAGACTAAAATAGCACTTTGAGAAACTTGATAAATACGGCCCTGAACTCCAAACTGAATGTCAGAATGGGAGAGAAAGGTGATTTAAGCAATTTTTTACGTGGAATGGTTGTTGGTACCAGACGGGCCAGTCTGCAGACTGATCTCATGAAATGGCGTATGACATTGCCAATTCGTATGCCATTTTGGCGTGCTATCAAGACACATATTCGCTTTTTAGCGTGTTTATCAACGCCGTTTCATTCTATTCCCCTACACTGGCCCTACCCTGCCCCTACCCCTAAACCTACCCATCACACACACACAGCCCCTAAACCTACCCATCACAAGAATTTTCAATTTCCATTTTCAAAAAAAACATAGTAATTTAGTATGTTTATAAATCTATTTACCTTGTGGACACACACACATATTCAGACACATTTGAACGCATAACTCAAACTCTTCCCTAAACCTACCCATTTGTGTATTATAAAAAAAACAGAATATAAAAGGATATAAAAGGCAGATTTATTCAGAAAGTACAAAAATTCCAAGTGTTCCGAGGCCAAACGATTGATTTGTGTGAAGAAAATCCCCAAAAGCGATCCGACGGTCGAGTCCATCCGCCAACGATTAATAATACATTTCAAATATTGCCGCCGGAAGAAACGTCAGGTCTGACAGCATTGCCTGTTGTGTGTCTCGCGACCAATTGCTTTATTACGTCAGCTTTGATTGTAAAATGCCATTGGTTCTCGTGTGTCTCGTGACCGATCGTGTCATTCTAAACTTGTTGTGTGTATCATTTGAATCAGAAATATTAACGATTGCATGTGTTCTGTTCACAAAGGGGTACGATCATTATTTCAACGACTAAAAAAATAAGATCAAATCTGTTCTTCACATGAAGATATCGACTTCAGAAGACTTGAAATGCAACATGAGTTAATACTTTTATACAGTTTTTTGGTCCGTTTTTGCAATAAATACATGTATATTTATTTGCCTGTTACATGTTTTATTTTGTTGAGAGTGGGTAGGTTTAGGGTAGGAGTGGAGTTAGTTGCTCCAAAATATAAAATTAGGCTATAAATATTAATTATGTGAGATCAGGTTGGCGGAATCACATGGCGTAGACATACACGCGGAATCAAACAGCGTAGACATACCATGGATAGCTCAAAATGCGTACAGATAACACGCCATTTGGCTTTAGAAAGTGGCGTGTATGTTTGCGCAAAGTCATGATGTCGTTGCGGTCTGAGTATTTCACAATCTACTCAGTTACTGGAATTTTCATGCATAACCATTTCTAGGATTTACAAAGAATGGTGTGAAAAGGGAAAAACATCCAGTGTGTGGCAGTCCTGTGGACAAAAATACATTGTTGATGCTAGAGGTCAGAGGAGAATGGGCCGACTGATTCAAGCTGATAGAAGAGCAACTTTGACTGAAATAACCAATCGTTACGACCGAGGTATGCAGCAAAGCATTTGTGAAGCCACAAAAGCACAACCTTGAGGCGGATGGGCTACAACCGCAGAATACCTCACCGGGAACTCCACTACAAATAGGAAAAAGAGGCTACAATTTGCTCGAGCTCACCAAACATCTTTGGGATGTGGTGGACCGGGAGCTTTGTGCCCTGGATGTGCATCCCACAAATCTCCATCAACTGCAAGATGCTATCCTATCAATATGGGCCAACATTTCTAAAGAATGCTTTCAGCACCTTGTTGAAGCAATGTCACGTAGAATTAAGGCAGTTCTGAAGGCGAAAGGGGGTCAAACACAGTATTGGTATGGTGTTCCTAATAATCCTTTAGGTGACTGCATTTACTGAAACCTAAAACATTTTATGTCCCTCCAATGAAAGTATATTGACTGTGGGCCCTATTTTAACGATGGTCTGAAGAGCATGTCGCAAGTGCTCTTAGGGCGTGTCCGAATCCACTTTTGCTAGTTTTATGACTGAAAAAAGCAGTCAGTGCACTGGGTGCATGGTCCAAAAATTGGTTGTACCTAGTCTCTTAATGAGTCATGGGTAAGTTTTGGGTATAACGTGCAATAAACCAATCACAGGCTCATCTCCTATTCCCTTTAAAAGCCAGTTGCCATGGTGGATTCACTATTTACATGGCAGAATTTGCAAGTGGAAAGACTGAACGCATCTCCAGATAGGAATTATTTTATTTTTTAATATTTAAAAATGTTTGTGTGCTGCTGGCGTCCCTGTGTGTGTAATAAGCAGAATGTATGCGCATTGTGCACCCGTCTATTACGTTCCCTTTAAAAACACACAAAATACTGCACTTATGACTTTAATCCAGGTTTTTGTTGGTCAATAGCACAGTCAGTTGCCTTAAAATAGCAACACGCCAACAATGCGTCTGAACACCGCAGTTTCAGACCAGCACACCCATGGGAGCACAAATGGCCTCAAATGTTTTTACTATTTAAACAAAATGACACAGGATGTAAACACGATAACTGTGTCAGGCTGAAACTAGCAAAAAACACTTGCGTCGTGCCTGGCACCGGGCGTATAATAGGATCCTGTGTCTCTTCAGAAGACAACTCTATTCATATGGAAAGGGATGGACTGGGACTAAAATTTGGCTCTGGACAAAACCAGCCCATGCGGCCTAAAAGTTCCCCCCTGAATGTTTTGCTAGGGTTAGGCCCTTAAAGGTAGGGTAGGTAAGAATTGGTTAAAAAAAACTTTTTTTCCAAATATGTTTAAACTTTCTTTATATATCAATAAATAATTAAAATGTAAGTTATCTAAAAAGAAAGTATAATTGATTTTCTCTAGACCTCTCACGACTGTTTTAAAGACAGCTCATTATTTCCATTCACTCCACCTTCTCCCTTCTGGGCTCTTTCCAAAGCCACGCCCCCAAAACCCATGAATGCACTACGCTGGCCACTCAGCTGAAAGACGCAATATTTATCTGAGATGAGCGGAGAAGAAGGAGTGGAGTGCATGTAGTGACATCATGTCAGAATCACATGTAATAAAAATGTTGTCTGATTCGGTAACGAGATATATGTATATTCAACACTACAGCGATCAACTTGAAAAAAAAATTCAACACTACAGCGAAAAACTTGAAAAAAAAATTCAACACTACAGCGATCAACTTGAGCTAAGCATATTGAGTATTTATCATCTCTACTAATGGTAAGTGTAATTAAGTGTATAAAATTTTAACTTTATGCTAAGTAATGTTATGTTAGCTATATTAGGCAGCTACATGTGTACATTTATAAAAAAAATGTATAATCAAAATGAAAGATTACCTGTCCAGCAGAAATACAGTCATCAAGGAGTTGCTTTTCAGCCCCTTGAGGTCCCTCAGATCCGCCATCGTTGGAATGTGACGCTGATATTTACTTCCGTTTGATTTCTTTGTTTATCCAAAGACTTTTCGTGCATTGCCTTTTCTTGTACTGTCTTCCTTTTTTGCATTGTTTGCCTTTGTATTATGAATTATGAATTATGAATGCTCTTTCTCTGCCATTATTTTGCAAAAAATGGGTGCACGCATGCGGGCAGATCCTATAGCAAAAGGGTTGGTAGCCATGGTAGCGAGAGAGAGTGACAGTCGCCCAAGCCAATCATTTGTTTCATCCCGAACGAAAATAATGAGCGGTGTTTATTGCAGATTAAAAAGTCTAGAGTCACTCGATTTTTATACTCTCTTTTTCAGAGTACTTACATTTTAATTATCTATTGACATATAAAGAAAGTTTAAACAAATTTGGACAAATGTGTTTTAGATCATTCTTACCTAACCTACCTTTAATTAAAAAAGAAATTAATAAATAAAACTAGGACAGGGAATTTTGTCACATAGCAATGCAATTGACAGTAAAGCACTGATTTTGAGCTATGATTCCGTATTTACTGCTATTAAATTCTGTCATCATTTACTTTATTTTATTATTTGAATTATTTTATTCTATGTTCCAAAGAAAGAAAGTAATTCAGGTCTGGAATGAGTAAATTATGACATTTTGGGTTGAACTATCCCTTACAACAACAGAGTTAGCACCTAATTTATTTAAGACACTGATATCTATCTTTTATGAGGCTCTCACTGAAAAAAAGTGGAGTGTTCCTTTAAAGGTGCCCTAGAATGATTTGAAACAATATGTTAAATTATTCTCTGATATCAACAAAGAGGGTGAGTGGATTTTTTAAGGGCAAAAATTGTCCAGATACAGTTTTACAGGTCCATTTACAACCTTATAAACTGTCCGTAGGATGTAATGCTCTGTTTTTGCCTTATTTGGAAGAGTCATGAATATTAATGTTGAGCTCACAGCACACAGCGAAGCGGCTCGTGAGTCCTGACCGTCCTGACAGAACACAGACCGATTGAATGACACTTTAAGCGGAGCATCTCAAATGGAGATTGATAAAATGCAGCTCACTTGTTTCTTGGTGTTTTCAGATCATTCACGCACGAGAAAGAACTTGCGTGCTTGCGTTTGCCAGATTTCAGTAATTTAAATTCCCCAAACAGAGCTTTTCTGTAAAAAGAACACCTATACTATCCGGTGTTTTACCTAAACATGTCCAATCTGGCAACCATATGCACACGAGCTCTCGCTCTCGTGCGCGTTTAGATGATCTGAAAACACCAATAAACAAGTAAGCTGCATTTCAGCAATCTCCATTTGAGATGTTCTGCTTAAAGTGTCATTCAGTCTACATTTTAGACTTGTCTTTTTTCGTCAATGATATTGCATGTTTATATAACGTTAGTCATAATGTAGGCAAAGGTTACGCAGTGACTGTGATGTACTCTGAAATACAAGCATGCAAAACATCATAGGCCTACTTCATTTCAGAAAAATATAAATATATAACTTAACTTATTTTATACGTAATGTCGTTTTAACTTATATGGTGGAAAAGGTGACGTTTGCTAGAAGGATCGAGTGAACTATCTGTAAGCAACGTATCTACGGTTGTATTTTGTAATACAAAATAATATTAACCTTTGTCATTAGACACAATATTTCGTTTTGTATGGTACTTGGAGTTTCCTATTGTTACTGTACTAGCATCTTGCGTCATCTAGACAATGCTTTGTCTCTAAGAAACGTTCAGTTTAATCAGAAATTATCTAAACAGTCAATAAGTGGATAAAATTGCTACTTACTGCTTTCAGGAATATAGTTGCCCCTTTTTTCAGTTTAAGATGCTGAGCGAATCTTGCTTGAAATGGGCCAAACAAACTAACGATTTTGAATTAAATTGTTGTGGTATCCGATTATAAACATCAACCATGACTGTTGACGTATGAAAAGTCGCTGCCGTTTTTGCTATCCTCGAGTGTCGTTTGTTTACCTGCAGTCTCAATGATTCGGCTCCGTCATATTTCTGCCTGACAATGAACATGTTTGGACAGATGCAAATGTTGGGGGCGTGCATATAAATGATCCCCAACGCTTGCGTCACGGTTGGCGTTATGTTGAGAATCACTGATTTTTCCATGGTGGTTTTCATGCACGAGATTTACATATGAAGGAGGAGGCAATGGTGTTTGAGACTCACAGTATGTGATGTCCATGTACTGAACTCTTATTTCACTATGGCAAGGTTAATTAAATGTTTCATTCTAGGACACCTTTAAGATTATTATTTTTATATTTTTTTTGCGATTAGTGCACTTAGTATAAATGCTGACAGCTTCTTATTACATTTAACACACCCTTTGCATATATGCAGATTAGATTACATATACCGCACATGCTACTGTCTCAGCTTGAGCAGACATGCAGTCTGTGGTCTGAGTAATAGTGGACTGGATTCACACTGACTGCGAGGAAGGTTCATTAATCCCTGCAGTGAGGCGCCGTTTAGGCTGTCGATATGTAGGGCACTCAGTTTTGATAGTGCCAGCATTTTAATTTACTCTGGAAGCATGCTCCGTCTGGGCACTGCCTGAAAGCGATCCATAAATGCTGGAGAAGTCTAAATGAAAGCGACAGAGTTAGGATTAGAAATTTTGTTCTGTTTCAGCTCGCACTGTCAAATGCTTACTATTGGCCGTTTGATTTCAGAAATCAGTTGACAGCTCACCTGTTGCCGCTTAATGGAATTCTCATTTTCTCTGCTTTAAATGAGACATACTTGAGCCAGCCACCAAAACGAAATATACATGCCGGAGTGTCAGAAGGGGAAAAAAAAGCAATTTTAGCTCTGTTGGATAATATAAATTCCTCAATATATAGTACCTTCTAGTTAGTTTGAAACTTACTCTGCACTTTTTTGGGTAGCACCATTTGTTCTTAAAGGAAGTGTATGTAAGATTGTGGCCAAAACTGGTACTGCAGTCACTTTCAAATGACTGTAGAGCGGTGTATCCCCTCTCCCCCTCCCCCTGACTCGAGGTTGTCAGATAGGCTGCAGGATCAGCAGGAGCGTTTGTAACTGCAGCTGTGTGCCGAAACACTACTGACTTTGTGATTGGTAGATCAGTGGAGGGTGGAGCTTCAGGCCAAAACACAACATGACAACATCAACATCAGTTGAGGGCTGCAACAACAACTTTTAAATTACAATATCCTGGCCGGACTACTGTTGTCAGCGATATAAGTATTTGAAATGAACATGATTTCTTAATTTCTAGTGACATATCAGGGTCATTTTATGATTGATTGAAATACATTTCTTACATACAGTTCCTTTAAGGTTGAATGTAGCTAGTATAGTTTGTAAACTCCCTGTAAAGTAATGCGTAGTCACATAATAATATTTACCCTCAATGATCCAATCTGCTTGTTAAGTCGTGACATGCCATACACTGGGAGTCCACTCTGTTTCAAGTGAGAATAATTTACTGTATAGTAAGTACATGTAAAATGTTCCCAACTCTCCTCCAGGAAAAAGATTGGAGACCACTGATGTAGTTTCTGTACCTCGAATCATGCAGCTTGTTGAGGAGAGATGTTCTACATTTCTTTTGATTTATTATTTATAACTTATGATTTTTCATCCAGTGGGGAAAATCCATATACATCACAGACTATCTAGGTACCAGCATATCAATGAAACTCGGAGGTGGAATCTTTTGAGCAACCACTCAGAACACCATGCACTAGCTTGGCAACAATTGAAGCACTTCATAGCAAACACCTCTCTAATTTTCTTTGGAAAGTATGTTTTTCATGCAAATATTGAGAAGTATTATCACAATGTGGGAGTTTGTTCGAGTGCACTGCTTTGGAACTCAAAAATGAATCAAGTTGTTAATGTCATTGTGAAACAGAGCAGGTTTATTCCAGGGCAAGGCATTAGTCTGAAGAGAAAAAAAGATGAATCAACCCCTGTGAACACATTTGAGTAGTCCGGGGAGAATGCATTTGTGCGCAATGGGTTAAGTTATGCAGTAGTCACAAATGGGTGGTTTCCACTGACCCATTTCTAGCAAAAGAATAGTTTAAAGAGATAAGTTTTCCAATGTTCTTTTTGATGTGTTTCAGAGCATCAGAGCGTCCGGACTCATCCTGCTAGAGGCCATCATGTTTGGAGCACTCCTCCTGTACTTCCCGGTAAGCTAATGACTGCAGTCATTTTTACTATGTACTTTGAGTGTTAAAATGCACGGCACTTTGGTGACTAATATTCTTAAACTTGTACTGCAATGTAATGTAGCCATTAGGAGGAGAATGCCTTTTTAATGACACTCATTTAAGCATTAAAGAAATGTTACGGGATCAATTTGAGCTAAGCTCTATGGACTTCTGAATGCTGTTAAATCTGATGATTTATGTATGATATGTGTAAACATATGAAAAGGGGATTTGATACATGGAGAAAAATCAATCCACAGGAAGCACATCAATATTACATATACAGTACACTGATGCCACAGATTAGAGTTTAGCTTGTTTTGATCCAGGAACGTTCTAAAATATAGCTAAAGTCAAAAGTTTGATATCATGATATTATAACACTAATTAGATGTTCTCATGGTGCCGAATAAGCACTGAAGCAATGTTGGATAAGATATTTCACTGATGGACAATCTGCTGCCCACATGTCGATAAAGTATTGATTTAGACAGATGTTGTCATGTGCTTTATTCAGCAGAGCTGTTTGGTAATTGCAGTTTAGTGGCATTCAAGGGAAGCTGTGAGCTTGTCTTAACAGGGAAGGATAAATGTAATTAAAGTGAACTGATTTAGAGACTTGTAAAGCAATTAGCACATGCAAGGTCCTGGAAAATAATAATCTTTATGATGCTGGAATGATGGTGGAAGACCATTTTAGCCATTTAATCGCTCAAACTGGTGTGTCACCGTTTTGAACAGAATCAGGCCAAAATGGAGTTTGTTTGTGTTCGAAACCGCCAAAGCTCTTTCCGTAAATGTTCACTCTGGCTGGTATACAACATCAAACTACCCTTGGTCCGTGGCGGGATGTCATTGGTAGGTGTGACTCTGACACTCCGCCTTCTCTGACCTGGAAATGTTCTCCGGCTAATTTCTTCTCTTCAGTCCGCAAGGTTCAGTAATCCACAATGTAACCATGAATACACTGGAAAGTTACGTTATAGTACAAACTGGAGTTGTAATTCTAATTGAAAGAGACAGTGACACTGTTTTTTCATGTTTAATGCTGTAAAGCTGATTGCTATTCAACAATCTATTGTAGAATGTATATAAATGTGATGTGAATTGCAGAACTGGGGCAAACATGTTCACAGCGCTATGATCAGATGGTTTCTTAACTGCTATTTTCTCACCGCTGTGTTGTGTTTATTTTGTTGTTTAAAGGAAAGCATGCAGCATATATTTACATATTCATCTAAACGGCACTCTCAGCTGTGTGGGCGGTGTCAGGATGTTAGCTAACAGTATATCGCTGGTCACGTATTTTACATAATATTACCCCTTAGCGAAGAACTTTGTTGTGAGTATATCAAGGCCTAATTTTCTGTGCATTTGTCCTATAGAAAACATTTTGAATAGAACAGTTTATGAATGACCTGAAGAAACATATTCTTCATTTTATTTATGCAATATATAATTTCTTTATGCGATATAGAATTTCTGCTGCACGATATTGAAATTTTTTTTTAGTTGCGATATTTTTTTCCCCCAACAATATATATTGCGATATTGAGAGCCATCAATCCAGGCTAAAGTCAATAATTACCATTCCATGATAATTTCAGTGATAAGCAAGCTTCATTACAAGTGACAAAAAGAAATGTTGGAAAGTATGTGCAAACATGAAACTAAGCCTCCAATAGGTGGCACGAGGTGACCGTCTTAATGAGTGAGTCACTGAGTCGTTCATTCAAACGATTCATTCAAACACTGACTCGTTCACGCTTGTTGCTATGAGTGAGACGTGTTACGGGTCTGCTGTGAACGATTTTCACTGCTGAAATAGAACAAAAACACTAAATATTGCATCTAAAATGTAAGTGACTAAGTGAATGTTAATTAGTTGTTTATGGAACTCTCATATGAAATCAGCGTCACAGTCGTGATGGTATTCAGGAAATCGCTCAAGTGTTGTAATTTCTCCTCGAGAGGCTGCATGAGCGTCAACGGCGCGACCTTATTATCGTCAGTGCATTATATATTATCCACTATCGATCGCCACTTACACTGAATTAATGCACATACATTCTTGCATTTTGGTGATTCGTTAATTATTTTATGTTTTAATCAGGCTGTCCGTCAGGCAAGTAAAATTCTCTTTCACTTGTCCCTTCAAAAAATCCATGTCCCGGACAAGCGTTATTGTCGAGCCCTGCTTTGTATTCGTCGTAAAGATCATCTTTGTGGTGCCGTTTTAAGTGATCAGACAAATTGGTGGTGTTTTCTTGTTTTGTGGCCACAAGACATCAATGCAAAGTACCTCTTTTTGTTCAACATCCTCCTTTATGTAGCCGAAATAGTCCCAAAAAGATGATTTCCTGGTACAATTTTTTTTTTTTTTTGGCGGCAGATCCTCTTCGTGGCGCATTTTAGCAGTAAATGTTTGGCCGTGAGCAGCGGCTCAGCGAACCAATCACTGTGCAGGCACGCGGAACTCCAGCAACAAACTCGTGTTTACTGTGTGCTACCATTCTCTTAATACACCATGAGCTACTACCCTTCACATCGCATGTTCCGGCGATGTGACTATCACACACGCGCACATCGCGATGACGATGTTAAAACAGAATATCGTTCAACCCTACTTTGGTGTGAAACGTGATTTAGATGTTCTTTAGGAAATTTTGTATTTGTCCCATGTACACTGCAAACTTTCTTTTTACAGACATCTGGCACAGACTGGAATTTGTTGTGTACATTTAAAGGGGTGGTTCCGTGTTTTTTTTCTAGGCTTGGTTGTGTTTATGGGGCACAGTATAACGTTTTATTCTTCTTCTTTTTTAAATGCTGTTTTTGTTTTTATATTTTACCTTTATTCCACACCGCTGTCTCCACTGTCCTTTGAACGGCTCATTTGCTTCCTGCTTCTATGAGGCCCATCCCTTGGAAAAACACAATGGTCTTAGATTGGTAAGATGGTCAAATGTAGTTTGATGTATTTTTATTGGCTGAAGTGCCAAGTACAGGTTGTCCAGAAACGCCACGCCCCTTACCATTACGGGCAGAAGTCGCATCTGTGGTGACTAGCAAGGGTTTATGATGTCACCAACCCGAGAAGAAGCTCTTTGTTGTCCAAACCGGACTTTATTGCCAACAAAAACATGACATAACTTTAAAAGACAATATCTCTGTTTGCGTTGAACTTTCAGCGCTGTAAATTTGCAGATACTGTTTATGCTCAAGCAGCAACATTACACACAAACTAAAGTTAAAAAAGTGAAATCGCATGCAACCACCCATGCAAGGCATAGGATCAGATTTTCTTGGCATCTGATTTGGGCTACTTGCAAATTGGCCATTATTGGACTATTTGTTTTGGATGCTGCAGCACAGAGGATACCTCATCATACCTCATCTGCACAGAGCGAACGCTGAAGCCTGCCACAATGGATGAGCCCCCGCCTGAGAATAGGGCGTTGCAAGATGTCTGACCACGTGTGTAAGCCAGACACGTTGTCTGCCTTGGGAGCACTTGTGAAGTTTATGGGTATGTATAGGAGCCCAGCCCACACTCCTGCCATTGAGGGTGAGCTGCCGCTGGAATTGACCAACTTAATGATTTGGAAGAGGAAGTTTACACTTCCCCGATGGATTCAGCCGATCTTAGTATTTCCTGCGTTCCCACTAGTTCCATCCAGCTCAAAGTCTCCAGTGTTCCCACATAGCCTCCCTCTTCTGCCTCCTCTTTCAGTATCAGTCTGTCAGCCTCATCTCCTCTGTCTTCCATTAGCCCCTGCGGCCTTGCGTCATTGAGCTCCTACCAGGTGAGTGGATCCCCGGCTCCACCTCCTGCCACTGTCCCATCATTCCTCCTCTGTCCGTCACACTGACTCCTCTGCCTGGGATCCTCCCTCCCTCGGCTCCACCTAGGATGATCCCTCAGTCCTCCAGCTTCACCTCGGTCAGACATCACCTCGTCTGCGCCATGGACTTATGTGCCGTCCGCTGAGCTCCATTTCTCCACCCCACTGCTCCTTCTGGCGCCAACATTCCTCCAGCTCCTCATTGGCCCTCAGTTGCTCTGGCTCCACCTCAGCCATCTGAGGTTCCTCCTTGGATGGTCGCCACTGCGGCTCTGTTTCAGCCTTCAAGACCAGCGGCGTCACCCAGTTCCTTCTGATCACTGTCTGTGCTCAGCGCTTTACCACCTTTGGCTCCGTTTCCATCATCCATTCCCATGGTATGGTTGAGGGCTTCTCCACCATGCATCCTCCCTCCCTCAACACACCATAGGCCTCGTTCCTGGCTGGACTTTGGGTTTCTGCCAGACTCCTCCTCTCCTGTCTCTGTCTCCTCCCACCCTTTTCGCCACCCTGGTCTCTTCACCTGACATCTCCCCTGGTTTACTGCCCTCTGCCTGCCCTGGTGTGGGATGTCTTTAGTTCTACCATTAGTGCAATAGTTTGTTAGATACTGATTTTATTCAACTGTTGTTTAATTTCTATCCAATTTACTTACCTTGTATTTAAGCCCTGAGTTTTCCCTAAATCTTTGTCCTATATCGTTTATGGTAGTGTGGTTGTGTTTTTCTTCCTGAAATTATCCTATGTGATAATTTTACATAGTACGCTAGCGATTCAAACACCTCCATGAGTCGGTGGGTGGGGCTACTGAAATACACATGCTTATTATTCTTTTGAGGCGGTGTTCCATCGTGCGATTACGTATAGATGCGCACACGATCGTTTTCTGGACATGGTGTATATAAAAGCTTTTCTTTGACTAACAAGGAAGTTTTCAGCTCTGAAACTTACAGGATATTCTTATATTACAATGAACTTTTATATATCAAAAGCTCAAGGGAAAGTTGATTTCTCAATTCATCACCCCTTTAAATTTTTGGACCTGTTGGCGATTCAAAATCTTTTTGTGTGAAATGTGTTCTGACTGATAATGACATCAGCGATGACCTACAGCCAACGAGAGAGCAAGACTCATGGCAGCGTGAAGTTCGAGGAGGAGTTATAGACCAGAATATCAGTATTTTAGATATATTAGAAATTCTATCAAACAGAAACAAAGCACAAATATTTACTTCAGAAAATTATTTATTTACATCAAACTTACCATCATATTTTTTCCTTGTCACTTCTCACGTTTGGTTGTGAAACATAGATTGCGCACCAGACAGAGTTGTCGACGAATATTCCTATTATAAAGTCATGCAGAGTGAAACAACCTGTCTCCGATCCAGTGTGCAGTGTGAACACAGCAGTGACTGAATGCTACCCCAGATATTCATGAAGTGTGAATAGAGCAGTGATCCGACTGAGTCTAAACTCAGCATAAGGGCTTATATACATATACAAGCCTAGGAGCAAACTAGATAATTCACGAGACACAGCTGGGAAAAATTAACTAATTAAGTCGGACAAAATAGTGGCTGGAAACTGAACAATGGAGCACCACAGGAACGAATCAAAATACAAACTGAGGCCCTGTCAACACGGAGAAGCGTTTAGCTGTATACGTATACATTTTGTACCGTATCAGCGTTTCGTCCACACGGATCCGGCGTTTTGGATGAATCAGATATTTTTTAAAACCGGGTCCCAGAATGTGAGTTTTCAGATATATCCCAGAGTGGATATATCTGAAAACGGCAATCTTACGTTTTCGTGTGTACAGCCCATCCGTATATTTTACAAAACGGTAATGTCATCACACTACGTCCAGCACGGTGAAAGAGTTAAAGGATACAACTACAGGCACTGGGCATGCGCACATCAATATTGCGTCATTTAATTACCGTATTTGCATTATTGTAAGGGTATAGGTTTAGGGTAGGTGTAGCCGTTTAAAAAAAAAAAAAAAAAAAAAAAAACATCTGTTAAGTAGCGAATATATTTATTGTTATTTTATCGTGAGATTTTGCCTCACCTCCTACCACTGCTGAATCCCTTCTGTCCACAACTCTTCTTCTCTGTTTTTAGTGTATTTGTGAGGCAGAATTACAGCGCCAAACAATGGCCTGGCATGTATACTACATCGTTTTGAGTCGTTTTCATTGCTCTCGTGTGTACGCAGATATTTCTTGAAACGAGGAGAAAAAAAAGATTGGATTGGGAATGCTCTGGCTTCATGTGGACGGGGCCTGAGAGTCCAAACACAAACAGAACGGACACTGTGAGTGTCATCCACATAACCTAGTGATAATTACACGTACCATGAAGTTATCAGCTCTTAAAAAGAAATTATATTAATATTGTGGTTTCATTTTTTTAATTGACTGACAGCCCTAGTGAATATAAACAGACAGGATGAAAAAAAATTGTCTAGGTGTCAAAATATTGTATCTGTGCATTAGGCCTTGCAGTGTTCATGCACCCTATGAGAATGTGTCTGTTCTTTTAGAACTGCAGTTTTCTCTGTGATTCAGTTTGTGGTTTAATCTGAAGCTCAGAGACAGATAGATCTGCCTGCTTACGGCCCACCGTGTAGCTCATCTGAAGCAGATAGAAGCTCCGCCTGTCTGCTCTGCTGCGATTGCTCCCAATCTAAATATAGACTGGAAAATATTATCCACTCCTTCTCCCCCTCTTCTACTTTAAATAATTCCAGTGTTATCAAGAAGCAGAGATGTATCTCATCTTGTTCCCCTGGCATTCTGCTTTGTTGAGTAATGCAATTTTTTCAGCTCACACCCCTCTCCTACTGCTGAGCGTGTCACATGCAATAACTTCACTTGGCGGCGTCTGGAATAAGGCGGGGGATGTGGAGCGAGAGAGAGAGAAGAAACCGAATTACATGCACGCGCACACACACACACACATGCGCGCTCTTCTGGTTGCTTGTTCATCCCTGTCCACACAGAAGTCACAGGGCACCTGTGTCAGTGAATTTATGAGGCATACACAGATTCTCTTTCTACTATATATCTGACGCTTGTCATTTTCAGTGTTGGGGTACAAGTAACGCGAGTTAGGTAATCTGATTATTTTCTTCAAATAATGAGTAAAGTAATGCATTATTTTCAAATTCACTACAGAAAAAAATTTACTTTTTCAAAGAAGTAAGCAGGGTCCCCACGGTTCTTGAAAGTACTTGAAAGCCCGTGAATTTCAGACACATGGATTCAAGGACTGGAAAGTACTTGAAAACAAACATAGGTCCTGGAAAGTGCTTGAATTAAGCATGAACTACATTTTGTTAGGGTTGGTGCTATTATAAAAATGGAACTTTATGTGCTGCCAAAGTCAGAACAAAACAGCGCTACTGATTTGGTAGGAAGTGGAAAAGACCTGAAAAAATGCTGCATGAGTGGATGGATCGTGATTATGTGCAGGCAGCTCTGCATAATTAGCACATGACGTGGAGCTTTTTACCTTGCTTAGTGTGAGGGACGTGAAAAATACAGTGATGCTTGGCTCAGTGTTGAGCTACATAAAAAATGGTTTATCAAAGTTACAAGAAAAAATATGCAATAAAGTAGTGTTTATAATATAAGTGCAGTGCTCCTTTGTTTACAGAGGTTCTGGGGAAACCCATCTGCCTCAAGGTTGTGTGTGTTGTGGCTTCACAAATGCTTTGCTGCATACCTCGGTTGTAACAAGTGGTTATTTCAGTCAAAGTTGCTCTTCTATCAGCTTGAATCAGTCGGCCCATTCTCCTCTGACCTCTAGCATCAACCAGGTATTTTCGCCCACAGAACTGCCACATACTGGATGTTTTTCCCTTTTCACACCATTCTTTGTAAGCCCTAGAAATGGTTGTGTGTGAAAATCCCGGTAACTGAGCAGATTGTGAAATACTCAGACCGGCCCGTCTGGCGGCAACCATGCCACACTCAAAATAGCTTAAATCACCTTTCTTACCTATTCTGACATTCAGTTTGGAGTTCAGGAGATTGTCTTGACCAGGACCACATCCCTAAATGCATTGTAGCAACTGCCATGGGATTGGTTGACTCAATATTTGCATTAATAGGAAATTGAACAGGTGTTCCTAATAATCCTTTAGGTGAGTGTAAATATAATGAAGACAATTTTTTTATTTATTATTACTTTTTATTTGGACTGATGTGCACTGATTAATTGTGTAAAATATAGCTAGAAACAGGTATAAAGGGAAAAAAGAAAAAACTTTCACAATTCATTTTGTGTCCTTGTTACAGTGTGTAATTACACAAATAATTACTGAGTAATATTAATAAACAATAGGATTAGAGGTTGACTTGTGGTTAGATTTTTGTAATTATGCATAATTTACTGTTATTGCTGTAGCACTTTACTTTACAAGAGTACATGTGTACTTACAGAAGAAAGTACTGACTAATATAAGGGTACCACAGACAATTAATATGTGTTGAAGGGGACATATGCCCCTTTTCACAAGATGATCATTATATCTTTGTGAGTACAGTCTATAGAAAAAAAACTAACCGGATTGGTGCTTGCAACGCGGAGTTATTACAGTTAATGCCCAGATTTTCATACACACAACGCTCTTCCCCACTGGAATATTTTTCCTGCTACAACGGAGTTCCAACTGGACTTTAGCGCGAGACACAGCTAGACGGCTAAAACAGGTGAATTTAAACAATGGCTAAGTGGCTAAATGCATCTCGTTGTCAAGTAAGGGTCCTGTTCATGTTGAACAGACATTTTAATTGCATTTTGTGACTGTTAAGAGGCATTTTGTGTCTTTGTCTGTTACGTTTATGCCCCCAAAGCTGCCGTTTTAGTTGAGGGGGGGCTCTGGGCATTAACTGTAAAAACTCTGCGTTGCAAGCACCAATCCGGTTAGTTTTTTTTTTCTTTTCTATGGACTGTACTCACAATGATATAACGATCAAGATAAACTTAAAAATTCGCTGGAGTTATCCTTTAAGGAGTCAACTCATCGACTGTAATGTAGCGTCATATTAATCTATAAATTGTTGTGTGGTTGCTTGTGTGTGAACATAAAAAGTATGTCACTCAACTATACAGTGAATAATAATTGTCCATTTATGAAGACAGTGAGAGTGAACTAACATGTTTAGTCTCTGTGAATATTAGGGATGGGACGATACACTTAAACTCACGATACGATGCACCTCGATATGCCAGGGTTACGATACGATACGTCACGATACAATATCAAATTTTATGTTTATTTTTTTCAAATCTGTGATTTTTTTTACCACCAAAGTAATGTACTTAAACGAACGGTAGGATTTTTCTCTTTTTTTGCATTTTGGTTTTGGTTGCATTTCTATGTTGTTTTAAAAAAAAGAAGAATTTTTAGAAGTCCGCGACCACATCTTAAACAGGGGTGCCAATAATTGTGGAGGGCACTGTAGGGCTGTCAATCGATTAAAATATTGAATCGCGATTAACTGTATGATTGTCATGAGTTAACTCGATATTAAATTGCACCTTTTTAGCAATTGTAAATGTATCTTAAATTAAGTTTAAATTAAGTTTTTAATACTCTAATCAACATAGGTATGGACAAATATGCATGCTTTATGCAAATGTACATTTATTATTAGTGAAACCATATTCAATAATAATCAATACAGTATGAAGACTAGACATATCAAAGGTCATAGATATGTTTATCTAAGAAATTGTTCTCTTAAGCCTAAACTTAAAAATAATGAGTAAGTAACTGTTAGTGATTTCTCTCATTTTAACAATATAAAGGGAGTTTTTACACTGGCAGTTTAATTCAGAACAGGGCAAAGATCGTATGAAAAATTGTTAATGTGTACCAGTGAGCGAACCAGAACCACACCATACCTGGAGGAGGTCCATATTACACGAGTAGGAATATAGTGCGGCCCCTTTAAGAGATCCGCATTTCCTGTTGAACTGCCGGTATTTTGCGCGTGCGCGCCGAACTGGGCCGCGATTCACGTGGACAGTGTGAAGAACACGGACTCGGGAGCGCGCTTGTTCAGGAAAGTAACCTGTGCATTCGTTTTAGCCGATTGTAATGTATTTAGTTCAATAAAACATGTGTACTGTAAGCGGGGTGATGGTGTTAATGATTTACCTCAGACATGAACGAGAGTGAGCTGCAGTGCATCGCGCTCAGACGCCAGAGAATGTGCTCAGTGAAAAAATGCCCTTTTCTTTCTGGAGTCTAATAAAAGTTAAACAGAAAATATGGTAGTTTATGTAGGCAATAACTGCATTTTTGGTTTAGAATATTAATGCTAATGTCAACTCTTTTCTTTCCCTATTAATGTTTGCTGCTGCACCCCAACCTCATTCTACGCAAATCATGCAGCAGTGCCATCTATCTTTATTTCGCGATACATTTTTTTCGACCTCGATGCGTTTAGTCACGTTTTGTATCGCGATATTTTGTCAAACGATATTTCGTCCCATCCCTAGTGAATATTAACTTTAGCCGTATTTGCCGTACAACCTTCTAGAAAGCTCATTCAGAGAGTAGATTTGCAAACATTCATAAAATATGAAGTGCCATCCTTACTTGTTCTGGATATGAAGTTAGAGCAGGAAGTGTTGACTAGGGATGTCAATTTACACAAATTCCCATGATCGATCGTTGTTTTTAAAAACGTTAAAAACGAAAATTATTGATAAATTAATCGATAGTCTTAATACTGCATATGCGTCTTTTGCTCAATATTTTGTTAAAGCACATTTGGAACCAATTACAGCCTCAAGTCTTTTTGAGTATGATGCTACAAGTTTCATCCCTTTCTTATTTGCAGGACCTCTCATGATTCATTAGGTTGGATGGGGAGCGTCGGTGCACAGTCATTTTGAGATCTCACCAGAGATGTTCAATCGGGTTCAAGTCTTGGCTCTGGCTGGGCTACTCAAGGACATTCACAGAGTTGTCCCATAGCCACTCCTCTGTTATTTTGGCTGTGTGCTTAGGGTCGTTGTCCAGTTGGAAGATAAACTTTTGCCCCAGTCTGAGGTCCAGAGGGCTCTGGAGCAGGTTTTCATCAAGGATTTCTCTGTGCATTTCTGCATTCATCTTTGCCTCAATCCTGACTAGTCTCACAGTTCCTGCTGCTGAAAAACATCCTCACAGCATGATGCTGCCACCACCATGCTTAACTGTAGAGATGGTATTGGCCAGGTGATGAGTGGTGACTGGTTTCCTCCAGACATGACGCTTGCCATTCACGCCAATGAGTTCAATCTTTGTTTCATCAGTCCAGAGAATTGGGACCTTATTAAGAAAGGTGTGTGCCTCAGAGTCCTGCACGGGTCCATTTTTCTGGTGCCCGTACCCGCAAGGTTCAGCACCAGATCCGACCCGTGACCCGTGAAAATATCAAAATTAAATCCGCACCCACCCAGACCTGTTAATATCTGTCCCGTTACCCGACCCATTCCCGCAATAAATCACACACGCTAAAATCATTCTAATTAAAATGCTTTATTGTTATCTTGCACCTCTCAATATCACAACAGCATCATGAATGGGCTAATGAAACTGTGCCTTCAAAGACTCGTTGTCAACAATTTTATAACAATTTTGCGTGTAATGGTAATTTGGACTTATAAATTGTAAGTATGTTCGGGGGGAAGAAGGAGGCGGGAACCGGCGAACATTTAAAAGACCTTAACAAAGCAAAAGTAACGCGGGCAGCCCCTCACAGACATCTCCCACGCACACACATAATTGTCACGGAACGGGGAATAACAGACGGCAGGAAGAGAAGCAGGATCCAAAAACAGGGGAAATTGAATAACCAAAACAATCAAAAATCAGGAACAAAATAACACTGAGCAAACGAAAAGAAAACACGGGGAACAGAGAACTGAAGAATACCTGCATAACAGCAAACAATGACTGAGAGAGAACAACTGAATCACAGAGGTATAAATACATACCAGGGAACAAGGCTAACAAGATAACAAGGGGAGTGGTAAATGGGAAACACCTGGGAAAACTAATCAACATAAAAAAATACAAAAAGAACTACAAACTCCACAGGAAACAGGACACAGAACAATACACAGATACCTACAACATAAAAGTCCCACAGAGTCCCAGACACTGAACAGATGTGAAATTACCCCCCCTCAAAGGAGTGGCTTCCAGACACTCCAGAACCAGTCACGGAGGGAGGTGAAGCAGCGGCGGAACAGGGGGAGGGATGGAGGGTAAGGAGCGAACATTGGAAGCGGGATGGGACCTGGGGCGGATCGGGCGGGACAGGAGGGACAGGCCAGGGCATCCGAAACAGTTCAGTAGGCCAGGGCGGCACAGGCTGGTCATAGGTCTGTGCATACAGCAGGCCGCTGGGCTGGGACACAGACTGGTAGTTGACTTGTGCCCTCTCCGGACTCTGTGCTGGGGCCGGAGCCCTCTCCGGACTCTGTGCTGGGGCCGGAGCCCTCTCCGGACTCTGTGCTGGGGCCGGAGCCCTCTCAGGACTCTGTGCTGGGGCCGGAGCCCTCTCAGGACTCTCTGCTGGGGCCGGAGCCCTCTCAGGACTCTCTGCTGGGGCCGGAGCCCTCTCCGGACTCTCTGCTGGGGCCGGAGCCCTCTCCGGGCTCTGTACTGGGGCCGGCCATGGCAAGGGAATGCACTTGGGTAACTCAGGACACTCCTTCAAGACTGCCATGGGCCTCTCAGAACAAAGCCCCAAGTCTCCAGAGGAGGCCCTGTGTTTCTCCCAAGCACGTAGGACCACTGCCACAAAGAACCCCATTACAGCCCTCCTGGCTGTGTCAGGACTCGGGATCTCCAGACTCGGGACCACCGGAACACGATCCACTGGCACAGAGACCACCGGAACTGGGACCACCGGCACAGGGTCCGCCCGACCACGATCCACCGGAACTGGGACCACCGGAACTGGGACCACCAGAACTGGGACCACCAGAACTTGGACCACAGGCACAGGGACCACCAGCACAGGGACCCCTGGACTCAGGACCACTGGACTTGGGACCTCCTCCACCAAGACCCTGGCCATCGGGATCTCCGACTTGGTGAATCCCGCCATCCAGTCCCATAGCTTCAGAGCATGAGCCGCGTAGCTTTCCAAAGACCCATCAGCCATCTGAGTCAGACGAGCCAACCTGATGAACTCGAACACAAAGTCCTTGGTGCTGAGCTCTCCTTGCTGGAGCCGCACTAATCTCCCCGCTGGATCCATAAGTGGGTCGGTCATTCTGTCATGGAACGGGGAATAACAGACGGCAGGCAGAGAAGCAGGATCCAAATGCAGGGGAAATTTAATAACCAAAACAATCAAAAATCAGGAACAAAATAACACTGAGCAAACGAAAAGAAAACACGGGGAACAGAGAACTGAGGAATACCTGCATAACAGCAAACAATGACTGAGAGAGAACAACTGAATCACAGAGGTATAAATACACACCAGGGAACAAGGCTAACAAGATAACAAGGGGAGTGGTAAATAGGAAACACCTGGGAAAACTAATCAACATAAAAAAACTACAAGAACTACAAACTCCACTGGAAACAGGACACAGAACATTACACAGATACCTTCAACATAAAAGTCCCACAGAGTGCCAGACACTGAACAGATGTGACAATAATAAAACGTAAACACAACTCAACGTCAAATCCGCAGGTCTGGTGATCTCTTGTCCTTCTATTCCTCTGAGCTCCCTCATGAAAGGACCCGAGACCGGTGTGGCTCGCAGGTGATGCTCATTCACAGTCAAGCCCCGGTCTCGCTCGCTCTCTCGCTCGTCCACCTCTCCACAGAATATTGCACATATTTTTCATCCGCGCTACTACCCGCCCACACTTTAATTATCCGCCCGCATCCCCGCCCGTGAATTTTATAAATGTTACAATCCACCCGTTTTTAGCCTCTTTTTACCTGACCTGTTGCAGGACTCTAGTGTGCCTTTCCAAACCATGTCAAATCAACTGAATTTACCACAGGTGGACTCTAATCAAGTTGTTAAAACATCTCACAGATGATCAGTGGAAAGCGGAAGCACATTAGCTAAATTTTGAGTGTCATGGCAAAGGCAGTGAAAACGTATGTACATGTGATTTTTTGGCGTTTTTTTTTTTTTTAAATCAATTTGCAAAGATTTCAAACAAACTTATTCCACATTGTTATTATGAGTTATTGTTTGTAGAATTGAGGGGGGAAATAATTAATTGAATCAATTTTGGAATAATGCTGTAGCATAATAAAATGTGGAAATAGTGAAGAGCTATGAATACTTTCCTGATGCACTGTACTTGCTGTTGTGAAATCCTGGGGGGACCAAATGCAGATACATTTCAAGCATCTTTCTTATTAAACTACATAGGGAAGTGATTTCTTCATTCATCTTACACACTTTCTCTCCATGATAAGGATTTCCACCCTCCATCAATCTGTGTCTGAACCTAAATTCCTTATACAATCTTCATTATAGGCCTGCTTTCTGTTCCATCGGCAGTATTCCCCTTTTTCCTCTGCCCTCTCTCTTCTTTCACCTCCATGCCCAAATGGTCTGCTGCCACACTGACCCTGGAGCCCGGCCCATCGGGAGGCTAATGAAAAACACACTGCTGTGTTCTTGTGCGTTTTGACTGGCACAGGATGGGGTGTGGCCTTACGCTTGCAGTCCAAGTCACTGCCTTTTTCATGGATTAAGGGGATCAGAGAACGCCTGCCGTTCTCCACTCTGTGTGCCTGGCTTCAGCCAACCTTCTGCCTTATGTTACCAAGGACCACAATGGCTTTTCATGTATTGCCATTCAAAAAAAGGAAATTTTAAGACAAGGGCATGATTTTATAATGTTCTGGTTGTTTAAATCTTTAAAAGTCATGATGTAACAGAAGTAGCAAAATTAGTTTTCTTCCATATTTTGACGTACATCCTAGTGAATCGGATTATCATAAAAATATTTTTAAAAAGTACAATGAGGATTTGGTTCAATCCATCGGTTGTTGATTGGATGGTGAGGCAGTCTATTGTAAAAAAAAAAAAAAAAAGGCAGGGTTTTCAGTGCATGATATGATTAGAGAAGTCCAGCATATGTCATCAGAAAGAAGTCTATTGTTTCACCAAAAGATCGAGTTTGATTCAAGGTTACATGCTCACACTTAAAAAAAAGAAAAAGAGAAAAAAAGATACTAATGCTGGGATGAATTGTTGCATAAATCAAATGCCTTATGCTGATGCTCAAAAGTCTGTTTTCTTATACACACCTGTACACTAAAACCAAAAACATGTCTCTTGCTGTATTTTTCATAGTTTTACTCTCTCCCGCACAAAGAACAGGTCACATCCCTATTAACCTAATGTTAGCAGATATATCTCGGTAGATTTGGGAATGACGGGGAAGGGAACAATGCACGGTTCTGATAGGGAGAGAGCCCTTGACTCCATGGAGGCTAAACTAGATGTAATTTACACGCCGCAAGACTCGAGGGGCACAGCACTAACCATTATCTCCCATTCTTGTCCCCGCATGTGGGGAAGAGGAACCAACTCCCCACACATCTAAACCAGACATGTTCACACAGACATAGACATTCTTACAGATTACAAGCCAAATGGGATGAGAGCAGAGCAAAAAAAAAGACAGAGTTGTGAAAGAATGAAAATAGATGACAATTTCATCCCAAAGCAGCCTGTTCACATTATCACCAATCAGATTAATGTTATCTAGGACTAAAAAAAGACCAGCACCTCTCACCTCTCAGTAAAGCTGTTGTTATTTCTGTAAAATTGCTTTCTACTTGACCCATGACAATCTTTTAGTATCTTGCTAAAGTATCTAGCCTGTTTGTAAACTTTTCCATGAATTCTAAATGTACCTTATTTACTTTCATAATACAAGACTCCTGATCTTATTTTGAAAGATACAATTTAATCATTAACTTGCTTTGCTTCTGAAACAGTTTCACCTTTTGATTGACTTTCATTGCAGAAAGAAATGCATCTGTGATTCTCTCTCCATTCAACTCTGCCTAGAAGCTTCATTGGATACCTATGGTGCATTTCAGCGGTTCTCACATAGGCACAGATAAGTGCAAGAGAGTCCCTCTATGTGGTTCAACAAGCAAATAGAAAGATCATTTTCCAAAAGAGAATATTCCCTAACAATAGATTTACTCAATTAAAGAGACTTTTCCTCTAAAACACAAACACTGACAAAGAACGTCTACTTAAAGATCCCTTTGTCCAGTCAATACCTGACTCCATCAGACAGTCACAATCGCTGCTGCAGTTTGGGCCATGCCCATGCTGGAGCAGCTTTTGTGGATGTACATGCACTCATTGCAAGAGAGTGGGCATGGGAACATTATGGTCGTGACTTTTCTCCTTTTCCAAGCAGAATTCACCTCTGTTGCTTCCTGTACTGGTCCTTCTGCTGCTATGCACAAGGCACCGGCAGGAAGAGCTGAGGGCAGTATGAGGGTACCAGTGGAAACATTTTCACTGGGTGAGTCCCCATGGACCTTCAATTCCTCAGCATGCCCGTCTCTCCTGGTCAAGTTCATGGATGAGTTAGGTGGTTCCCCTGTGGGTGAACCTATTTTCCTACTCGGCACTCAAGATGAGAATGACTTGTCAATCACAGCAGCGGAGGGTGAGTATTTGCCTTTTGGCACGTAAGACTCACCTGGGCTCCACCAAAAGGTTACGCAGAATGAGTCTGGCACTGAGATTGCTGCTGTGCTTGCCCAGGCTACTGCACACATCAAGCTTGAGTGGGTTGCTCCTGCCCAAGCCTTTGTAGTTAGATTATTGGTTTCTGGGCCCTTATTACCCTCCATGGTGGGTCAGTCAGGGATTACTCCAACGTTCCCAGGTGAGTGTTGTGTTCCCAGCAGACGATTATGGTGCTCCGGTACCCGTAAGACGCAGCCACCTGGTTGAACCGTCCGAGACTCTCGTCCAAAGTATCTTCGCATCATCCCTGAAAGCAAGAGCTTTCTGCTCTGATGGACAGGCTACCTCCGCATGGCCATGCATAAGGATAGTCCCGACCCAGCGTCTATGCATCTATGCGTCTATAAAACTGCGCTTTGTCATTGATTTCACCCTAGGTCACAGTGCAGGCATTTGGTGGGGCGATGTCCTTTTTCATCGTTTAGGAGTGCTACCAATGGCTCAACCTTGTGCGCAGGAAGGATACTGAGAAAGGTGCTTTCTCATTACCCCATGTTCCAAGGGGGCCTATTCGGTGACACCATGGAGGACTTTTGCCCAGCAGCGGCTTCTTAGAGACTTTATAGACAACAAAGTGGCTATTTGATTGCTGATCAATTAAAAACTGAATGTGTCTGTTCAATATAATGTGATTTAGCCACTAAAGGAAGTGTTACAGCACAAACGCTGCAGGAGTCAGATTACATTCACCGTAATGAATGAGCTGAATGTGCTCTCGTGATGAGAGCTCAGGTAATCACGGCCTTGGCAAACATTCACAGCACGTGTTCAGTCTGGTGCGTTTTCAGTTCATGCCTTTGGAAGCTTTACTTTCATAGGAATTAATTTGAGAAGTTGAATCACAATCATTTGAATATACTCCCTGGTTTCTACTGATACAAAGCCATATGTTAATCGCTGAAGTAACCCTTTAAGGACCTAACAGCCCGGACCAAACATCCTGTGGCATCTTTATTTTCATGACAAAACTTTGTATGGATCATGAGAAATACAAACACGTTCCAAAAACATTCCAAAAAAGTTGGGACACTGTACAAATTGTGAATAAAAACAGAATGCATTCATTTGGAAGTTTCAAATTTCTATGTTTCATTCAGAATACAACATAGATGACATATTACATTTTAAAACTGAGAAAATGTATCAGTTTAAGGGGAACATAAGTTGATTTTAAATTTCATGGCGTCAACACATCTCAGAAAAGAAGGCCATGTTTACATCATGTGTGGCATCTCTTCTTTTTATAACAGTCTGCAAATGTCTGAGGACTGAGGAAACAAGTTGCTCAAGTTTAGGAATTGGAATGTTGTCCCATTATTGTCTAATACAGGCTTCAAGTTGCTCAACTGTTTTAGGTCTTCTTTGTTGTATCTTCATCTTTATGATGTGCCAAATGTTTCTTTGAGTGAAAGATCTGGACTGCAGGCTGGCCATTTCAGTACCCGGATCCTTCTTCTACGCAGCCATGATGTTGTAATTAATGCAGTCTTTGATCTGGCATTGACATGTTGGAAAATGCAAGGTCTTCCCTGAAAGAGACGATGTCTACATGGGATCATATGTTGTTCTAGAACTTGGATATAAATTTTAGCATTTATGGTGCTTTTCCAGATGTGTAAGCTCCAGTATGATTTTTCGGCCTTGACCCTTATGCACAGACATTTTCCAGATTCTCTGAATCTTTGGATATTATGCATTGTAGATGATGATAACTTCAAACTCTTTGCCATTTTTCTCTGAGAAACTCCTTTCTTATATTGCTCCACTATTTTTCACGCAGCATTGGGGGAATAGTGATCCTCTGCTCATATTGACTTCTGAGAGACACTGCCACTCTGAGAGGCTCTTTTTATACCCAGTCATGACCTAATAAGTTGCAAATTGGTCATCCAGCTTTTCCTTATATGTACATTTATATTTTCCGGCCTCGCATTGCTACCTGTCCCAACTTTGTAGCTCTCATGAAATCCAAAATGAGCCTATATTTGGCGTGACCTTTCAAAATGTCTCAATTTCAACATTGGATATGTTGTCATTATTCTATTGCGGAGAAAATATAAGTTTATGATATTTGTAAATTATTGCATTCCTTTTTTTTTCTGAATCGGTTTTGTACAAACAAATCCTTAAACACACACACACACACACACACACACACACACACACACACACACACACACACACACACACACACACACACACACACACACACACACACACACACACACACCAAAGACCTGTGGACTGTGCACTTGGGGTCAAACCTGCAGCACAAGCATGTCTTGACTGACAGATACAAACCTCGCCTTCATGGACCAGAAAACTCCAGACACCACGCTCCATCGCCGTCTTTAATTAGACCTGCTCCAGGAATGACCTCTGCTAGCGCTCAATTATTTATGGTGTTTGGGGGAAAGGTGCACACTTCTTCTAATCCTATGTTTGTCCATTTGGTATATGAGAGCATAAAAGCGTCCCAGGGGTCAAGGATAGCCAGCATAAGGTCACTGCTAGGAAATAGGCATTAGATCACTTAATGTAAGTCCTTTAAAGGGATCTACAGCAGAACATCCCTAATGATTGATTGAACGGATTGGCTTGAATTACGCTCATGCAAAAAAAGCAATGTTTATGATGTTCCTTCTGCTTGTCTGAATGACGAGAAACCCTTGCATTATTAATTCTGCTATAATACTCATCTACTCACACATCTTACCATGCCTTTAAGAACATAAGGCAATTTCTTGGAATATATGTGGGTTTTAATGAAAACTAATCCAGGATCAATAAGGAGATGGTCCATGTACTGACCTTGAGCTGTCTCATTGATCCCTAAGTCACCTTTATCATTCACACCTTAGAGCAACAAATAAATAACATCTTTATGGTTGTCTACTGATAATAAAATACATGTATTAGTTATTTTAAACACCAGTATGTGTGATTTAGGCACTTCATGCCATCAACCTGTTGAATTATTATTCTATTATTGAAGTAAAAAAATATGACTTACTTTTTAGTATCTTCTCACTGACCATTTATTGAAGAAAGCAAAACTTCAAGCCCTGTTTTGCGTCCAGTTGTTAAATTGCAAATGAAAGATGGTGGAACTTCTGAATCATGCATCAACATTTGCACGGAAGCATTTAACGTCAGTTTGAGCGATCCATGATCAGTGGCCTTTGTAACCAAGTGCCTGGAGATTGGTGTGGGGGTGGAGATGAGGAACAGGCCAGCTAATGATCATGCATGACTGTAATAAATAACAGCATTCAGCTGCATATTGGGCTACGGACGTCATCTCATCTGCTCAAGCTTTCACAGCCCAGCTGTTGCAGCAACACCGCTCCACGGAAACGGAAGTTCTTTATTAAAGCGCATCGTGAAAGATCTGCCTTGATGAGACGAGAGCGCTTGAAAGATTGAGTCATGCTATCTCAGCATCCCTGCCCAGCTTTCATTCCTGAACCTGTGATAGATGTACTCATTACAGAACCGTAATTCTTTTCCCACTGTTGAGCCAAACCGTTCTCTTTGCTTAACCATTCCATTCCATGCCTATCCAGCCAGCTTGTAACTTGTTACGAAACACTGTAAACCCTAACTCCTAAAATAATTATTTGGTTTAAGTAGAGCCAACTCAAATTAAACAAAATAGTTCAATAGTCATTTTTTATATTTAGAACTTTATTTTTCTCTCTTGAGGTCACAAAACTGACACATTTTAAATTATTGATCTGAATTGTTTCATTGTTTTAAGTTTTATGAACTTGTTTCTTTTAATTTAGACAAGCTTAAATTGAACTGAAACTGGGCTGGGACTGGGATTAATAGTATTTTTTGTGCAAGATTAATGTTAAGTGGGAGATTTAATAGTGTTAATGGGGACAAGTGGAGAATGAGCTTAGTTTGATGATAGATATACAGTGTTAAATGTTCTCTATTGCTGTACTCATTCAGCAAGTGCTGTGCTTTGCTAATGCTATCAGAGCATTGTGATACCGGTTAGCAAGCTAGCATTTATTTAATTATCTAGTTAAAGCTAGCCAAGTTTCCACTGCTAACAAATATTTAAGTTAAGTTAAATGTATTTTAAGTTAAATGTATGGATTAGCTTACTCAAATATTTGAAGTTAAGCGCAATTAAAATGAGTACAAAATACAAATCTGCAAGTTCTGCTTACTTAAACTGTATATTTCTTGATGATTGCCTCAAATTTGAGTTTTGCCAACGATTTAAAGTGAATAAAAAGTATCTTGCCTCAGAAAAACTAACTCTCCTGTCCTGTCAGATGTTAAACTGTGCTCGCTTCGTAGCGCTCACTGCACTTTAAAATCCAATAGTTGTTTTTACTTAGACTTTTAAATTAACTTTAATGTCCAATAATTTGTTGAACTGACTTAAAAAAAATGTAATCTGAACTATTTGCATGCTAATTAGGGGTATAACGATTCACTTGTTTTCTCTATGCATCGATTACAAATCCTGCTGATGCATATGCATCGATATTGAAACATGTATTTTGAATCGTGAATCGGTCATTTTGGCTGATACTCGATTTTTATTTGCTAAGAATCGGATGAATCACGATTCAATAAATGTGTAATTCACACCCTGCCTAAGACACATTAGGGGAAGCATTTTAATAATCCTATGAATGCATATAAGAAAATGCATAATCAAATCGAATTAATCAAATCATATCGAATTTTAAAGTAAATCGCCTCGATGTGAATCGTTCTGAATTGGCAAAAATCGTTCTTGAATCGAATCGAAAACCTTTGAATCGTGAATCGAATCGATTCGCTGCTACCCAAAGATTCACAACTCTAATGTTATTGCATTTGTTACTCAGAAAGCCAAAGTAAACATTACTTGACTGGTTTAAGTATCATTTTGCCAAAGTATCTTGCCTCAGAAAAACTAACTCTCCTGTCCTGTCAGATGTTAAACTGTGCTCGCTTTGTAGCGCTCACTGCACTTTAAAATCCAATAGTTGTTTTTACTTAGACTTTTAAATTAACTTTAATGTCCAATAATTTGTTGAACTTACTTTAAAAAAAATGTAATCTGAACTATTTGCATGCTTCCTATTCTCTCAAAAAAAAAAACAACAACGAAAAAATAGGCGGACAGGCAAAACGTTGAGGCGGGGCATTTCTTAAAGGTCCCATTCTTCGCGTGTTTTCAAAGCTTTGATTATGTTTACAGTGTGCAATATAACATGAGTTCATGTTTCGCGTGTAAAAAAAAACAGTATTTTTCACACAATTTACTTATCTGTACTGCGCTGTTTTCTCTGTCCTAAAAACGGCCTGATGATTTCCTTGTTCTATGAAGTCCCTCCTTCAGAAATACATAACGAGTTCTGATTAGGCCAGCGCTTCCCGCGCTGTGATTGGACAGCAGCTTAGCACGTTGCCCAGAAAGGTCCCGCCTCTTATCATAACGGGTAGATACAATACGCGCGCTCAATGTTATTGCAAAAATGTCTATATTGCCTTATCAATTTGAGTTGGAATCAGACCCGGAGAATATCGAAGAGGATCGATTACAACCTGCTCAGGAAAGACTTTTGCTGGATGATTCAGAATGGTAAGCTGTCTATTCAGTAGTTTAAACTGATCATTACAAACACCAACAATCGATGGTGTCAGAATGAATTACTACACTTTTATATGCTAAGTTTTTCAGATTAGTTTCAATTACCATCTAACGTTAGTTAACAAAGCTAAACAGCGTTGCACTTTGTGTAATGAGTTACATAAACTGTTAAACGGACCAACTTAAATAATAAAATACACTTACCGGTTGTGCACCATAAACAACGCCTTCTCCAGACAAAGGGGGAACTGCGTCATCTTTTAAGAATAATCTTTCTGCGAATCCGGCATTAAACTGATTGAGATTGAGGAAGCAGTCCTCAGCAAAATGTGCTGCACATAGTTTTAAATTGTGATTATAATTTTCCGGAACCGAGTTAACCATAAACTGTAGCCACTGATCTCTACGTACAGCGTCTGTGGGAAGGCCAAACAAAGGTGATTTGACTCCGGGATGAAAATAACAGCGTTTCAATGGCATGGTGACAAACACACTCTACAAAAACAACGCTTCCTATTCTCGACCTGCGAGAGCAAAAGGACAACGCCCCCGAATTTGCGTGTTCTTGTGGGCGGAGGGTTCGTCAACATATGGTTTTAGTTGCGTCTTTAAAGCAGGAAGTGCAGGGGTGTAGTCCAAACCGGCCGTTCGCTGTAGGCTTTGAAAGGGAACTTCTGTTAAATAAAATATCTCGCTTGGCATTGAACTTTGAGCTTTATAACTTTACAGGTATTATTTATGCTCTAACAGCAACATTACACACTAACTAAAGTTTGAAAGATGGAATCGCAAAGAACGGGACCTTTAATCGACTTTTCACTAATTTCCTCCACTTCTGCAGTCATCATTCTTCTTGGTTGCATTCTCTCATTTTCCATTCATCTTGAATGTTATTGACAATACAACTTAATACTTTGGGAGAGCGTCACATAAGCTGACTTCCTAAATAAAATTTCTCACCATTATGGTAATTAGTCTTCCCTTTGGGACTTTGGCACTTGTAACTTAATTTATATTATTGTAAAGCTCTTCCTATTGATGCAGAGATGCAACACTAAATCACAGTTATATATTTAAAAAAAAAGAGTCACACACAGACTTCATTCAAAAAAATGTTTACACTTAATAAGACCGTTTTTTGCTGTCGTTATTGTGGTTATACTGACAAAAGACAACAAATAAAATGGTAAAATAAACAGCAAAAAAAAAAAAAAAAAAAATTAAGCAATTTATTGATTCGTGCTGCAATGAATTCTGGGAGTACGCTTCCTCAGATCACAGATATAATTATGAAGACACAACTCACATGGCTTAGGTAAGAACAACTTGATGCAATTAAGCTTACTTAATTCAGTGTTAAGTGCATTCATGCTAGGTGAACTACTAAAAATATGTTCACTTTACTTAAATAAAAAACATAGAAATTGATTGCACATAGTTTTTTAAGTTGCCAAAGCTGAACATGACAGATTAAAACTATGTTGTGTATAATAGTATTTAAGATGTTTGCGGAACATAATATAACACTTTTAGTTAAATGGAACTATAAAGTATTCTTACGATTAAATATTAAGTAAGATTAGTAAATATCTAGAGTATGTTGATCATAGAGTATAAGAATTGGCATTAAACTAACTTGATATGTATTATTTATTTCACTTGGGAGGTGTTAGCTTTCTTTTCTTTTAGCATGTTATTAAAACTCCAGTTTTCCCTTTAAGCTTGCTTTGCAAAAATAAGGCAATCAGTTTCTAAACATTTTTTAAGTAAACTGAACTTGTTGGACATTACAGTGTCTTAATTTGCACTTCACTATAAATAAACAGCTACATAAATTACGAGCGTGCAGTTATGTTGCAGTTATTCGTAGTTATGTTGTTAATTAGTCACTTATCAAAGAAATTACCAAAAAGTAGCAATAAAATACTTAAGAGCTTTCCATTAGTTTCATTAACATTTCATGTTAGTATTATGTATTTACTACACTGTAAAAAATTTGTGGTGGTTTTTGTTGGTTTAACTGGCCCCACTTTATATTAGGTGGCCTTAACTACTATGTACTTACATCAAAAAGTAAGTACAATGTACTTATTGTCTTCATATTATATTGCAAAACACTTTTGCTGATATTGAGGTGGGATACGGGTAGAGTTAGGGACAGGTGTGGTGATATGGGACAGGTGAAGGGTAGGGTTAGGTGTAAGGGACGTGTCAACTGTGTAATTACAAATGTAACTACAGAAATCAATTACAGACGTAATTACAAGCAGGTCATTTTGGAAATGTAAGTACAATGTAAAAACATGTATGTACACAATAAGTGCATTGTATCAAATTAATAATTACAATGTTAGTACATAGTAGTTAAGACCACCTAATATAAAGTGGGTCCGTTTAACTTAAAAAAGTAAGTTACCTGGTTGCCTTAAAATTTTGAGTTTATTGAAATTAAAAATTTGAGTTGATACAATGAAGGAAATTAGTTTAATAAATAGAAACTCAAAATATTTTTGTATCTGAACCACATAAAAAATGTGATAAATCATGAAAATAGCACTATTTGGCATGTTTCACTGCGTCATCAGAAATAACACACACATAATTACCCAATATGCTTACAAAATCTTTTAATAATATTTTAATAAAAGTTGTCGAATCTCAAAAAATGTTAATTGTATTAACTCAACATTTTAATTTCAATGAACTCAAAATTTTAAGGCAACCAGGTAACTTTTTTTACAGTGTAGCAGTGTCCCCGACTAAGGATTTACACATTCGATTCAGAATTTTCGAATCTCTCTATGGTTGACCGAGAGTCGAATCATCTATGTGTGTGTAAACCATAGACCGTAAAAAAAATAAACGATATAAACAAAGGGCAGGACACTAGTTGGCAGGAGGCTAAGACTATTTTTATTTTACTTTACACACGGCACACAGCCACTACTTTAAATAAAGAGATCAAAACTAGGCTACACTACACATTCGTAAATTAACCGTTCTCTCATAACTATTAAAAGCCACGATCGAAACACAAAACATCACACAAATATATAAAAGAACATTTTGATAAATAAACCTAAAAAAATACTTGCCTAGAGAGGAAAAGAACACTTTGAGTGCGTTTATATGCACGTTCTTAAACTGATTGTGCCTAAAGGGGGTCGCACACCGGACTGAAGCTCAGCGCCGTGTCTCAGGTATCTCACACCAGGCAGACGTGAACATTACGCACCGCGCGCGAGCTCAATTTTGAATCGACTTCTGACAGAAGAGCTGCACGATGAGTGTATCTTGTAGCACAGGGGGAAATCAGTATGTACATTCACGATTTGAGGAAAATATACATTTAATCGCCGCTGACAGGCGTCGAATGCCGCCGTCGGTGTATATGTGTTCGAATTTTAAAGGCGCGGTGCATCCGGTGCGAAGTTCAGTGCCCTTAAAGGGGCGATCGCTCAGCGCCGCGAGTCCCGCAACACGTCTTTATAACACTAATATTGAGCACCCCCATATTGCCAAAATGGTATGATCCTCGTTTCATAACACCCGCGAAGATTCGACCATGAGATCAGTGGTCGAATCCGGTCCTGCATATCGATGCATCGAATCTTCGACTATTAGGGGTCACCCCTAGTATTTACCATGGTAAAATACCACTTATATTATATAATTATGTATATTTTTAAATGACTTTGGTGGCTCATACGAACTTACACACTTTTTTGAATCAACAAAAACTAATTTGGGATTGCTACACTATACTGCCAAAAGTTTACATTAATAGCATCCTATTCTTACTCTGTTGGGTTTAATATAGAGTTGCCCAAACCTTTGCAGCTACAACAGCTTCAACTTATCTGGGAAGGCTTTCCACAAGGTTTAGGAGTGTGCTAATGGGAATTTTTGACCATTCTTCTAGAAGCGCATTTGTGAGGTCAGGCACTGATGTTGGACGAGAAGTTCTGGCTCGCAGTCTCTAATTCATCCCTAAGGTGTTCTATCGAGTTGATGTCAGGACTCGTTGCAGGCCAGTCAAGTTCGCTTATACATGTCTTTATGGACCAACTGGACTAAAGTATGACCAAAAATATTATACAGTGCAGTACTTCTGATTCAGTCATCGCTCTGGAAATGAAAGATCAAGATCACTGTTCTGCATTGTGTGCTTCTTTAGGCACACTGTCACAGTACTATTTAGTATTATTAGTATTTGTACTATTGTCAAACAGCCACTCTCTTTACTGCTGCCTTCATGTTGTACACTTCCTGTCTGCCACTCTCTGTGCTTCCTGTATTCCTCTGCCAATCACGGCTGTTTGTTCGAGTTTTGACTGACAGCGCTAATGGGTTTTCTCTGAATTCCGCCACATGAGTCTGATGGTGTCGGCTGTGTGAATTCTTCGGCCGTTGTGATTGACTGCAGTGTTATCAATCTCTGACTTGGCACACTAAGGGTGTGTGTATGGTGGAGAGCATGTGTTCAAACACTCTTTGGCAGGTCCACTCCTACTCTGCTTCTTTCTCTTCGTCTTACACAAAGACTCAAAGACGCAGAGAGAAAACGACGTGTTACGTAATGGGGTGCCTTCTTTGAAAATGACAAAGAAAAAGGGAGCTGCAGGGGGGGTTGGAACTCAACAGGGAAAAGAAAGGCAAGCGGGAGGCATTAAGATAAATCTTCCAGGACTATTATGTAAAGGTAAATAATAAATGCTTTTTTGGCGTCAGCTTGTGAGCCCCTGAAGGGGTGTAATGAAGTGTGTGTGAGTGAATGCCCATGCGAGCTTTGAAGAGGACTGTGTGTTTTCGTGTGGATGTTGCGTGAGGGATGAGGAACACTTTGTTCTCGGGTTTACACTCCAGAGGGTAATGCCACAGACACAGATGAGACAGACAGCATGGCAGTACCTCTCACAGTTTCACCGGGGAAATGTGTCTTTATTTTCCTGCTTTCAAAGGAATAGCTCACCCAGAAATTCTGTCATTTATTTACCTTCATGTTTTCATTCTAATATGACTTTCTTTTTCCAGCAACACAAACAAAGACTCCTCTTCTCTTGCTCTCATATTTACACAGGGAAAAAAGATATTGTGGCCATTATCCTTTTGAAAAATAAGTGTGCTTAACCCTTGTGCATCAATTTTAAAAAGTTACACATAGGGTCATAGTGGACAAAAATGTACATGTCATAAAAAATAGGTTTCAGTTTAGTCTCATTTTAAAGAAGACCCGTGGCAGATTATTTTTGAATTCAAAAAAGTTTAAAAAGTGAAACCAAACTATAAAAAGTTATAAAGTTTAAGTTTATGAAAATTATTTATGAATAATATTTAATAAATCTATATATATATATATATATATATATATATATATAGAGAGAGAGAGAGAGAGAGAGAGAGAGAGAGAGAGAGAGAGAGAGAGAGAGAGAGAGAGAGAGAGAGAGATTTATTAAATATTATTCATAAATCATTTTCATAAACTTTAAACTTGAGGTCTAAAAGCCATAAATCTTGCTGTGTTTCAAATTTGAGGTTGATTTCTCAAAAAATGAGCTCTCAGTAACATTTTGTTTGGGCGCAGTGCTAACTTTTCCCCATTAGATACCAGCACAACTCTACTGGTTCACGGCCGTTGGATTTGTGATTTGCAGTTGAGTTTTTCTCTTTCATATATTACAAGCACACACATGCACACCTACACACATTTTTTTTTTATTACATACATACACACCACACTCTGACAGTCATACCACAGATATAGCTGCATAATGTATCAAATCGGCTTTTTAATATGCATAAACAAAAACTGGAATATAGTGAGTATTTGCTTTAAACGCATGAAAAAAAGGTTAAAAATAACATTGTGAAGCCTTGCCAATAGAATAAAAGCCTATTAACAAAGATTGCATACTTTTATAGTTAAATGGCAACAATTTTTATATTAAAAATAGCAGTTTTAATGGGTTTCAATGTGGACATTTTTGTGTACCTATTGCAAAATAATTTTTTTTTTTTTTTTTTTTTTTTTAAGGAAATGGTGGTTAAATATTAAAATTCCAATAAAAATTCACACCTGTGGCAAATTTTATGCAGTAAGCATTACCACAGGCAAAGTTATAAAAAAAAAAACCTAAACTGAAAAGGACAAAAATGTCCATAAGGACACACAAGGGTTGTGTTGAAAGTTTACATGTACTGTACAAAATATCTTATATATAAAAAAAAAAAATGTTCTTACTGTTCTTAACAGAAATAGCATATAGTTTAATGGTGGCCTTCGCGTGGCCTTCACTTATTTTGATGTGTTGACTAACAAACTAAAGCACATACAAAAGTAATTCGAACCAGTGTGTAACTTCAGTATTACATTTCATAATTTAAAGGGGGGGGGGGGGGGGGGGGGGGGGGGTGAAATGCTGTTTCATGCATACTGATCTTTTTACACTGTTAAAGACTTGGAATCCCATACTAAACATAGACAAAGTTTCAAAAGTTAAGGTGGACGTTTGATGGGAGTATTTCTTTGTCAAAAATACTACTTCCGGTTAGTCATAAGTTTCGGCAAGTTTTTTGAGATCATGCGTCCCCTTTGACGTTAATGGGGGCGGAATTTCCTTGTATGGGCCTTACGGACAATTCTACCGGAAGAGCGTGAGAGAGAGAGAGAGGGAGAGAGTGAAAGTAACAGGCTACGCCCATCAAAGCGCTGGCTTGTAGGATCCTGGACAGGTGATGTGCACATAACAATGTCACCAAAAAAGTGCGTTTTTGGTTGCCAGACCAAGACAGTCCTGCACAGATTGCCCAAAACCCCGCGTTAAGGCAACAGTGGATGTAATTTGCTTTTCCGGATCAGCAACTGAGTTGCGCGAATGTTTATATCTGTTCGCTGCATTTCGGTGCCGACTGTTTCATAAACAAGGCCCAGCTCGACGCCGGATTTTCCCAATCGCCTAATGCTGAATGATGGAGCAGTCCCAACGTTAGAAGGGTGAGTGAGACTGCTTCAAATGTCTGTGTTTTTTTTAGTCCGCTTACTGTCTACACAAACCACGCGTAAACACACAAACACACGTGCACAACTGCACTTCCCACATGTACACCTTCAAAGACAAAAATACGACGATATAATTCAAGTATAAATATGTAAATAACACAAGCCGCTAAGCATATTATATAGTTAGTGTATAACTTGTACCACATAGAGACGTCCTGCTCTAGTCGTTTTTGCTGCTGCTCCTGTTCAACTGCAGCCTCTGGGTCTGATTCCGGATCATAGATGTATGGCTGTATCTGATTAAAAGCCATATTTTTATTTTGAATAAAGTTTTTTTCCCGCTGTTAGGGATGAGACAGCTTTACGACGCACTCGACTCAACACACAGCGCGCTGCTGCACACGTCATTATTTAGCTCCGCTCACACGACACGCCCCCACCCGCTCGGCTTTTTTCGGAAAGACTCGGAACAGCGCATCTTTCTTATATAATTATTAAAAAAATAAAGACTTTTCGGAGATATGCAGGATGCAATGCTACTCTATAGGTACTCAAGATTGACATGACACTGACTGAAACTGAGTGTTTCACCCCCCCTTTAAATACACTAAATTGACACATCATTAAAGTGTAACTACAAATATATTTAAATACATCAATTATACTTTCAATGGAAAGTCTTGTCAGTATATTGTTTCACTCATATTACCCATCCCCATCTTCCTGAACAAGCAGGAAAATCACCATGATTCCCAGCACTTAGCATTGATTATTAATGGAGAGTTTAAAAACAAGAGAATGGAAGAGAGAGATCAGTTTTATATGTACTGGCATTTGCTCTGGCTTGCCCGTGTGACCTCTGTTTGTGTCTGATGTCATGGGAATGATGTCATATAAGTAGAGCCTGAACGATTTATCAGTCCTCTGATTTTATCAGCCGATATGAGCCTGTCGCAAATATATCGGCACCGGCATATATATGATGCAGATATGCCACCAATATGAACATGCGCCCAGTGTCTTACAGCGCATGAATATTCACACAAATTACGTCAAATGCCGCTCTTGTCGAGTATCATCGTAAACATAGTCGGTTGTCTTAAAGCAGCACTAGGTAACTTTTCAACCTTCATAATATATTTTTTAAGACTCTTGTGATGATAAATCGACTTACAATAGGTTGAATGACACGTCTCTCATAGCCTGATGGGGTCTGTATCGTTTTTAATCGTACTTTTAAACTTCGGGTTTCGGGTAGTAACCCGAGAACAAAAAGAACTACAAAATTCGACTGCTTTACGGCATATACGTCACTTCCACAAACACACACACACTTCCTTACATTCAGACGTGCGAGCACAACTTTGTTCGTCGGATAATATAGTCATGTCCGAAGCAGCACAGACACATAAGAAAGAAAAGGTTTTGTTGGAGGAAAGCAATAAGAGGAAACGAAAAAGTGATGGGATTAAAGGCAGGACGAGGATCAAAATGTGACCAGCGTTTGCTCGTCGGCGTGAGCTGAAGGAGGCGTGCCCGACCGATGCTGTCCTGCTTGTTACGGTGAGCTACCACTCAAACATTGAACTGAAGTATCATATAGATTCTGTAAAACGGTAACCAATAGACTACTATAATGACGCTGGCTTGTAAAGTGAGCATCGTGATTATTTGGCGTTTGAAAAAAATAAAAGCCATGAAATTATATTCATATGACATGCTGAAGCCTATGCCACTGACTGTAACGTTACCTGGGATGAAGACATTTCACACGCGCCACCAGAAGAACTCGAAATCCTCTTGCAGTGTTCAGGGGAACTGTTAGTGCTGACCCGCGGGACGCTTTTATGAAGTTATTTGGCCCGCACCGCACCACTGTATATATTTTTACAACCCGCCGCGCACCCGCGACCATTAAATAGACATACGGGGTCCGCGGGTTATGAGACGACCCACGCATCACTAGTTCAGGGCTATCAGGGTTGTCATGTCAACAAATGCACGCGCGATGGCATCCCCTGTTGTAGGATTACAGCGCTTACGACAGTAGTTGAGGACATTATTTTTTCCAAACTGTAGGGGGACCCCGAGAGCAAAAGTAGCCAAGTGGGGCTTTAAGTGAACATAAACATTCAATTTGCCAGTCACCGCCAGTGTTTTCAGTCAAGTTTCATGGCCCATGGAATATCTTGTTGCATGAATACCTGAGCATATCAACAATATATGAAAAGAAGAAAACAGACCTACTGTTTTATTCAAGCTTCATGCATTTTTATTTATTTATTTTTAAATCAGAAAATCCCATTTTTAACAAAGACTAACTGACATACAGATGGGATTGAGATCGGTGATCAAAACACAGATGGAGTAACAGATGGAGTCCATCAACAGTCGACATTTCATTCAATAACATTAGTTTTGATTTATATGATGTTTAATGTGCATGAACAAGTTCTGCTTCTTCTTCGCCTCTGTTTTGATCGGGAGATTCTGTACTCGTTCAGGAGACGTGCGCCCCCTACAGTGAAAGCATGGAGAGGCAGAAAATCTAGTCAATTGCAGGGAAGCATTTTCTCATAAAAGACAAGATAACAAAAGACGAGGAAAAAAAATAACTCACTGCTCTAGACTGAATAACTAACTTCAATGGATAATCTATATAGTAAAGACTATGAAGTGATATTTTACATTTGATTACTATTTCTGTAGCTCACCTGAAAATCTAGTTTAGACCTATATGAAAAACCTGAAAAGAACTTTTTCATTTGTATGCTTGTTTTGTTGTAGACCTATTTGTGTACATTATATATACACACACACATTATTCTATATATTCTATATATTCTATATACAGTACCAGTCAAATATTTGGACACCAATGGGAAAGTGAGTCCAAACTTTTGATTCAAGGATAATAGAATAATTTCGGGTGATATATCGATATCTGACTTTTTTTTACTCACTAATAACGGTATCGGCATCGACTCCCAAAAACCCTTATCGGTTGGGCTCTACATATCACATATAATGTCCACATTAACATATCAACACATTCAGTATGCAAAATAGAAGCAGTTTTCTATGTTCAAAATGTGGCATTATGGTGATTATATTATTTTATTAGAATTGTATACATTTCTAATTGCCAAATTTTCAGTTACAGTGAGAAATGTTCAAAACGTTTCAAAACAATAATAATAATAATAATGCGTTCGATTTATATAGTGCTTTTCAAGGCACTCAAAGCGCTTTACATTGAAGGGGGGAATCTCCTCAACCACCACCAATGTGCAGCATCCACCTGGATGATGCGACGGCGGCCATTTTGCGCCAGAACGCTCACCACACACCAGCTGATTGGTGGAGAGGAGACCGAGTGATGAAGCCAATCAGGATATGGGGATTATTAGGAGGCCATGATGGACAGAGGCCAGTGGGCAAATTTGGCCAGGATGCCGGGGTTACACCCCTACTCTTTTTCCGAAAGACATCCTGGGATTTTTAACGACCATAGAGAGTCAGGACCTCGGAATAACGTCTCATCCGAAGGACGGTGCTCTTTGTCAGTATAGTGTCCTCATCACTATACTGGGCTGTTAGGACCCACACAGACCACAGGGTGAGCACCCCCTGCTGGCCTCACTAACACCTCTAGATAACAAGATAAATGCAACCTAACATAGTGCATTTAATAAATTACCACATGGTTTTTGTGTGCAGCACGAACACATTTGATCAAAAGTTCTACTTTTTACATAAAGAAGTCCTATATAGAATATCCAATAGTAAGGAAAAATGACAATCATGAAAAACAGTTACATTTTATTTTAAGGTGCCCTTTACATAGTAAATATACACATGTGTTGAGTAGTATTAATTAACAACATGTACCTATAATTAGTTGCTTGTAATTATGCATAATTTACTGTAATATAGTAAGTAGATGTATAATAAGGTATCAATGTAGTAAATAAAAGTGTTACCCAGAATTATAATGGTTTGTTTTGCAGGAAACTAGCAGTGTAGTTCTGTTACACGTAAAGGCGATAATTAATTACTTAATAATAGGTTTGGGATTAGGATTGGTTTAGGGCTAGTTGCATTATGATTATGCATAATTTATTTTTATTACTAGTTACATGTAAAAATGTTGTTATATGTCAACAAAATTGTTTATTATATGTATTTTAGATGTATTGGTTCATGAATATGCAGTAACATGAATTGAGTGAGTGCTGACAGTGCATGTGTGTGTGCAGTACAGCAGGTGTGACCCGACAGCATGTTTCTGTGACGGATGAGAACTCTGCCAACTCCCCAAAGACAAGACATGCGTCAGCTGCTCCTCTGTGCCCCGTCTCTCTCTCGAAAAGATTCAGATTTTCTAGGAAGAGGGAAGGTCTCGTCATTAAGTTCCTCTCATCACTAATATTTAGAGTGGATGTAAGTGCTCCAGGCAAACTGTGGAAATGTCAGAGCTGTCTCGCTCCCTTTTTCGTTCTGTACTGCCCTGACATTCCTCTAAACCCCTTCACGTCGAGACTGTGGTTTTTCTAAATGCTGATTTTGTAAAATGCTAGTTTATGAGGTGTTACAGGTAAATAGGCAATACAAAAAAGAACATTTATTTTTTATTGTAATATTTCTTATGTTTATGCCGTTTATTACTGGCATAAACATAAGAAAAAATGTATTACAAGTTTTGTGTAAATTGTTTAAATATGCAAATGAGGCTTTATATACTTAAATATATGCTCATTTCCAAAAACAAAATCGAAATTGGAAACGAAATTGGAAAGGACCAGTTTCAAAATCCTTGGTTCTATTTGTTGACATATTAGATGAGAGGGCTTTTACAGAGGGGATTCTGGATATCTTATTTTTGTGCTAGTAAATTAGAGAAAAATACATTTTTGCCATGTTTTTTGGAGTAAAAGGACCTATAACTCAGGATAGGAAGGATATATTTACAATCGATCTTCTGCTGTAATACCAAATAAAAACATTTAAACACAGGAATGATATATCAACAAATCCCTCTGTAAAAGCCTTCAAAATATAGTTAAGTAAAAGACTTGAAAAGCTGGTGCTAGTAGATGCTACTGAAGTGGAAATATCTAACTCTGAGTGTGAGAAAAAAATCATTTTGAGAAAACGGCCTTTAAAGTTTTGTATTGTATAATTGCATACATTTCCTCCCAACCTACAAATAAAATAGATATTCAGTTCATTAATATCAGCAGTGTATGTTTAAAACACATGGAAATTAATAAATTAATAAATTATTAATAGCAAAAGCCTTATGCTGAAGAGAACACACATAACAGTCAAAATATCACACTCCTAGCCATGCAATATGGCTGTGTATATATACATATATTGCTCATATATTGCATATTCAGATATTTATACAACAATATATTTGTGGAGCATGAAACATTTGTGAAAGTGATCAAAAATGCTGGCACTGGTTGGTAACTTTTTTTCAATAACGCTGGCCAGGGAAAGAGTTAAGTCAACTTGACAACAATAATTTTTGTGGATCAAATCCTTTGATTGGAAAAAAAAATCACCATTTTAAACCATTTCAGAGTAAGCGTATTTATGGCAAGATTGAATATTGTGAAGAGGCTGAAAAATATGAATATATCAGATGATAATGATAACTCAGGCTTTGCATCAGTGTTTTTTCTCAACCTGGTTACCGTCTGGCTCTCCGTTGTCTCTCGCCACGGCAACTGCGTTTTGTTTGTGTTCTTGAGCCCTCTGAGGAATCAGCCACTTGAAGAGCTGTGTGTTTTGTAACGCTCCAAGTGCAGTGAGACTTTCCTGCATCATGAAAAATACAGTCTCGCCTCACCAAACCGGGCAACATCAACTTCCGTCGCCTCCTCTTGGCTTCCCCCCCAGAGTTCGCCACGTCCCTCGTCTGACTCAGAGCCAGTGAGCCAACAGAACCACGGGCCTGCATCTTTTTTCACTGCTATGGGACGACCATTAATGCCTCTGCTAATCGGATTAGTATGAACAGTCCCGTAAGGGGGGTCGCGGCACATCTGCAACACACTGATAATTACGCAGCCTCAGATGTTTGTTCTTCTCTGTCTTTCATGTTTTGGATGGGGCTCTGGTGCCAACACACACCACACAGACACAGGCACAGAGGTCAGGTTACATTAATTCTCATTGATCTTTGGCTGTTGTACGTGTGGATCAGCTTTCAACCGGTCATCAATGTGAGTCAATTCATCTTAGCTGTGAGTGACAGGCAAGGGATGATAGGTATGTTCAGAATGGCATCGTAATACTTTTCCTGGTTTCTCTGAATGGATACTAAGCACAATGTTGGAATTTTCTGCATGCATGGCATGCTTGGATGACCTGCTAATATTTGCAAATATGTACTGTTTACAACCAAAGCTTACTGCACTAATGTATCCCACAGTGCTCTTTGTTTTATTTGACCTTCAATGTCCAGTGTGACAAATAAATGAGAAGTAATGTCATTTCATCTAAATGCAAAATTTTGAAGAAATCTTTTACACAAAACTGGTTTAAATGGCTAAAAACTAGCCTAGAAATCTAGACGCACCCTAGCGGCAGCAAATCTAATCTGCCACGAGTGTCGTCTAGCCACTTAAAACACTTCTGGGGTCTCATTTATAAAGCGTGCGTATGCACAAAACAGGGCTGGAAACGTATGTACGCCAGTTCCAACGCAAAGGTTGTGATCTATAAAAAAAACTTGCAATGTGCGCACCTTTATGCAATCTTTGAGCTGTGCGTACGCACATTCTGGAGACAAAGGGAATTGGCGACACAGATGGTGAGGTCGTGAACTGAAGTTAGATTGTAGAAAATAAATGTGAGAAGAACGATTATAAGAATTAATTAATGACATTTAATTTTCACTCCATTTTATACGTTATATCCACATTGTCATGAAGATTAAATCCAACAGTGTTATTTGTGCTGATCTTTTTAGGCTATATGCATCTAGTAAAATCCAAACATAACTCAAAATGTATTAAAATAATATATCGCTGCCTTACAATCACATCGTCTACAACGGGAGCGCAGGAGGAGATAGCGCGACTACATGTGATACAGAATAGCATAAAATATCCTTTTATTAGAGAACTGCACAAAACAATGTAAAAACTAAATATTTTTTCTTAAAGGGGTACTTCAGCGCTGGGAAGATGAATCTGTATTTAAACTGGGTCATCAATGTAGTAGAAATGTGAAATTATTTTTGAATTTGGTGTCTTCTAGACTGAGAAAAGACAGAAAATGCATTTTTGTCCCATGGGGATGAAAGACTACAATTCCCAGAATGCTTCGCTGCCCTGTGGCATTCCCAACGCCACCAACTTGATTACAGTGACTGAGTTGGAGAAGACACTACAAATAAAAACTGAACGTGTCTGTTCAATATAATGAGTGAGTCTCCGCGCAAGTATCACAGCACTGAGCACTAACTGCAAGAGTGATGAGAGCTGAGGTAATTGCGACTACACTCGCGGCATACATTCACAACGCGAGTTCAGTCTGGCGCTTTTAAGTTCATGCCTTTACAAGCTTAACTTTCATAGAAATTGATTTGAGAAGTTAAAAGACTTACATTGCACACCATAGCTCCGTTTAAATGAGTGCCTGTAGCTGAGCTGAGCTCTCCCTGCAAGCTGAGTGTAATCTCCCATCCCCCATGCGCGGATTCAAAACATGCGGTAATGGCTCCCTCTGCTGGCTGTAGTCTTTAGCCTCTGGGCAAACATTCCTCCTATGATGCAAAAATCGTCAATTTGCATCATAGGAGGAATTTTTCCAGAAATAAAATGCATAAATCTCTTGTCTCAGGGAGATATGAGGGGGGAAAGCACAATAATTTGAATATACTCCAGGGTTTCTACTGATACAAAACTATATGCTAATCGCTGAAGTAACCCTTTAATGTAGGCTACATATATATAAAAAGTCAACGTCTGCAAATACAGTCATGAAACACAATCGCTACTCATCATCAGTCCTAGCTAGTAACCATTACCACGTTCATTACAAAACCGTCATGAAGAAGCATATATGTTCACTATAACAATTTCCTTTTCAATTTTCCCCCACAAATTAATTCTGTGATTTTGTCGAGGTGTTAACGATCAGTCTATTTGTTAAAAACATAAATCGTCCGGTGACCCGGGTATGAAATGCTTCATGATGGCACTGCTGGCACTGTTGGAGGATTACGGCAATGGCAGAATAAAGAGAGAATGAGTTTTCATCTGGGGATATTATCAGCAAAACTACATTCATTTTATTCGATTTGAAGTGTTTAAAATGAATGAAATTAACTAGCCTAAAATAACACTATTTATTTATGTTTTTTATGGATATTTTGATAGATTTATTCTACAACATAAAAAGGATATTGAATGATATTCAGCAATGTAATGTGTAAGGCACAAATAGCATTTATAGTCTGTATCTAATAATTTTCAATGTCTTTTACCTTTGACAGTGTTAAACATGGTGTCACGTGGATCGGAATATGCATGCAAATGATAGTAAAACTAGGCGTTGTAAGCTCCATATATGGTGATTTCGGGAAGAAGACAGGGTGGAGAAGCACATACGCACAATCAGCTGGCTGTGATTTAAAAAGGGATTTTTCCGCAGGTTCTGGCATATACGTACGTACAAAAGCTAGATTTTGAGTATGCACAAAAAAATTCTGATTTATAAAACCATGCGTACGCAAAATCTAGCTTTTGTACGTACGTACACTTTTAGGATGAAAACTACACAAAGTCTTATAAATGAGACCCCTGAGCTGTAAAAACCAAACCAGAACGGCGGCCTTTCGATTCGGCTTTGGCCGCAACTCTGGAAGACTTGGAGTTAAGCTTTTCTCTGAGAAAAGAACAAAGAACGGTACTGAAGTCATTCTTAAAAATGTTCGGAGTATGCTACTTGTTTACATTCTTGTTTGGAGTTTTGCTGTCCGGATACGGTGAAAGTTTAATCTGTCAACTAGCTCAGCTTCACGTTGCTCTGGTTGGTTGTAGCGCTATCCAATCGTGTGCAGAGGGAGTTTGAAAGACAACCGTTTATCCCGCCCCTCGGATTGAGTGAGTTAATGGTGAGTTTCCAGACCAAACATCTTGATGTGGGTCTGGCTTGTCTGGCTAGCTAAAAACTGCTCCACATATACAAATCCACAGTATATAAAGGTGTGGTCAGAATTATTGGCACCCCATGTAAATAAGATCAAATATTGCTCTAAAAATAAATCTGCATTGTTTATCCTTTGATCTTTCATTAAAAAAAATCACAAAAATCTAACTTTTCATTGAAGTAAAATAATTGAAAGTTGAGGGGAAATCACATTGATATACATGTTTTTCCAAAACACGTTGGCCAGAATTTTTAAATGAGTAAAATTTCCCTGAAGTACTGTATATTCCCATTCATATTTCCATTTTTTAGCACACCAGGTTGACTATAGGAACAGTCTAGCTATGACTTCTTGTTTTACAGTATAAATATGAGGAACACAAAGGCCTTTAATCATCATCACGATGAGTGAAGTCAAAAATGTAGTTCTAATGTGCAGGAAAAGATTGTTTTACAAAGTAGAAAGTGGCTGTAAGGAAACAGCTAAAGCATTGACAATTCCCATTTTCACCATTAGGGCAATAATTAAGAAGTTCCAATCAACTACAGATGTTACGAGTCTGCCTGGAAGAAGATGTGTCTATGTCACCCTAATGCGTGGCGAGGAGGAGAGTTTGAGTGGACAAAGACTCTCCAAGGATCACAGATGGAGAACTGCAGAGATTAGTTGAGTCTTGGGATCAGAAAGCCTAAAAATAAAATAAAAATACATCACCACATGTTGTTTGGGAGGGTCTCAAGAAAAATCCTCCTCACTCATCCAAAAACCAACTCTTCGTCTTATAACCAGCATATTCAGATGTCAGATGGTCAAATGAAACAAAAAATAGCTTTCTGTCAGCAGACTTACCAGATGGCTTTGGTCCAAACAGGGATAAAAAGTACTCCATGCCCAGTGGCATAGCGTCTGGTCCTGCAGGGTATGCATGTGCAAATGGGCCCTGGCCAATAGGGGGCCCACCCATGGGGAACTTTTAATTAAAACGAGGGAATTCATTTTCAATTAGTGGCCACAATAAATATATATTTGTATGCATGTCGTGTGTAGTAATTTCTTGTTTCTCCATAATTACTAATTTCTCCGTCATTTCTTGTGTTCGCGTTTATTATATTTTGCATTCTCCGTCAATTTTGCAAAAACTTTATAATTAGATATACAGGGCTGGCGTTTGCTATAGGCGAGCTAAGCGGTTGCCTAGGGCAACAATTGTGTTAGGGGCGCGAGCGCGCTCTAGTGCCGCCCATTACGTCCCATTTAATGGGCGAATTGGAAGATACAACATAATGAAGAATCGGAATACTTATTAAACATGATTTTCATAGGGTGCCCCCTCAGCCACTCCTTTAATTACTTATCAACCTGACTATTAGATTGAATTGATGGTGATTATTGATTATTAGTTCAGGCGTTAGGTCAGGCAAGTGCTCATCTTGCGCGTTCATCAAAAATGAGGCTTCCAAATCCCGCGGATGCACAGGGACGGAAAAAGAGAGAAAGAAAGAAAGAAAGAAAGAAAGAAAGAAAGAAAGAAAGAAAGAAAGAAAGAAAGAGAGAAAGAAAGAAAGAAAGAAAGAAAGAAAGAAAGAAAGAAAGAAAGAAAGAAAGAAAGAAAGAAAGAAAGAAAGAAAGAAAGCCCAGTATAGAGGTTAGTCTTCTTATCTCAGCCAATAAGTTGTCCAACAAAATAAAATTACTTAGTTTTATCAATATTATCAACAAATATTTATTTTATAAATATTATTAATATTGTCACTAAGCTATCACTTGCTAGTTTTCTGTGTATTACTACGTATTGCAAACATAACTTCACTGACAATAATCTACAATAACCTACATGGGTGTCATTTAAATATCAAAAGTCCAGTTCGTTATAAATATGGATAACGTATGCATGTTAATTATTAAAAGTACAAACGCTCTCTACTTGGGCGTCGGAAGCAAATAAAAAGTGGGGCCTCTCGTTTTTTTTTTTTTTTTTTTTTTTTACTGGAGCAACGATAGATGCCATATTATTTACATTAAACACAAATATGCTGTGTTTTAGGTTACTTAAAGATTGATTGGACAAAATTACGGAAATCATCAAATTTTTGTTTTGATGCAAATCGATCAGAGGTTCGAATCCGCCTTTTGCCACACTCGCTCTATTCCCTTTTCCCATCACATATCAGATCGGAAAGGCATTTATCTCGCCTAGGGCAACCAATGAACTAGAGCCGGCCCTGAAGATATATATTTAAGAAATGTATTAAAGGTGCACTGTGTAGGATTTTTGCAGTAACATATCCTAAAACCACCAGGCCAGTGTTATATATCTTGTTCAGTTGAGTTCTTTCAAAATCCCAAGTGTTTCCAACTATTTGTAAATTTTGAGAAAATTGCTATTTTAACCAAGGAGCCAGGATGTCTGAGGGAGTTGCCTGTCAATTGCGTCATATTTGCGTAACCCTCGGTTTCCGGTTTTATTTGGCAGAAGCGCTTTACTCTTAGCAGTGTGAACAAGTGTCACAGCAGCCGCTAAACAAACTCACAATACAAAATGTGTATTGAATAACAATTGCTCCAGCGGCCTTGCTCAGCTGCCTAAACACTCGGTCCTGCTCTGCTTCTTGCTACAGTAAAATGAATAACCGCATCCATGAATATGATTTCTGAGTCCTACCCCGATTATTTTCCACTGGCTGTGAGGTGAAGACCACATGTCCCAAGATTCTGAGCTCAAACATGGCATCATAAAGCTATGCCTTTGTTTTAAATAGGCGCCCTCTAGCAGACGGAAAAGTTACATAGTGTAGCTTTAGATAAAGAAAGACGCTATAGTTTCAGCCTTACTCAAAGGTCGCAGAAACAGGCCAGTGGGTTCGTTATGCGCGTCAATCCATTCCGTTCTTGGTTTGCTTCTCATTTATTAAATATACAGGAAATTAGTTGATGAAACATTGATCAACTGAAAATACAATATATATTTATTTTTAGCCATATAGCTAAGAATACATAATTATAAACTATAAACTGCCTACTTTTATTTGTGTACACTCACAATAAAAACAAAGGCTGGGTATTTAGAGAACAGATTATTCTGCATGCACTCCACTCCAAACGCTGTCTTCATTTCAAAAATGTATTTTGTTTATTAAATGCCGATTTTTTTCATTTCAAAGGCATTTCTAAGTTCAGTTCAGATTTCCAACAAACCAAATTATAATCCCTGGTTAGAAGGGCCCAAACATTGTTTTTTATTTTTTTTTATTTTTTTTATTTTTTTGCATATGGACCAGCGACTGACTTTGCTGGTGGTCTTGGACATTTTATTGCAACAGATAAAAAATCAAAACCTGACGGCCTCTGCTAGAAATCTTCTGGGCTGTGGTTAGATCAGTGATCCAAAACAAACATCAAAACCAACACAAACATGTGTCACTGAGCACAAAATGAAACTTTTGCCATGGCTGTCCCAGTAATCTGACCTGAACCCTATAGAAAATGAGTAAATATTTACCAGGTTGCCAATAACTGTAGTATGCCATAAGCAGTGCATCAAATAAGTGGTAAGTCCGAATACGCAGCATCATAAAAAAGTAGGTAAAACACATTTGGATGATGTATCCAATTTACTATCCTAGGTGTAACACAGGCTCATTGAAAAAACTTACCAAAACTCCAAAACTGTACTTACAATTCACAGTAGTTTACAGCTTAAATAAACACTAGAGGCAGTAAAACGCCAAACACTTTTATTCCTTTTCACACAAATTATGATTACAGGGCCAGATGTTAATAATAAAGACTTATTTTGCCAGGTTTATTTCACAATACTATGTTATAACCCATGGGTCTCAAACTCCCGGCCCGCGGGCCACTTGCAGGATGATATTTTGTGGCCCCCTACTTGACATCAAAGTTTAGTGTTAGTGTGGCCCGCGCGTTGCTCTGAAAACCATTTTTGGTGGAGTCGTTGCGTGTGCCGTGCTTTATGCCTCACTTTGTGTGTGTGTGTGTGTGTGTGTGTGTGTGTGTGTGTGTGTGTGTGTGTGTGTGTGTGTGAGCCTGTTTATGTGGTTTATGAGGACACAAATTTGTATAACTACATGGGTATTACACTGGTATTACACTATAAATGTGGTTTATGAGGACATATCAAATGTCCTCATAATTCAAATGGCCTTAAAAACAAACTAAATTATGTTTTTTTGAAAAAATAAAAATGCAGAATGTGTCCTGTGATGGGTAGGTTTAGGGGCAGGGGCAGTGTAAGGGGATAGATAATACGGTTTGTACAGTATAAAAACCATTACGCCTATGGAGAGTCCCTGTAAACCACATAGACCAACATGTGTGTGTGTGTGTGTGTGTGTGTGTGTGTGTGTGTGTGTGTGTGTGTGTGTGTGTGTGTGTGTGTGTGTGTGTGTGTGTGTGTGTGTGTGTGTGTGTGTGTGTGTGTGTGTATGAGTGTGTGTGTATGTGTATGAGAGAGTTAGCTCGGCCCTCCCTCATGCAGTATAATTGGTTGACACCGCATGATTGACATGAACAGGGGCTGATCAGACAGTTATGAATGTGGTTTAATGGCGCTCAAATGGCCAATCAAATCAAAGTAGGCTGGATTTACAGTCTCTTTTGGTCCGCGCAGCGCGCACATGCTCGCTCAGTCTTCACACACACAGACGAGCGCGTCAATCTATCAAGTAGGCCTAATTCCATTGCGGAGAGACTATTCTTTCCAGTGAAATCACAAAACTAAATTGCACACAAAATGCAACGTGTGCATGTTCTTAATATACAATCATTGATGAACATTGTGGACTGCATTTATATAGCGCTTTTATCCAAAGCGCTTTACATTTTGCCTCACATTCACCCATTCATACAACGACGGCGATGTCAGCCATGTAAGGCGCCATCCAGCTCGTCGGGAGCAGCTGGGGTTAGGTGTCTTGCTCATGGACACTTCAACACTTGGTCAGGTGGAACCGGGGATTGAACCACCAACCTTCTGGTTTGTAGACAACCTACATGAACCACTGAGCCACTGCCGCCCCTAACACAATTACATTGTAATGGAGCAGATTAGATCTCTGAACATTTGAGACGATTTACTAAAATGCAGTCATGCAGCCCAGCCTGACCCAGAGTCTACCTCCAGCGCCCCCCCCGGTAATTTGAGTTTGAGACCCCTGTTATAACCCCAAACATAGTTCCCAGTCAACAACTTCAAATTTCTGTCACCACATCAGCTGTGTTATTCAGGTTATTATCCGGTTGACAGTTCAACTAACTTTCACTTGCTCAGCAAGATTCTCTTCGAACTGCTGCTTCACATTAGTTGACCCGAAAAGGGAAAGTGAATGTGGAAGATGACAGTTAATGCTCGGTCTTGCTTCCTTTTGCAATACCGCTGCAAATGCAGGGCATTGTGTTGCTTAATGAATTGCTTTTTGACACATTAAAGGCCTTTGAAACATTGCAGTTTATTTCACTCCTGTAGTACACTATACTCCTGACAGAGTGCAGGTTTTATATCTTTCAACAGTGATGTCACTTTAGTTGATATATATGCTGACAATGAAGTAATCCTTGAAACTATAGTGCTGTTTACTCAGCATCAGATATTTATGAGAAGGTGTAGAGTTTTAGTTTTACATGGTTTGTCAGTGACTGGTCAAAACTGTTGAGAGTTCTGCTGGAGGCATGTGGTACTCCCAGTTCTAATTAAGAGCTGGCTGACTGGATGTTCCTCTGACAAGCACAACACACACACACACACACACACACACACACACACACACACACACACACACACACAAACCCGCACACACTTTAGTCACTAGACCTGAGATAGCTATTATACACACACACACACACACACACACACACACACACACACACACACACACACACACACACACACACACACACACACACACACTAAGCCCCATTGGACGGTAAGAGTGCATTTAAAGGGGTCATTACAATTATCGGAGTTTAGCTTTTCACATCCAGATTAACCCTCAATTTGTCTCTTTTTGCTACTGTGCCTTTAAGAAACACCACTTTTTTCCAGTTTAGCCTTAATTGTCAATAAAATAAAAGCCTTAAATGTCAACATAGCTCGATGACTGTATGTGATCGCATAGGTGTCTTGAGGAATATTTTCTGTCTCTACCGGTGTCTGGCAATATTATGTCGCCTTCCCAGTTTTGTTAAAGGTGTCATTGAACTGGCTTTTTAAAAAATGTTGTACTGTTGTCTGAGGTCAACTAATGACATTCATGTGGTTTTTACATTCAAAAACTAATACTAATAAGTAATAGACTATTTTCTACACTGGTTTTGAGACTCTCTTGAACGCTGGGTTTTAATGGCCATGCCGCACTGGAGAATTGGTTGTAAACGCCCATGACTGGGATTGGATAAGATTTGCATATTTAATGAGCTTCAGCTCCCCTGTCAGTTCAGTTCACATGAGGGATTGTTTTAAAAGCGGCAGCCGGAATGATTCTCTCGAGCACAGGGCTCGTAAACATCTTTAGCAAATTATTTTTTTAACACAATTTTTTTAACATCTTTAACACAATGATTTATTTCCCATCCACCCGCGATTGATTGGAATATTATTTTTGTATTACATGGCCCTCCCGATCGGTGGATATAAGCGCAAACTGCGCGCCACACATAAACACGTGCACGCACATGCCCTTCAAATGTCAAGTCAAGAGAGAGTGAACGGCGCAGATCAAGAACGGAATATTATTTCACTATTTGAGATTCAACGGCTTGCTGACATTGGGCTTTCTGAGTCCAGTGTGCTAAAGGTATGTTCTGTTAGACACGTACACATAATCAAAATGATCTATCACAATGCAATACTATTACATGTAAAAAACACGTTTTACCCACATAAGTGTGCTTCACTAGCCTGACGTGGTCATACTCAATTCTAGTCAGAATATGAGTCTGAAACTGCTCCATTGGGCTGTGATTATGGTGTGTGTTTCAACCGAACCAGGAAAGACATCAATTGGATAGACCTACAACCAATCAGAACAAAGAAACGACGCATCGTCAAACGTCAACATAGTTCAACTGCACTGTGTTGCCATGTCCGCGTTTTTTTCCCCACGGGTTGTTTTCGATATGTCTGCCGGTTGAAGCGACTATTATGTGATATACCCATGAGTGCAAATTTTATCAGGCAACCTTGCCAAAATAACACATTTTATCCCCCCAAACGCCATTTTTCCCCCGGAGAACCCCCCGAGAAGCTATTGTTTAGGGCTAGTAGTTGGCAGGTTTTGTTGTAACTTGGCAACCCTGTCTGCACGCAAGGAATACACGATCTTTGCCGGTGTTGTAAAAAAAATAATAATAATTTAATGATACACAGAGTACTTACCCAACATGATCATTGTAATGCAGTTGGTAGATGGGAAGGAAAGAGGCGGGAACCGGCGAACGTTCAAACACTTTTTAATTCAAAATAAATAAACAAAACGAAAGTAAAACCGCGGGCAGCCCCTCACGGACGACTGCCCGCAAACACACAAAATAAAACGTGGGCAGCCCCTCACGGACGACTGCCCACAAACACATAATAACACGTAAAACAAAACTAAACATAAACTCCAGGCCTGGTCCTCTCTCGTCTTCCGCAGCCCGTGCTCCTCCTTTTATGCTCCCGTCACATGGCCGAGAGACGAGACCGGTGTGCCACGCAGCTGGCACTCATCAACATTGATCACCGGCCCGCTCTCGCGGTCCCTTGCCCCGCTGCCTGTTACACCACATACCCCCATCGCCCCTCGCAGGCCGGGGGGCACTCCCGAGACTGCGCTCTTTTAAAAAAATATAATCCAAGCCCCTTTGATGACGTGCATGATTAAGTTACTGTTGATCATCTGTCCGTCATCGTCTAAAGCCCGCCCTGATGATCTCATTGGTCCGAACAGTTTCTGTTCGGGAATAATTACTCTTCTATGGATCGAGGCCAGACCGAACTGCCAGACCTAAAAATTTTGTGGGCGGGGCTAAGTTTGGCTGGCATCCAGGCTAGTTCTTCACCATTCCTGTCGGATAACAGCATTGTGTTTTAATCTCAGTATGTCTGCAAATCCAGCATCGACCTGAGACTTGTTTACAAACGATTCCTCAGTGAAATGAAGCAAACGCGTACATATCTTCCCCACGTAACCTGGACATCATTCAAAATAAAGTTCAACCACTCCTTCCTAATATTAGTATTAGTATATTAGTATTCCTAACATTCATTTAATAATAATAACAAATATAATAATTTACTCTCTGTTATTATTGAATCCTGTTTAATGTACAATGAGGTGCAAGTATAATTATCATCTAACTACTGTAAATAGCAGATTCCTAAGAAATGCTGCTATCGAAAGTTTTTAATGCCAAAATAGGGCTTGCACTGGAGCAAGCTGTTAGTAAATCTGGCCTTAAAGGAGTACTTCAGCGCTGGGAAGATGAATCTGTATTGGAACTAGGTCATTACTGTAGTAGAAATGTGAAATTATTTTTTAATTTGGTGCTTTCTAGACTGAGAAAAGACAAAATGTATTTTTGTCTCATGGGGATGAAAGATAACTCCCAGAATGCTTCGCTGCCCTACGAGGCCATTCCCTAAGCCACCGCTACTAGATTAATGAATCACTGATCACTTTCCCACCGTGACCGTGATCATCTTCATAAAATCAGTTCAGTTACAGAACAGACACTACAATAAAAACTGAACGTGTGTGTTCAATATGTGATTTAGCCGCTGAAGGAGTCTCACAGCCCAAAACGCTGCAGGATTCACATTGACAGTCATGGATGAGCTCGTGATGAGAGCTGAGGTAAACGCGACGGCACTCGTGGCATAGATTCACAGTGCATGTTCAGTCTGCTTCGTTTTTAGTTCATGCCTTTAAAAGCTTAATTTTCATAGGAATTAGTTTGAGAAGTTGAAAGACTTACTTTGCTCTGCTGGCCACACCGTTTCATGAATGCCTGACGCCGGCTTCACACTGCACGCGTAAGCAGGGCGTAGGCAGCGCTGAAGCAGTGCGTGTGTAAAGCAGTAGCAGCGCGCACACTTTTTCCTTTCACACAGGCAGCGTTTGTCGCGCGCAGTTGTCATGCGCAGTTGTGTACAGAGTAGGCTACTCTATAATGGATAAGTTTGCATTTCTCTTTAATGTATTTGAAATGGAAATAAAGCAAAGATTTATCATGAAGCTAATTTTATTTTAAAAAATCGTTTCACTTGTTTCTGATGTTTTTTTATTTCGTTTAGTGCGAGTTTTTGAAAGAAGAAAGGCAATCGCACTATATGTCCATGAAAAGCACACTGCTAAAAAGAGAAACTTCAGGAAATTGTCTTGAAATATTGGCTAGGCATCAAATTTACATACATTACCCATCATAAACCTCTTAAAGATAATTCATAAATGACTGTAATAACTAAGAGGAAACTTCTTAATGATATATTGTAGGCTAAATAAGCAAATTATCTAAAAACGTTTTTTTTTTTTTATTACAAAATAACACACATCATAGTCTATCTACATGTCTATACTGTATGTGTGCTATATTAATGTGTGTACATTCTATTTACCTATCCATACTTAGTTGTTCGTTCGTGAGACAACGAAAGATTGTCAAAAACATTTTAAAATGACTTACCATCAGCACCAAGAGCCGCTCACGCTCACCAACTTCCTCCCATGCTTTTTCATTCACTTGCAAGTCTTTATAAAGCAAATTTGTGGATCATAGAGAACTGTGTGCTTCTCAACCTTCACGATGAGACGAGTGTCGTCCATTGCTGTCTTTCCAGGTGCACTCTGAAGAACACTGCCTGTGACACGTGCTTTTGTTTATCGTTTCTGTTTTTATGCCAGCATATAGTTATAATATATACATAATTTAATTCATATTTAATTTAAGCTAAACAAGCATACATTATTTAAAATTAGTTTTGTATCAGGCAAAAACTTATGGCAGTGACTTTGTTTTTTGTGTAGAACTTTTTCCCCCCCACAGTAATGGATGTCATATGGTGACTGAGAAACACACGGAACACTTCACTAAATTATTTAATGGTTAAATGTGTTATTTTTCATGTTAACCAGGTTAATTTTGATCAGAACAATGTACTGTGGCTTTAATTCATTGTGAGCAGCGCGTCAAAAATAGACCTGGCGCCGAAACGATCGCGGCACTGCCGCTTCTGCTCTGCTCCTGCTACGCGCTGCTGCGCTGCCTCTGCTGCCGGTGTGAATGCACTCATCTGTTAACATGAGTGCCGAAAAAAATACGCGCTGCTTACGCCCTGCTTACGCGTGCAGTGTGAAGCCGGCGTGAGGCTGCAGCTGCGAGCTGAGTGCTGTGTGATCTCCATCCCCCACGTGCGAGTTGAAAACATGCGGAAATGGCTCCCTCTGCTGGCTGTAGTCTTTAGCCTCCTGCCAACAATTCCTCCGATGGCGCAAATTGACGATATTTGGGTCATGGGAGGAATTTTTCCAGAGATAAAATGCATAAATCTCTTGTCTCAGGGGGAAATGAGGGGGGAAGCACAATCATCCTTTTTGCAAGTTCTGTCGGTTAGCTTCATGTTAGCATGCTCTCGGGTACAATAAGTAATCAATTAAATACTGCATATTATCATGATTTATGTTGTTCATCTACTGTAAATGAACCAGATTTTTCGGACATTAAATGTGATCTTGCATAGATTAATTAGTAGAATTTATTACTTCTTCATTATCAATGATAGTTCTATATTGTTGAACCAACATGGTTCAAATGACAGAGATGTGGCCATGTTACTATGGTGTTTGGAAACTTTCATGACAAGCTAGTCAGTTTCTCTAATGATGCATCATACTGTGCATTGTACCTATTGGGATTAAGCAGAGGGTTGTATTGTTGTTCTAGAACTGATTTCCATTGTAAACGGAAGATTGCAGAGACTATTAGTGCTAATAGTTTCTAGGCTTACAATGCTTTTGGGAAATGATTGGTGTGATTTTTACAGTTGGTGCAATGACAACTGACATTAAATGAAAGAAAAAGAAGAAAAGTAATTGACAAGGAGCTTCAGAGAAGAAACAAAGCTTTCTGAAACAAACTTTGAATCACAGTCCATTTAATTCACAAAATGATTCCCTGTGTCAAAGCGCCCAAAGCACAGATGACATCTGCTGGTGACATGTGTAAATGCAAGGGAAAGACTTGCAGCTACAATGACACAATGCTTTAAAAATACTGCTATGCTTTCATTTAAGGCTGATTAAATGTCTTGTGGTTTTATATATTATATTGTCTATTTAAAAAAACAAAACTAAAAAACACTGAATGGCTATAACTATAGGATTTAAACTGACAAACCACTCCAAGCTAAGAGTTTTAATTATGTTTTATGTTATAAAAGAAGCATATATCCATCTGACATTACAAATGTGTCTTTGTAAACAAACCACGTATATATGTCTTTTCAAATCACAAAATTATCATTATTTCTGTTTTGACTGTTGAGTTTATTGTATGTTTATAGTGGTCAGAGCTTAAAAAAAGAGCATACATTCCTGATGGATAAAGTCAAAAGTCAAACCATTTTTCGTAGAAAATATGTATCGTTGTACAAACACTAAATGGGCTGCAAATGCCGAACTGACTTTAAATAGCAGAATAAATATTTGAGGATGTGTAACTTCAATATGAGCTCATGCCAGCCTTTAAGATTCACGTCGTCTCATGTCTGAGGGAGCTGCGGGGGTCTGCATGAGCCCCCTACGGATGTGTCTTAGTGTCTGTCATTAGTTTTTCTCAACTTAATTATGACAGAAGAGTCTGTGCTGCAGCAATTCATCTGCTCTGAATCATTTTTCCATAATCAATTTAATAATAGAGCTTCCTGAGAAGTGAGCAGACTGTTGTTAATAGATTACACACAGAGCGCCGCATCGCTGTTTGCATATAGAGATTGAGCGGAGGCCAGCAGCTGTGAGATTCTGCTTCAGTTACAGTTCACCTTTTGTCTCTCTCTCTCTCTCTCTCTCTCTCTCTCTCTCTCTCTCTCTCTCTCTCTCTCTCTCTCTCTCTCTCTCTCTCTCTCTCGGAACTGCTGTGATGTGCTGGAATTCTCTGTCAGATTTTTTTGGCATCTGGCGGGTTTGTTTGGAGAACAGTGGCAGATAAGGATGATGGATGGATAGATCAATGAAAGCACACATCAAAGAGATAATTTGTATTTTATAATAGGTTGAAAGCTTGATAGATAGATTGGATAGAGTGATGATCAGAGAAATGGAACATGAATTTCTGATTCATGCACTTTCATGTGTCCCAAGAAAAAACAAGCTGTTGACAGGATGTTATACCACTAGGTCACACTTTAGATAGGGTCCGATTTTTATTTTGCCTCAATAACTGCTTAATAATAGTATTAATAGTACAGGAATGTACAATAAGGTCATGGAAAATAAGTCACTAATATGTGCATTATAAGTACTTAAATAAAGATATTAATAAAAAAAAAATTATTGGGGGAAAAAAATGAAGAAGCTGAATAGAAGACAATGCAGTGGTCTCAAGACAATTTTACAGCATCTTAAAAATGTGACACTCAAGACACAAGCGCCTAAAAAAAACGAGATGTGAAAACTTTTAATTGTCATCATATGAGTTTCTTTTTAGCAAATAGTGATATGTGTGATTTATAGCAATTAATTCATCAGCATATGTAATCAATTTAATTGAAAGAGTTAAAATAATTGATTGTGTGCACTTGTAGTGCAGGGGAGACCGGGTATGGGTATAACCCTTCTTTCTTCAGCACCTAAAACTACCCTCTTTTTTTAGCTACATATCTGAAACTTTTAGGCAAAGTACAGACATGAGTCTACTACAAAAGGAAACAATTTAAATTTCTCCAACTATATCACAGACTTGGTGAAATGATGACAAATACTAATTGGTCCTTTGTTACAACCTACCCCACTACTGGAGTAAGTTGTATGTAACAGGTACTATGTCTTTGAGTACTATGCCTTTGGCTGCAACAATAAAATATGTGTGAATATGGGGAGTGTATGTGCCGTGTGTGCGTGTGTGCGTGTGCGTGTGTGTGTGCGTGTGTGTGTGCGTGTGTGTGTGTGTGTGTGTGTGTGTTTTACTTTCCTACTTCAGAAAAAATATTTTTTTTGCTGTAGCTTTAGGAGAGATAGCAAGACAGCCTGGAAAACCTTAATGTGGGATCCTAAAGGAAGCCTGATGAAACAGAAACTGTCATATGACTCCTCTCTTATCCGTGTTAACTCTCCCCATGTTACAACTATCTTAAAAGTATATTTTTAAAATTACTGTACTTGCAAAGAGTTGACGAGAGTACACATCCTGACTGTTTCTTAAAGGGGGGGGTGAAACACTCAGTTTCAGTCAATCTTGAGTACCTATAGAGTAGTATTGCATCCTTCATATTTCCGAAAAGTCTTTAGTTTTATTATATTTATAAAAGAAATATAGGCTGTACCGGAAAAAAACGAGCGCCTGGAGGCGTATCGTGTGGGCGGAGCTAAAGAATGACGAGTGCGCAGCTACAGCATGAGAGCTTCTGAAAGCTGACATCCTCAAGCGTGGAGATGAAAATGTTACCCTAAATAAACCATGGCTATCAGATTCAACTAATACAGATATGATCCAGAATCAGATCTGGAGGCTGAAATAAATTGAACAGGAGAAGCAACAACAGCAGGACGTCCGTCTCTGTGGTATGTACTGTATTTAGTGGCCTGTCAACATTTGTGTGTGTTTACTCGCAGTTTATGAGGACATGATTCGGTTCATGGACTATTGTATGTGACTAAACCTTAGCAGTAGCAAGCAAAACGGTTTTGCACGTCAGAATAGTGTAACATTAGTGTACATAGAACAACAATGGAGTAACCGTTAGCGCATTTGAATGACGAAGCACGCTTTGTGAGAACGCTAGGTTTATGTTTGGGTGGTTTTACAATAAACAAACTGACACCTATAGTGGTCAGCTAAACAAATGTATTTAAACACACACCATAGATCACATGCTAATAAATTAACTAACATAACACACGATCGTGTTGTTTACTAATGTTTACTTACGCGACGATAGCCAACAACAGACATTTGAAGCAGTTTTACTCACCGCCTGTTTCCAAAGCAGGACCGTGAACCTTTATCGTTGGGACCGCTCCGTCAAAAACACACTTCATTGGTAAGTTAACTGTTGATTTCGTGAAGTCCAGACAGCAGAGACCGTGGAGATCCACTTTTGCGACCGAAGCGTATGTTGCCACGCTTCCCATCATTTCTGCGTTCAGATCAGTTCAAATGCAGCACTGCCATCCCGGAATGCTGTGCTGAAGTGTTGAAGTCGCTTGATGTCACCCATAGGAATAAAGTGGAGCGTGGCGCGACAGACGTGTTGCACGGACTAGTGGATCTGCTGCACCGGAGAGCAGTGTTTATGGGCGGCGTGCATCTAGTCACGTGTGCGCGCACCTTTCTGGGGCAAGAGCCCATATGGTCCATACAAGGAGCTTCCGCTCTATCGACGTCAAGCCGACCCATACTCGAAAAAAACTCTCAGAAACTTGTGAGAAACCGGAAGGAGTATTTTTGACACAGAAATACTCCACCAAACGTCCAACTTAGTTTTTGAAACTTTGTCTATGTTTAGGATGGGAATCCAAGTCTTTAACAGTGTAAAAAGCTCAGAATGCATGAAATAGCATTTCAACCCCCCTTTAACACCCTTTTTTAAAGCTTTGCAATAATTTGCCATTGACTTTTAATGACAAATTAAAAGTTTTACTTTAGATTTAATTTTATATCATGATGTTTTTATAATCTTTTCTACTAAAGTACACAGATAAAGTCAGATAGTGGGACAAATAAAGCACTCTTAAAGGTGATGTATGTGGGTTGTTGATGTGACGATACAAAGATAAAAGACAAAAATGCATATAATTAGAACTGTCATCATCTTAAATGCAGTAAATGGTTAAACATGTATTTGTCTTACATAGACCTCTTTAGGTGTACATTTTTGTGCCAAATCTCAAAATTGTCCTATGGTGTGACTGTCTCAAGCATTGTACAAAAAATAGTTCAAATCTATTTCAGTAAATGAAAATACATTTGTGTCATACATATATTTCTAAAAGTGTAGGAACCGGTGTGATTCCACATTTCCAAATTTCCAAACACTTTTCACCTTTTGATATTAAACTTGAATTTACTTTACTTTTTATCCTTTAACCATCAGTCAAGGACAAAACAGCAGGGATCTCCAAACATTTCCTTCTCTTCTGAATAAATGATGCATATTCAATTTGAGTGCTTGCTTATTGTTTTCCAGGTGGTGATTCTGTACTTCCAGCCGAGTGTTTTCCGCTGTATCCTGCTGCGATGGGTTCGTCTGCTCGGGTTTGCCACGGTCTATGGAACGGTAACCCTCAAACTCTACAGGTACCGGCAGAACTTGTGTTGTTATTTTGGTCACAGTCTTAGTAACAATTAATTTGATTGATACAAATATAAATCCTAGGAATGGCTAGAATGTGATATTGAGAATGACACGCTGTAATCTGTGAGAGTTTTAAGATTAATTCCTCTGAAAAATAGATATGCTGCTCCAGACAAACAAACTCACAGAGATACACACACATACACACAAGTGCACCTGTACACACAATTACGCACACACACACATGCTGGATGACTCACGGACCACAATGTTATTAAATGTCACAACTTGCACTTTCCTAATATGGCCGATGATGTGGAACCTGCTGAGATCTTTGCCATTTCAGAATCAACACTGACAAAAACTGTACGGCTGGATGGGTTTTAGGTAGCAGATTGGATAGTGGGCGAAAGAGTCAAAGGCTGGGCTAAAGCGACTAAACAGTTAGCTAGATTGCATCTGTTCCTCATGGGCTTCAACTAGTGCAAAACCAAAATAAAAAATATTCATAGCAACATAACATTTTGGACACACTGTTGTATAACAAAATTATTTGGAATAATTTTACATTTTGTTAATATTAAAACAATATATATTTTTTTCCTAAAATAGACAGTTTTCTAAATAAAGCAGCTGCATTTTTTAACTACACTGTTAGAAAAAAAAGGGTTAATTGGGGTTCTATATAGAACCATAAGGTTCTTTACTCAACTCCAAAGAACCTTTTATGCTAAAAAGGTTGTATAATGACAAGAAAGAACCCTTTTTGTCACAAAGGTTCTTTAGGGTATTATTCATTCATATATTACATTATTCTGCCTTTTTTTGTTGTTGTTGTAATTAAATTATTGTTTATTAAACTGTTGTAGTAACTTAATATCACATTTTAATCATGCTGATTTTTGGAGGAGAAAAACTGAAATGGAACTCTTTGTGTGATATTGATTGATTAACTACATAAAATTAGATAAATATATACATTTTCTAACTCCCATATCTTGAATATTGTGATCATTCACATGTATTCATAAATGCATTTCAATACACTGAATATAGCAGTGACATTTTTTTCAATAAATTAAATATTTAAGCTGGAATGACAAATGATAATGAATAAACCTGAATATTCTTTTGATTCTTTTGATTGAACCCTTAAAAAGGCTTCTATATAGAAACTTTTTGGGGTTCCAAATATGTAGCATCGATAGAACCTTTTTCTAAGAGTGTATAGTTCATTTTCATTTAATTGTAATTAACATGCATTTAAGAAATTAAAACATTACATTCAGTTCGCACTAAAGTAATTATTTTAAAGGGGTGGTTCTGTGTTTTTTTCTAGGCTTGGGCGCAGTATAACATATCTTGATACTTCTTCCTTTTTTCTTTTTTTTAATGCGCTATTTTTCTTATATTTGACCTTTATTCCACACTGCGGTCTCCACTGTTCTTTGAACGGCTCGTCTGCTTCCTGCTTCTATGAAGCCCATCCCTCGGAAAAACGCAATGGTCTTAGATTGGTTAGATGGCCAAATGTAGTTTCCTGTATTTTTATTGGCTGAAGTCCCAAGCACAGGTTACCTGGAAATGCCACGCCCCTTACCACTACGGGCAGAAGTCACATCTGCGGTGACTAGCAAGTGTTAATGATGTCACCAACCCGAGAAGAAGCTCGTTGTAGTCCAAGACAATATCTCCGTTTGCATTGAACTTTCAGCGCTGTAACTTTGCACATACTGTTTATGCTCAAGCAGCAACATTACACACAAACTAAAGTTAAAAAAGTAAAATCGCATGCAACCACTCCTTTAAAGTATCCCTTTTACGCAATTTTAAAGGTTTTATAATTTTTAAATAGGTTTTTGTACACTATATTCCCAAAATCGCCTGCCTTTACATACACATGAACTTTAATGACATCCCATTCTTAATCCGTAGGATTTACTATAATGTTAGACCACCCTTTGCAGCTATAATGGCTTCAAATCTTCTGGGAAGGCTTTCCACAATGTTTAAGAATGTGCTAATAGGACTTATTGACCATTCTTCTAGAAATGCATTTGTGAGGTCAGGCACTGATGTTGGTCATGCCTGGCTTACAGTCTCCATTGTAATTCATCCCCAAGATGTTTTATCGGTTTGAGGTCAGATTCCTCATGATCCGGATTCGTGCATTTGCGTCTGCCATGCAAGCGGTCAAATCGGATATTCCCCAGTAAACACGAGTCGTATGACATTGAAAAAGGGACGGAGACGAATGATGTCAACTCAGGTGGACACGAACTCCAATCAAAAGCAACAATGACTCTCCTCTTTTTTTCTCCACCTTGCAAGAACAATGTTTTGCTGACCTTTAAAGAAAACATTGAATAATCATTTCCTCTGCATCCATTGGGTCCACTGCATGTTGTGCCGTTTTACTTCCTTTTCTGGGTCAGAACGTGGACCAGAATCCAGGAACTTTGCTGCCGTACCATGAGTGGAGCGGTGGAATGAAATTACACAGCACCTTAAAATAGTCACCAACACGCTCTCTGTGCAATCAGGTTGTCATGTTGGTTATGTTGACAGAAGTTAGCATATTTTCAGGCGCTGCGTAATGTCATTGGGTCGCTGCTCCCATGGTACAGCAGCAAAGTTCCTTGATTATTATGCAGGAATGAGAGTAAAGTTCCTAGACATATCGGTCTAGAAAATCGCAACTTTTCCTTTTCCGTCGGTCTTAGTAAACAATGTAACTATTTACATCTAAACATGTAAATCAGAAAATGTTGGTGTTATTTTGTCACTTATTGAGCAGTAAGCTAGCTGGAGCCATTAACCTTCAGTCATTGTGCTAAGCTTGGCTAGCGGTTGGAGCATCAGACAGAGTTATAGGATGCACAGAGATGATAAGGGTATGTATGGACTTATCTAACTCTGGGGGATACTATGAATAAGCTAAAGTCCCAAAAAGTCGACGTGTTCCTTTAAGATGCTATAAATAAGTTCAGCATATCTAGAACGTCCCTCTAATGCACTTTTTCTAACTGTTATATGGGCTTTCTTTCCCGTATGACCTTGCAGCATTAGCCTCTCCTGATTTAATTATAATACCCTTTTAAGCACAGTTAACGTTTGTATTATCCCTAATTTCCCATTAAAGTAAACGTCCTATAAAGTATCAGAGCTGCATGTTCCACGGCTAGTTCATCAGGGGTAAAGTACGTTTAAAAAAAAGATTCACTACATCGTTAAACCACACAGCTAAATTTCTTTGTTGGATGAAAACATAACAGGAGGTACTTAGGACAAAATGACCACAGTGTGTTACATTTTATTGAATGGCTTGGACAACAAAAGCAGAAAATGAACTGTGGACAGCCAGTTTGGTGGGTTATTAGGGTCTGGCCTCCAGAAGAATGGGATGAAGAAAGATTTGTATAGAGGATCTTTAGGAACATTCACAGAAAAAAAGGCCAGCAGCCATATCACCCTGTAGCCCAAGACTGGTTTCCCACTGAAGCTAAGCAGGGCTGAGCCTGGTCAGTACCTGGATGGGAGACCAAATGGAAAACTGGATTGCTGCTGGTAGAGGTGTTAGTGAGGCCAGCAGGGGGCGCTCACCCTGTCGTCTGTGTGGGTCCTAACACCCCAGTATAGTGATGGGGACTTTTCAGGGACTCCGTCCTTCAGATGAGATGTTAAACCGAGGTCTTGACACTCTGGGGTCATTAAAAATACCACAGAGTTGGGGTGTAACCCCGGCATCCTGGCCAAATGTGCCCATTGGCCTCTGTCCATCATAGCCTCCTAATCATCCCCATATATATATATATATATATATATATCTTGCAGTTGATGGAGATTCGTTATATATATAAAATCATCCAGGATGCTGCACATTGATGGTGGCTGAGGAGAGTCCCCCCTTCTATATGAAAATCGCTTTAAATGTGTCTACAAAAGCGCTATAAAAATTGAACTAATTATTCAAATTATTATAATGTGGGCTTGACGATAATAAATGTGCAGGACATTACCCAATGGCATGGGTTTAAGGCATATCTCTGGCTTCTCTTCGAGTCTAGAGAGAAATTAGACGAAACTTCACAGGGGTGAATTGCTTAGATTCATTTTTTTTATTGTTTTTACTAGATGTTCATTATGGGGCATAGATTATACTTTATCAGGGTGACATAAATGAATAAATTTGTTTGGTTTGATTTTGAAAGTAAAAAAGTATTACTATGTCTAATAAAATTCAATTTTACATTTATATCCTTATGTCCTTAATACATCTGTTTAAACTTTAACAAACTATAAAAATAAATAAATAATAATAATTAAAAAAACTTCCACGTCTCTGGAATTCTACTTAACTCGAAGTTCACAAGCTTTATCTTAGGGAATTAACTGCTTCCCTAAATGAACTTCTGAAAAGTGCTAGAACTAAATAATTCTCTCAGCTAATATCCTCTAATTAGAAAAAACACAAATTCTTGTTTGACACCATTAACTCGCTTTTTGCCATCTGTACCTCCACTTGCAGTTTTCTCTCAATCAGACCGTAATGTATTACTTAACTTCTTTGTTGAGAAGATTAGAGTTAGAGTTATATTAGAGTTAGTATCTTACCTCGACCTGCTTGTATCAAGGCATGTATCTTGGCTCATTCCCATCAGTGTTTCTCCTTTAAATTAAGCTGAAACCTTCTTCCTCCCACAGTGATGTTCTCCCGACTATGCTGTTTAGGCAGGTTTTTGATAGTATTGGCCCCTGTGTTGTAGAAATGATCAATACTTCTCTTTTAACTGGTGTGGTTCCTAACTTTTTTAAGCATGCTATTGTTAAACCTGTTCTGAAAAAGCCAAGTCTATAGACTCATTGAAACCCATGAATTATAGGGCTATATCCAAACTCCCCTTTTATGGCTAAGATTCTAGAGAAAGTGGTAGCAGAGCAGCTTACTTCTTTCTTAAAGATAAATTATATTTTTGACAAATATCAGTCAGGTTTCTATAAAAACCATTCTATGGAAACTGCTTTAATTAAAGTCTCGAGTGATATTTCGATGTCAGCTGATTCTGGGAAGCATACAGTGTTAGTTTTACTGGACCTTACATCTGCCTTTGACACTACTGATCATAATATTTTGATTAATAGACTTCAGGATCTACAGTCCCTTACAAAAGTCTTGTCGCTTATCTATTTTCTAGAAATACCTGATATTAACCTGACTTTTAATTAATTAATTGGTGTTAAAAATAGCTCATATGAAAAGCTAAAACTCTCCCAAATGATGTTTAATGCACCGAAATAAATAATTTTCACAGAATAAATATTTATCATTTAATCAAGACAGAAAGGTCAAATTTTGGCAAGACAAAAGTTTTGTCGCCTATACAGAAATGTAACAAATTTACTGCAAATACAAAAATATGTCAGCAAATTAAGTTGTGGCGCTGTGAGATCCAAATGTAATATCTTGTATGACTTCCATGAGCTTGAAGAGCTGCATCCATGTGGTTTGGCAAGGATGCATACAATTTATTGATGAAGTCATCAGGAATAGCTAAGAAAGCAGTCTTGCATGCCTCCCAGAGTTCATCAATATTCTTTGGTTTCGTCTTCCATGCATCCTCTTTCATCCTACCCCACATATGCTCAATGATGTTCATGTCTGGTGACTGGGCTGGCCAATCCTGGAGCATCTTGATCTTCTTCGCCTTGAGGAACTTTGATGTGGAGATGGAAGTATGCGATGGAGCACCGTCCTGCTGCAGAATTTGGCCTCTTTTATGGTTGGGAATATAAGAGGTAGCTAAGATTTCTTGTTATTTTAGACTATTGATGTTGCCTTCCACCCTGCAGATCTCTCGCACACCCCCATACTGGATGTAACCCCAGACCATGATTTTTCCGCCACCAAACTTCACTGTTTTCTGGGTGAATCTCGGATCCATTCGGGCACCAGTAGGTCTCCTGCAATATTTGCGGCGACTGTGGTGTAATTCAACAGAAGATTTATCTGAAAAATCCACCTTCTGCCACTTTTCCAGCGTCCATCCTTTTAGCAGGCTGTGGGCCTTGGCAAATGCCACGCTGTTTTTCAATTGTATTTTGTTTACTGCTGGCTTCTGTGCACTGATTCGACCATGGAGGCCATTTCGAGGCAGAATCCTACAAACTGTTCTGGTTGACACAGGGACTTCAGGTGACCAGGTCTCGTGGAGCTCTGCTGCAGTGGAAAATGGGCTGGCCTTGGATTTTCGAGCCAACAAACGCTCCTCTCGAGCAGTTGTCTTTCAGGGTCTGTCTGACCTGGGCTTGTCAAAAACGTCTCCAGTCTCTTCAAATCTTTTTTTTATCCTCTGTACTTGACGCTGAGACACATTGAAGGTGTCTGCCACATCAGCAGTGGATCTGGTCTTCACCCTCTTGATAATCAAAACTTTAGTCTCAGGGTGAATCTTAGGCATGTTTGCAGAGGTCTAGTTGCAGTTGATGTGAAGGTCTAGTGTACTGGGGTTCTTTTTATACACACTTGAGACCTAATTGATCCAATATTAGTCACAGGGGAAGCTCATATGACAAGGCGACAACACTTATGTCTTTGCAAAAATTTACTCAATGGGCTTTACCAAGCTGTGAATATTAGAATACGTTTTGAAAGTTTAGTTTTTCACTGAAACATCATCACAAAAGCTGGTGGGATTAAAATGAGCCATTCCTTGTAAAAAAATCTTGATTAGAAATATATTTCAGCGGCACTTTAGGTCAATTTGTACACGAGTGACAAGACTTTTGTCAGGGACTGTAGTAGGGATATCTGAATCAGCTATACAATGGTTTACCTCTTACCTTTCTGGTAAAAGTTTTAGTGTCTTTATTAATCACATCAAGTCAGATACTGCAGGTTTAATGAGTGGTGTACCTCAGGGTTCTGTCCTGGGACCGATTCTTTTCCTTCTGTACATACGTCCTCTAGGACAGATAATTGGCCAGTTTACTGATGTTTCCTATCATCTGTATGCAGACGACATTCAGTTGTACTGCTCTTTTAAGCCTACTGAGTTACATAAACTGTCTTCTTTAATCAGCTGTCTGACCACTATCAAGCAGTGGCTAAATGATAACTTTTTACTCCTGAACTCAGCTAAGACTGAAACACTGATCATTGCCCCTGAGCAAAGCATCTCTCAGATTAAACAACATATAGGTGCCCTAAGCTCGTCTGTCCAGCCGAGTCTTACGCCGCATTCACACGGGGCATAAGCGTTAACGCTTCCCATTTACTCTGAATGGGTGACATCATCTGTTACCGAACTGAATTTTGGGTTCCGTCGCGGCGCTTCACTCGCATTGCAAGCGGCAGAAGTTGAAGATTCCAATCAGATCGCTGTATGCAAGTATCCTACAGCAGACACCAGACATAGGGACTTGAGACTTGGTGACTTGGACTCGAGTCGACTCGAGTCACAATTTTTATGACTTGTGACTTGACTTGACAAAAAAGAAAATACTTGAGACTTGACTCGGACTTGGAAGTTAAACTTGACTTGATTTGAGACACGATGACTTGAATGACTTGAGTGTTAATCAGTGAATCGATTCATGATTTGGATCGCCACAGTCACGTGATTTCAGCAGTTTTGGCGGATTGACATGCGATTCGAATCATGGATTGATTCAATGATTCATAACTTTTTGAAGCTTCAGGAAGCTTTGTTTTGAAATCGGCCCATCACTATATAAGTCGTTATTTCGTTTCTTTAGCGCACAAAACTATTCTCGTGGCTTCGTAAAGTGATTGTAGAGCGACTGTAGTGAGATGGACTTTGTAACGACATCTTTAGTGCCTTTATGGGTCTTGAGAGAGGAAATGACATTGGTGTCAATGAAGGCCTTTTCTGAGCCAACGGATTTCAACACTAATATCTTCATCTCTGTCTGAAGATGAACAGAGGTTTTACAGGTGTCCAACGACATGAGGGAGAGAAATTAATGACAGAATTTACATTTTTGGGTGAACTAACCCTTTAAGATCAGATTCTGCAGGTAAAATTACAATATTAACTGTGACTTGACTTGAACTTGACTTGACCTACTACAGGAATTGACTTGACGTAGCCTGTGACTTGACTTGACTTGACTTGCTTAGGAAAAAAATACTTGGGACTTACTTGAGACTTGAAGGTTAAGACTTGAGACTTACTTGAGACTTGCACATGTGTGACTTGGTCCCATCTCTGGCAGACACTAGCCAATTGCATTCATTACTGCTCAAACAGTGAACCATCCAGATGCAGCTCCCAGACCAGTACGTGATATTCTCCCCGCTGTCGACGCTTTTTCAGGATTGAATGAACCCAACAGCTTTGAGCACCTGTGCAGTGCACTGACAACTACATGAGCAATCGCATTCGCACAAACAAACAAATCGGATTCCATTTTGTCTCACAGACTAGCTGTCATAAAAAGGCGCTTTTTTGTGTAGTGTTGTGGTCCAAGCGGCAAGTAAGTTAATGTGATTGGCTGTTGTCACTATGATGATCGCATCACCACCAAGCTACAGCCATGCCCTCTGTCAAGCGTTAACACCTACGCCTCGTGTGAATGTGGCGTTAGGAGCCTAGGTGTGTTTTTGATTCGCCCATGTCCTTGGAGAAACAGTCAAATCAACTTATTAAAAAGTGTTTATTGCAATTAAGGAGCATTTTGCAAATAAGACATTTTGTCAAAGGCCGAATTGGAGATGATCATTCATGCTTTTATTTCATCCCGTTTAGACTGTTGTAACAGTCTTTTTATTTGTCTGAATAAGAAAGGTTTTTGTCACCTCCAGACTGTCCATAATTCTGCTGCAAGGCTTTTAACCCACACCAGCAAAAGAGTACACATCACATTACCTTCAGTTCATTGGTTACCAGTGAAATTTAGAATGTATTTAAAAATTTTGGTTCTTACTTTTAGAGTCCTACAAGGACAGGCGGCTTGTTACATCTCTGACCTGATACAGCTGCATACGTCTTCACGTAGTCTAAGATCAACAGGTCAAAGAATTTTAGTTGCCCCAACACACACTTTAAAACTAGAGGGGGCCGTTCACTTCAAGCTGTGGCTCCTAGGCTGTGGAATGCATTGCCTTGTTCCTTACGCTGCCTGGACTTAGTGGAAATTTTTAAAACATAGTTGAAAACTCTTCTATGTAAAGAGGCTTTTATCTAGACTGTAGGGTGGTTTGGCAGTTTTTTTTTTTTTTTTTTTTGTATTTCTGTTTATTTTATTTTCTATTGTTACTCATTTTGATTAGGACTGTAATGTTTTTATAAATGTTGTGTATTTTCTCCTTTTGTTGTGAATGACTGTGATTTTTATCTGCGAAAAGTGCTATACAAATAAATTTTACTTTCTTACTTACTTGTACACTTCCATAAGGTGCTATTTTAAGTCCACATCAGTTCCAATATGAAGGGGATAACAATACAGTCAGAGCCTTAAACTTTTTTTAAGCCACACCTGCCAATTGCAGGTGACTTAGGAAAATTTACACACATAAATATTTTTCATGAAACAAATTTTTGCAAAAAACAGGCAGTTATGACAGCAATGAGACCAGTTAAAAGTCACAATTCTCTATTCCAATTTTGATACCACAACTACTATACAAAAAAAGTAGTTTTTAGGTAGTGAAGTAATCAAATGTGTAATAACACTGGATAAGACCTTATCCACGGATCCAATACACTGATACCAGTTTACATCTTTCTCTACTTTTTATGTTCACCTAAAGGGATAGTTCACACAAAAATTAAAATGCTGTCATTAATTGCTCGCCCTTATGTTGTTCCAAACCTGTAAAACTCTGGAACACAAAATAAGATATTTTTGATGAAATCTGAGAGCTCTCTGACCCCTCCATAGACATAAATTTAATTACCACTTTCAAGGCCCAGAAAGGTAGGAAAGACATTGGTAAAGTAGTCTATGTGACTCCAATGGTTCAATCTTAATTTCTATGAAGCGAGAGAATACTTTTTGTGCGCAAAAAACAAACAAAAATAAAAACTTTATTCCACAATTTCCTTACATCTGTGTCCTTCTCTTATGCTGTTGATACAGTAAATACAGTACAGCGTTTCTGAGTTTTATAGCTCGCTTCTGCATTAGCATCACACGTATGCTTTGGCCAATGATTTTTACTACGTTCTTAAAATTATGGTTGAACCACTGGAGTCAGATGGACTATTTTAATATCTCCGATTTCATCAAAATATCTTAATTTGTGTTCCAAAGATGTAAAAAGATCTTACGGGTTTGGAACGACATTAGGGTGAGGAATTAATGACAGTTGAACATGACATTTTTTTCCTAAACATTTTCATGTTTAGGTGAACTAACCCTTTAAGACATATATATTGTTGTGAATTTTTCTGTTCAAGCACAAGAAGATATGAAAGAGAGCTCAATTCTGCATTTGCACGCTGTCTGAGACACAGTCCTCTTGCGCTTAAATATTTAAGGTTTTGTAATGTCATGCTGCTTAGTGCTATCACCGAAAACAAATCTAATTGAAACAGCAAGATAGATATACATTCAACTACCTGAACAAGACATGAACTAGTTGATGTAACAATTGAATTGAAGGGATTTACTGACTTTTAGAGAATAAGGATCAATTTGATTAGACTAACACAATACAAACATTTTAATTCAATTAGTTGCAAAGAAGTTACAATGACATATTAAAATTGTGTTTAATCTATAAATGTATACTGTGTTCATATAAACTATTCAAAGCAGAGTTAAACTTGATTAGATTAGATGCATAATGGGTTCTAAGTGAATCACGTTCATTCAATAATTAATTTTTTGTGTTCTCACAACATTGCATTGTTAAAACAACTGCCGAATGACAACTGCCTATCACATAGACACGAGTCACTGTTACTCTGTAATTTAGCTCCCACTCTACTGGCACATTTTACTCTGTACACTCAAAACAGAGCAAAAACTACTATTTTTGAGGAAAAAATTAATAACTCCGGAAAAACTACTCCACCATTTTTCCTGTGTAGTGTTATATATACTATTCATTTAGGCCCAGGCTACAATGGTTGTTGTTGTTGTTGTTGTTTTCCAGGGTTCTCAAGGTGTTCCTCTCACGGACAGCTCAACGGATCCCCTACATGACCAGCTGGAGAGTGTTACGTCTACTGTGTATCATCCTGCTGATTGTCTTATGGTTCGCAATAGCCTGGACCTCCGCTGTTTGTCAGAATCCCAACAGACATCTCGCTCTCATCAGTGTGGGCTACACCACTGATGGGCTACAGTTCAGCATGTGTCTGCTGGACCGCTGGGACTACATGATTGCTGTGGGTGAGTGAATCTGTTACCTAAGAGCTCCATTTATGACTATTTGGCATTTTAATGAGCACCAGCTTGAATAAATTATCAAACAGAATCAAAGAGTATGGATGAAATGTGATACAAAGAGAATTTCTTCGAGGCACTTTTTGAAGGATTTTTTTACAGGCACTATTTAAAGTTATAGTTTACACAAAAATTAAACTTACCGGCACCATTTACTCAATCTCATATTGTTCTAAACCGCATGACTTACTTTCTATGGACACAAAAGGCAGATATGTAGTAGAACGTTCCCGCTGCTCTTTTTCATATAGTGAAAGTGAATGTTTATTAGGGTTGCCAAGCTCCAAAAATAAACTCTATAAATTCTGGTCAAACAACTAATGTGTTATATTCCAAGTTTTCTGCAGTCACTTCCTGAGGATAAAGCAAACTGTCTAATTTCAACACCATGTGAAAATAAGGAATGGAGGCTATTGAAATGTGCACTCAGAGTGCTAAACTGTTAAACAATGGACATTAATTTCCACCGAAGCAAACTACTGCTGACCCTTTCGAATTTCTCAGATTGTAATGCCATTTACTTTATTCGACAATCAATGCACACACACACACAAAAAAAAAAAAACATTACTGTAACAGTTTTCAGCATCAGAGGGAATGTTTGTGTATCTGTTTCCAGGCTTTCTTCAGTAATATCACAGTCATTTGAATTTTTTTTATAAAACTCAAAATATTATTTTCACTAAAACATGGTAAAACTGGCAATTTTCATATTTATGTCCCGTGAAGGAACATGTCATATAATAAAATAAATATAGGCTATAATTTGCTAGTTAGTTCATATGCATTATTTTACACACTAGCAATAACAGTTTGAAATAATTAAGATTTTTTTTATGGTTTTGAAAGGAGAAGGCTGAATTTATTTGATGAAAAATATACACAATATTAAGAAATTGTAATACAACTTGTAATTGCTGTTGTGAATACGTATATTGTAAAGTGTAATTTATTCCTGTGATCAAAGCTGTGATCTTCGGTGTCTCATGATCCTGCAGAAATCATTCTAATTTGCTGTATTTTTGATGGGTTGGGGGTTTAACTGCAGGACCAATATACATTTTAAACTTGAATTTGTATTCCATAAAATGACATTTCAAGCTCCTGAAAGGACAAATAACCACTAGAAAGGCACCATTGCTTTATATGGACTGATTTTATGGTAGGTATTGAACTTAAGGGATATTAAACTTCATTATATGGAGAGAAAAAAAAATGAAAAAAATCTAAATAATTTATTAATTGCCATGTGCACCAAGAAAAAGCTATTATAACCTAAAGAAGTGTGCCAGTCATTCATTAATGTTAATAATAAGCATTTCAATAAAAATAGCATTTACACTAACCTAAAGGATTATTAGGAACACCTGTTCAATTTATCATTAATGCAATTATCTAATCAACCAATCACAAGCCGTTGTTTCAATGTATTTAGGGGTGTGGTCCTGGTCAAGACAATCTCCTGAACTCTAAACTGAATGTCAGAATGGGAAAGAAAGGTGATTTAAGCTTGTAATTTTGAGCGTGGCATGGTTGTTGGTGCAGACGGGGCCAGTTGGAGTATTCCACAATCTGCTCAGTTACTGGGATTTTCACACACAACCATTTCTAGGGTTTACAAAGAATGGTGTGAAAAGGGAAAAACATCCAGTATGCGGCAGTCCTGTGGGCAAAAATGCCTTGTTGATACTAGAGGTCAGAGAAGAATGGGCCAACTGATTCAAGCTGATAGAAGAGCAACTTTGACTGAAATAACCACTCGTTACAACCAATGTATGCAGCAAAACATTTTTGAAGCCACAACACGCACAACCTTGAGGTGGATGGGCTACAACAGCAGAAGACCCCACCGGGTACTACTCATCTCCACTACAAATAGGAAAAAGAGGCTACAGTTTGCACAAGCTCACCAAAATTGGACAGTTGAAGACTGGAAAAAATGTTGCTTGGTCTGATGAGTCACAATTTCTGTTGAGATAATCAGATGGAATCAGAGTCAGAATTTGTCGTAAACAGAATCCATCATGCCTTGTTACCACTGTGCAGGCTGGTGGTGATGGTGTAATGGTGTGGGGGATATTTTCTTGGTGCACTTTAGGCCCCTTAGTGCCAACTTGGTATCGTTTAAATGCCACAGCCTTCCTGAGCATTGTTTCTGACCATGTCCATCCCTTTATGGACACCATGTACCCATCCTCTGATGGCTACTTCCAGCAGGATAATGCACCATGTCACAAAGCTTGAATCATTTTAAATTGGTTTCTTGAACATGGCAATGAGTTCACTGTACTAAAATGGCCCCCACAGTCACCAGACCTCCATCAACTGCAAGATGCTATCCTATCAATATGGGCCAACATTTCTAAAGAATGCTTTTAGCACCTTGTTGAATCAATGCCACATGGAATTAAGGCAGTTCTGAAGGTGAAAGGGGTCAAACACAGTATTAGTATGGTGTTCCTAATAATCATTTAGGTGAGTGTATATTTCTATATAAATAGCATCTACAGTCTTGTTCAAAATAATAGCAGTACAATGTGACTAACCAGAATAATCAAGGTTTTTCGTATTTTTTTTATTGCTACGTGGCAAACAAGTTACCAATAGGTTCAGTAGATTCTCAGAAAACAAATGAGACCCAGCATTCATGATATGCACGCTCTTAAGGCTGTGCAATTGGGCAATTAGTTGAATTAGTTGAAAGGGGTGTGTTCAAAAAAATAGCAGTGTGGCATTCAATCACTGAGGTCATCAATTTTGTGAAGAAACAGGTGTGAATCAGGTGGCCCCTATTTAAGGATGAAGCCAACACTTGTTGAACATGCATTTGAAAGCTGAGGAAAATGGGTCTTTCAAGACATTGTTCAGAAGAACAGCGTACTTTGATTAAAAGGTTGATTAGAGAGGGGAAAACCTATAAAGAGGTGCAAAAAATGATAGGCTGTTCAGCTAAAATGATCTCCAATGCCTTAAAATGGAGAGCAAAACCAGAGAGACGTGGAAGAAAACGGAAGACAACCATCAAAATGGATAGAAGAATAACCAGAATGGCAAAGGCTCAGCCAATGATCACCTCCAGGATGATCAAAGACAGTCTGGAGTTACCTGTAAGTACTGTGACAGTTAGAAGACGTCTGTGTGAAGCTAATCTATTTTCAAGAATCCCCCGCAAAGTCCCTCTGTTAAAAAAAAGGCATGTGCAGAAGAGGTTACAATTTGCCAAAGAACACATCAACTGGCCTAAAGAGAAATGGAGGAACATTTTGTGGACTGATGAGAGTAAAATTGTTCTTTTTGGGTCCAAGGGCCACAGGCAGTTTGTGAGATGACCCCCAAACTCTGAATTCAAGCCACAGTACACAGTGAAGACAGTGAAGCATGGAGGTGCAAGCATCATGATATGGGCATGTTTCTCCTACTATGGTGTTGGGCCTATTTATCGCATACCAGGGATCATGGATCAGTTTGCATATGGTAAAATACTTGAAGAGGTCATGTTGCCCTATGCTGAAGAGGACATGCCCTTGAAACGGTTGTTTCAACAAGACAATGACCCAAAACACACTAGTAAACGGGCAAAGTCTTGGTTCCAAACCAACAAAATTAATGTTATGGAGTGACCAGCCCAATCTCCAGACCTTAATCCAATTGAGAACTTGTGGGGTGATATCAAAAATGCTGTTTCTGAAGCAAAACCAAGAAATGTGAATGAATTGTGGAATGTTGTTAAAGAATCATGGAGTGGAATAACAGCTGAGAGGTGCCACAAGTTGGTTGACTCCATGCCACACAGATGTCAAGCAGTTTTAAAAAACTGTGGTCATACAACTAAATATTAGTTTAGTGATTCACAGGATTGCTAAATCCCAGAAAAAAAATGTTTGTACAAAATAGTTTTGAGTTTGTACAGTCAAAGGTAGACACTGCTATTTTTTTGAACACACCCCTTTCAACTAATTGCCCAATTGCACAGCCTTAAGAGCGTGCATATCATGAATGCTAAGTCTTGTTTGTTTTCTGACAATCTACTGAACCTACTGGTAACTTGTTTGCCACGTAGCAATAAAAAATATACTAAAAACCTTGATTATTCTGGTTAGTCACATTGTACTGCTATTATTTTGAACAAGACTGTAAATGTTTATGTTATAAGTGGTGTTTAAAATTGCGCTGTGCATAATGAGCTGGTGAGTTTTTGGTGAGATGAAATTTTTTTCTTCAAAAGCAAAATAAATTTCATACTATCACTGTAAAGCTGCTTTTAAGCAATCTGTGTGTAATGATAAACAGGATGGAAGCAAATGCAATGCACTAGGTAATGTTTATTGAACAGATACTCCAGAGTAATGAAAGATCGTTGCACAATGCTTCTGCACGAAGGCAGTAGAGCAGGAACACAGCCAGCAAGAGAGCGTGATGCAGGGACTGATGCGACACCTTCTGGTGTTCCCAGACGACCCTACCTAGCAATGGTAATCATCGATTAGGGAGTGATCCAGGATGTCCCGAGCAGGCACCCCGTCTCGAGTCCAGAATACGATGTACCGAATAAGTAGGTTCCCCATCTACGAGTCGCGGCGGTGGGGGAACCAGGGCAGGCGGATTAAGATGTGAATGAAACACAGGCTTGATTTTAGAAACATGGAAGGCGAAATAAATTCTCCTGTATGCAGGAGGAAGGTTAAGGCAGACTGTCAGAATAATGATCTTGGTGACAGTGAATCAGTGTTAATTTTGACAGCAAATTCAGATTTAGTCTTAGTCTTTTGAATAACACACCATTTAGTTTTAGTCCCATTTTAGTCATCTGAAATCTTTTAGTCTTAGTCTAGTTTTAGTCGACTAAATATCATAAGAGTTTTAGTCTTAGTCTCACGGGTCGGTTTGTATAACGTTTTAGGTTCACGGTTTCAGTACGGTTCGGTATTTGCTATGTTCACAGAATAAAGGACTATTAAAAATAATGAAAATAAGAACAAATAACTTAAATACAAGCAGTAGCACAAATAAATTATATTGAGCAAAGATACTGATAAAATGAACAATGCATTTCCTGTTTTTCAGGTAGGTCTAACGTTAGTTTTAGGTAGAGAAATAGAATAAATAATCAAATGTAAAATAATTCCATATTTAACTGTTTAAATGAAAGATTAATCCTTATTAAACTTGCACAAGCTATTCAATCAAGAGCAGTGAGTCCTCATATTTTCTTTGACATTAAAGGTTGCTGCCCCTTTAAGACAGGGCAATGCGTCGTCTTTCTCGACTGTATAAAGTTCACTTAAGGCATATTCAGACTATGTCTGCTTGGATACTTAACAAGATGGACATGTTGACATACTTTTTGTATAAGTTTGTCCGTTCAAGCGAAAGACTTGAAAGATAACTGAATATTTGCGCGCTGTGGGACGCGTGCGCGCTCTCGGATGACAGATCTTCACACAGCGCGTGCGCGCTCTCATTCGCGTCTTCTGGCGAATATACCTGGGTGAGGACGGCGAAATGACTGGACAAACGGCAGCACTCATGCATTAAACATAGTTTACAAAGAGAAACCGTTTTGCCAGTTTTTCTTTTATTATCGCTGTTGTAGTGTAGCCTATCACTGAGGAGCCAGCACGTGTATCCATCGACAGAAACATACATAAAGCATTATTTTCAAGTTACAACCCATATCAAAGATGCGTCATCATCAGATGTGAGATGAACCGCAGTGCAAGTGCGTTTTTCACGGCACCCCCGCTCACGTCAGACGGCACCCCTGTTGGGAAACGCTGGTCTAATCAATACAGGTCAGACGTGGTTTTCTTTAGCTTCTATTTTATTCCAAGTTTAGAGCTAGCGGAAACACGGTGGTTTATCTGATAAAATAAACTGGCGTGCGTGCTTTGGCATGTATTTCTGGATGAGTCGTCTGTAAATGTCGCTTCATGTTGGTGGTGTTTTTCCCAGCGGTTTTTGCTCCACACGGTTTACAGGCATATGATTGTCCTTGTTGTCATATGTGAAATGTGACCAGATGTCAATTCTTCGTTTTCGTCCGGCCTCTGACATTTCTGTTCTGTCTTTTCTGTGTAACTGCTGCTGCGTTTGTTTAGCTGTTGCGCTTGTATTTGCCGCAGATTTTTTTAAATGGCTCTGCTGCTTCTGCATAGATCAACCTACCCTCAAAGATTCGCTCTGATTGGATTTCTACCCAACACGGCCCACAAAAAGAGTACTTATGATTGGATCTCTTCTCCATTCGTCCCTCCCATATATTTTCGTCTCATTTTTATTCGTTGACTAAAGTGTCAGTTATATTTCGTCACGTTCTTCGTCATCATATCTGACTTTTTATTTAGTTTTCGTCCGTGAAAAGGGTTAGTTAACGAATATTTTTTGTCATAGTCTTCGTCAACGAAATTAACACTGCAGTGAATGGGCCAATAAATTTAGGAGCAAGCTTATTAGAAAAGGAGCGGAGTGGAATGTTCTTAGTAGAAAGTCACACTTTTTAACCAATGACGTATATGGATGGCTTAGACCAGTGGTGATCAGCTTTAGCCTTGGTGCACGCCCCCACCTGGAGTAGAGTCTCGCGGGGTCAAGTCCACATGCGGTGACACCTTGATGAATGTGTGAGCGGAGGAGACCGCGACTTCGGATTCCAGGCTTGGAAGAATGGGTGGTTGGTACCCTAAACTACACTTAAACGGAGAAAGACCCATAGTACCCATGATACTGGTAACGAGTTATGAACGTACCATAGAAAGTTGTTGGCTTTAGGAAGAAGGGTTCTTGGAAACCAGACATCGCGAAACCCAGAAATCACTGTAGGGCCTTACGGGAATCTGGACTTGGCCAATCTATCACAGCCTTAAGTTTGTCAGGGTCCATGCACACGCCTCAGAAGAGACGATGTAACCAAGGAAGGAAAAAGACTGTGCATGAAAATCGCATTTCTCCGCCTTGAAAAAAAGCCCATTCTGTAACAGCCTCTGATGCACTCATCTGACATGTTGAACATGTTCCTGGAGAGACGAAGAAAAAATCAATTTGTCATCCAGGTAAACATATATGAACTGGTCAACCATGTCTCTCAACACATTATTGACGAGTGCCTGGAAAACTGCTGGGGAGTTCAAAAGGCCGAAAGGCATAAATAAGTATTCAAAATGCCCCCTGGGGGTGTTAAACACGGTTTTCCATTCATCCCCCTTCCTGATGCAAACCAAATGATAGGAATTACGTAAATCCAATTTTGTGAAGATTGATGCTCCCTGCAACCTCTCAAAAGCTGAAGACATCAGCGGCAAAGGATACGTATTCTTTACCGTGATGTTTTTCAGCTCTTGGTAATCAATACAAGGTTGCAGAGAACCATGCTTCTTGCCCACAAAAAAGAACCCCGGCCCCGCTGGAGAAGAGGAAGTTTGGATGAATCCGGCCCCTAGAGAATCAGACATATATTTCTCCATGGAACAGAAAGAGAGTAAAGTTTGTCCTTAGGCAGAGATTTGCCTGGCACTGGGTCTATAGCACAGTCATAGGGACGATGCCGGGGAAGAGAAGCAGCTCGAGACTTACTGAACACTTCCTTTAGGTCCAGATACTTCGCGGGCAAGTTTGAAAAATCCGTCGCCTTCTCCTGAAACACAGAGACAGAGAAAGAAGAACAAGCAGAGACAAGACAAGACCCGCGGCAGGACTCGCTCTACATGGACACCGAGATGGAGCCCCAGTCCACACAGGGATTGTGTTTCACCAGCCAGGGGTGCTCCAACACAATGGGTGCGACAGGTGAGTGTATGAGGAGGAAGGAGATGGCCTCAGTACGATTGCCAGAGGAGATGAGGGTTATAGGTCTTTTGGATAGGGAGATGTTGGGAAGTGGTTGTCCGTTGAGAGCACTGACCGAGATCTGGTGAGGAAAAGATGAGAGGGGAAGGTGTAACACTTGTGCCAGGTGAATATCCATAAAGTTCCCCTCAGTCCTGGAATTCACGAATGAACGTGCGGTGTGAGTCCTGTTGTTCCCCAATCTCAGTCTTACCAGAAAGAGAGCGGATGGTTAAGGCTTCCCAACAGAGATCCCACCCGATAGTAGCCTCAACTGACTATCGGGATTGATCTTTTACCGGGCATGAGTGTAGAAAGTGTCCCCGGACAGCACAGTAAAGGCAAAGTCCTTGGGACCTCCGCCTCTCTCTCCTCCCAGGAAAGCAAGGTTCTCCCTACCTGCATGGGTTCGTGATCTGACTCGTGGACTGACCGTGCTCCCCTCCATACTGCCCCAGCCTCTGCCCCGAACTCATGGTTGTGGGTCGTTGGAATGTGTTGGCCCAGATGACTTATACGCCCATTGAGTCGAGGAGACAAATCCAACATATGAATTTCTTTTTGAATACGGTCGGCCAGCCCATCACAGGAACATATCCCACGGTGACTCCTCGTTCCATTTACACTCAGCCGCCAGCGTGCAAAATTCTATCGAGTAGTCGGCCACTGAGGAGCTTCCCTGTTTCAGGTCGGCGAGTCTTCTGGCCGCTTCCTTGCCCGCTACTTTCTGGTTGAACACTCTCTTCATCTCGGCGGCTAGTGCATGGAACGAAGTACAGCATGGTTCTTGGTTCTCCCATACCGCCGTTCCCCCACAAATGTTTAGTGAGAAACACTCTATAAAGAACTGGCTCACCAGCATAACTCTCTGGAACAGATAGGCATGGCACAAGGCGATGGCTCCTTTCGGGTGCGACGGGGTAAACAGCTGGTGTAGGTGGCACAGCTCAGGAGTTGGATCTGCTGGGTGAGCCCGGACACCTGCGTCACGAGTGCTTAGACAGTGCGTCTGGTGGAAGAGATGCTTTCCTGCTGCTGATCCATCCTGGCAATGCTATGCTCCACAAAATCCTTGAATGATGTTTTACTTGCTGCTTCCATAGTTGGTCAGATCATTCTGTAATGATAACCAGAACGGAAGCAAATGCAATGCAAAAGGTAAGGTTTATTGAACAGATACTCAAGAGTAATGAAAGATCGTTGCACAATGCTTCTACACGAAGTCAGTAGAGCAGCAGGAAAGAGCGTGACGCAGAAACTGAGATGGAAATCCTGAAGACAGCGGGATGGTGAAGGTGAGTCCATGGTGAGATCGACGAATGAAGAGTCCAGAGTCCAGTACACAGGAAACATGAGGAACAGGGAACAGGCACGCCACATGGGAGACTCAAACAATGATCTGACAACATGGAGAGGGAGAGAAGATATTAAGTAGGCTGGTGGTGATGAAGTGCAGCTGCTGCTGATCAGGATAATGAGCGGCCACGCCCGCCAGAACAAACAACGTAACGAGACACACCCACACAACATACACCTTCACCACACACATGAGACTAGAATGAGACAGCGGATTTACCAACCGTGATACTGTGTTGTAAAAAGCTCAATGGGCTGCTTTGTGCCAGAAAGTTCAGGGCCAGTTTTTTACCCTGACCTGACTTCAAATAAATAAATGTACTTCATAGGTGTATCATACTTCATATTTTCTTTTTAGAAGGATACTTATTTAGACTAACATATAAACAAAACGTAAATTATTTTTAACTACTGTATTATTCAATATTACATTTAATTTATTTTGAATGTGCTATATTGCAACATCATCATTATTAATAGGTAATTACAAATATATTTAAATGCATGACATAGTTTCAACAGAAATTTTCCTAAAGTCATTTTGACCCGTAAAAAATGTAAACAAAATTGACTGTTCACCAGAGTGGTCCAACACTAAGACTTGTCACAAATGAGCCAAGAATACACAAAGAAAATTGACTGGATTCGAGGTCTTTTGATTTTATTATTTATTTATTTTTATTAACAAATCCTTTCCTCGGGGGTCAATTTGACCCTCATAGGAATGCTTCAGTACTCATAGAAAAACCAAGACATGTTCAAAATTCAAACAAAAAATGCTAAAACTTTACCCCCAAAAAAAGTATATTTTATAATGTCTATATGTGTATCGGCATATAAAGCGGCCTGACTTTAGGACCCAGTGGAACAGCTCATTTGCTCTATATATTGGGTTTATAAGGCCATCTAATGGCAAGAGTCATATCATGTATATTATTATTTTTCCACAAGAGGTCCACAAAGACATCAAATATTTTGTTCTGAATTAAAAGGGTTTTGCATGAAATTGTAAGTTATTTTGAATTTAAGTTTAAAAAATATGCTTAAATTATTATTTATGTATTATTCATTGATACAATCTAGTAATTTAAAGTTAAATAAATAAAAAAGCTCCAAAAACATAGAAATAGAAAAAATAGAAAAAAATATTATCAAAATGAAATAAGCTTTCTGTGTATTTTTAGGGCTTCAGGTCATTTTGACCTGCGAGGGAAGGATTTGTTACAAAGTGCAAGGTTAAAGTATTTTTTTAGTGTACCATGAATGCAAACATTAGGCCTTACACTTTAACCATATTTCAAAGACAATACAAGTAATTATGAAAATATATTTAAAGATATACTTACAGTAAGTCCTACTAAAGTGGGTCAAAAAGCACTCTAAACTTTAGCTATTCCATAAGTACTCGTATATTTTATATTTCAGATTATAAATATTGTGTGCTTGAATTTTCATTAAGTGATTACAAAACCATAATCTGTTCTTGTAGTCTTAATGGGAAAGATAATGACAAATGAAGTGCATCTAAGAGGCATTGCCTAAATTGTAAGAGTAATGTGGTAATTTGCTAATCCGGACATGGCCATCTTGGTAGACTATTGCAGGTCATTATGTTTGAAATACAATCCAAGGAAGTGATGAATCAAAACTGGCTTGGCACTAATTGCAGACACATATGGGAGCTCACAGGAAGAATCAGCCAGACTGTGATTGAATTCAACACAAATTTCTATCCTGATGTCTCATACTCAAGCATGGGAAATTGGAATCCTTTACAAAACAAAAACATATTGCAGTATATTGGAAAATATCATGTAATACATTAGGCAATATATTCACATATATGGGATTTAATATTTATATTCTCCAATATATTGCAATATATGAAAGCGCCAATCATTTGTACAGTATATTTTGCAATATATTACAGGAATATATAATACATTGTATAATACCATCAATATATTATTCCATGTATTTACAATATATTATAATATATTTCAAGTAATATATTGGTAAATATATTTTCCTTTCGTAAGGGATGTGCCCAATCTAACACTTGATTAGTAAACGTCACATTGACCATTGACGATTGACTTTCATTGGGGGAACACATGTTTATTGATGTCAGGCCAGCTAAATGGCTGTGCCAAAAGGGGATGAGGAACTTTAAAACTTTGGACTACCTTCCACAGCCTCATTTGCAATTGTCTGTCAAGCAGTGTCCAGAGAATACAAGCAATCTAAATGTTTTTTATTGCATTAATTGAATGCGTTTTTTCTCTATCATTCTGATATTTTCAATCTAGGGGTATATTGGTTTGTAACAGAAAGGTTTTAAAGGGGTCATGAACTGGCTTTTTAAAAAATTGTATACTGTTATGCTGTTATACTGTTTTATACTGTTGTCTAAAGTCAACTAATGACGATTGTGTGATTTTTACATTCAAAAACATCATAACTAATAAGTAATATGCTATTTTCTACACTGGTTTTGAGGCTCTCTACAAAACGCTGGGTTTTGATTGGCGTGCCGCACTGGAGACTTGGAGACTATTTTTTATCCATCTGGGATTGATTGGAATATTATTTTTGTATTACATAGCCCGCACGATCGGTCAATATAAGCGCAAACCGCGCGCACACACACACACACACACACACACGTGCGTGCCCTTCAAATGCCAAGTCAAGATAGAAAGAAGCGTAGAACAAGAAAGGAATATTATTTCAACAATTTGAAATAACCGGCCTGTCAACGGGCTTTCGTTTTGGTAGCCCGTCTGGAAAACCCATAGCCCCGTGATGTTGGGCTTTGAGAGCCCTGGCTCATACATATCTGAGTCCAGCGGGATAAAGGTATGTTCTGTTAGACATAACACATAAGCAAAACAATCTATGACAATGTAATACTATTACATATAAAAAACATGTTTTACTCACATAAGTGTGTTGCACCATACCTGTCGGTTCAAATATAGAAGAAATAGCATTGTGTTTTAATATCAAATGTCTGAAAATCCAGCTCGACCTGAGATTTGTTTACAAATGATCCTGTGGTGAAATGAAGCGATCACACATATAATGTCTTCCCCCCGTCAGCTGGAACTTCATTAAAAATAAAGTTCAACCACGCACTCCTAATATTAGGATCCAAAGGTAGCTTATGCAGCGACTGTGTTCTTCCACATAGCGCAATATCTTGCTATCTTCTTCAACATGTTTATTGCTGCTGGCTAGCGTTATCCGAACAGCTCCATGAGTCGGTGGGTTGGGCTAATGAATTAGACACACTTATTATTCTGTTGAGGCGGTGTTTCATCGCACGATGATGTATAGATGCGGACACAATCGTTTTCTGGGCCTGGTGTCTATAAAAGCTTTTCTTTGACTAACAAGGACATTTTCAGCTCTAAAATTTACAGGATATTCTTATATTACCGTGACCTTTTATATATCAAAAGCTCAAGGGAAAGTTGATTTCTCAATTCATCACCCCTTTAACATCCACATAATTCTCTGGTTGGTATGTTACTAGTCAGTTGGGTGTTAACTCTTTTCCATCTCTCACAAACAGCTGAGATCCTGTTCCTTCTGTGGGGTGTGTATCTTTGTTTCGCTGTGAGGACCGTCCCCTCTGCATTTCATGAGCCACGCTACATGGCCATCGCAGTGCACAATGAGCTCATCCTCTCTGCCATATTCCACATTTTAAGGTGAGTGACTGCAACCAAGGATTTCCTTATTTTCCTCCTATTATAATTATTAAAGGAGACCCATTTGCCCCTTTTTACAAGTAGTAATACTTTTTACAAGTCGTAGTAGTAGTAAAAAAAAGTCTCCCAAATATGTATGTGAAGGTGCAGCTCTAAATACCCCACAGATCATTTATTATACATGTTGTAAATGCCTATGTTTGAGTGAAAGGAAAAACATGCTGGTTCTTCTCAACCTGCTCTGAGCGCTAACAAGAATGTTAGCAGCCACTAGCACGCCTCTTGAGGTCAGGGGAGTGAGGTTTACATCCACAGCTCTTACTGGCTTACACTCAACCCCCTAAAGGGGCAGTCACACAGAACTTTTCTTTCCATTGACTTCCACAGAATAGTGCAGGTATGTTGTCAATTTGTAGGCCAACAGGCAGTTTGCATCACACTGGTTCCCTCGAGAAAATCCCAATAGGATTTTCTATAAGCTTTTAGATTATCGCAAAAAACAAGCTCTGTTATCAACAAAAGCTTATGATACACATTTTACTTATCAAGATAATTGTCACAGAGTAACACAATTTGTGTTCATTTTGAAGCTTAAATTGGAATGCATTCCTTAACGGCTCATTTTGAGACACTGTTTCAGATTTATGTGTAAAATACCAAAGAGTCTGGATGGATTTCTACTACAATGGGTGCTTATGAAACATGCCTATGTGGAAACATAATAATGTTCAAAAACAGTTTAAAAGTAAATTTTGCCATAATAGGGCTTCTTTAAGTCAATATCTCTTGCACTTGCTTTCACTTTAATACACTGGACTAAAGCCTTACACTGGACTTGAGTTCTGATGTTGGTATACGGACTCCCAGCTGAAAATACCTGCTTAATATCATATGTTGTGTTTTGGAAGATAGTCCTTAGCAAGCTGAACAAGGTTATATTTCCCTCCAAACCAAAAACAAACTATAGTTGTGGATTTTGTGGTGTAAAAACAAAACGACAGCGATGCGGACGGCTTCTGTAACCCGAACAAAGATCGGGCGTGCTCTTGCTCTCACTCTGGTTTATGTGCCCTTCTGGTATTTTATTCTGGTAAGTGCCCATATAAGGAATTCTGCCATTTATGACATCATACAGGGCCATACTCAAACTTATTTGAATCTGTGTATTTGGCACAGATATACTTTGTCATATGTCCAACTTGTATTTTCAATTTTTCAACAAACTTGCATATTTAGCATGAGAAGCCAACTCTTTAACAATTTAAATAAGTCAGAATGCATGAAATAGCATTAGATCCATCCACCCCTTTAACATTATACTGTCTATAAGTAATTTGTAACTACATCAACATATTCTACTTACCCGAACCCTAACACCTAACCAAAACCCAACAGTAGGGCTGCAACAAACGATTATTTTGATAATCGATTATTGCCATCGCCGTTGACGACTAATCAGTAAGTTTTTAACAATTATTCAATTAGTTAAAAGATTGAGGTATACATATTCTAACTATAATATAAAAAAAGAAAATAACCTTAGCTTTTTGAAATGGTTGTTTTAATGAATTTTGAGCCAACTAAACAGGCCATTCTCTTTAAGGTCTCAGATATCTGTTCAACTCAAATCACACACAAATGTTTTCTAAGCATTGTTTAAAAATTCTGTTCTCTTCCAGCTGAGAAAAAATAAATAAAAAATCAGCTGCAATTCCTCTGACGAAAAGTGATCAATAATAGGGGCCGCTTTTCTTAGAATTAAAAATGAAAAACAAGAAATTTACTTGGGGACACCGAATGGTAAAATATTAATCTGCAAACAATTATTACAAGTATAAAAATTACAATCATTTTACATGACAATTGAGCTGTCAGATTCTCATTCACCTTTTAATTAACAGTATGAAACGGCAACTGACATGAATGATCCTATCTCATTTTGTAAGTCGTCTGTCACATAAAACTTAAAGAAAACTAAAGTGAGGACTCAACTCCAGATAAATGAAGGTTTATTTACAAAATAAAACATAAACACAAAACAAAACAAATGCCCTCAATTCGGGGAAAAACACATAATCAGAACTCTAACATAACTCAAAACCATACCAACAGGCAAATCACGGGGTCCCATGAGACGTAGACATAACAACGATCCGACAAAGACTGCCAAACACAAGGAGCTTATAAAGGGAACAAATCAAGCAGGGAATCAGAGAAGACAGGTGGGGCAAATAAAACCGATAATCAGATTACAAGAGGGAGGGATCAGACAATGGGTGCGTTTACATGCACACCAGTAAGCTGATAACTCCACAAAATCATCTTATTGAAATAACCAGTTTTCCCCCGTTTACATGCAAACCAGTAAACGGATAACGCAAGTAAACCAGGTTTACATGACTATTTATAAACCGGGTTATTTCCTTGTAGTGACGTCAAAAATAATAATGTCCATATATCTGACTCTGAGTTTTTCAAATGTTACGTCAGTTGTGATGGTATTTACGGCTCATATTAACCCTTATGCAGTTATGAAGCGTTTTGACTGAACCCCTTCTACTTCTGCTACATGTGATGAGAATAACGCATCTTTACAATTTAATCGAGTCTGCGTTTGTGTTATATGTCCTTATTTCATGCAAAATGCTAGCTCGCTCTGTCTGGATGCGTTTAAATCTGCTCTAAATTAGCGTTTTTGTCACCTATCACACATGCGCACTTCAATAAGCCGACAGAAAGCTGGTTAATGCGTTTACATGCAGCGCGAAATCGAGGTAAGAGGCAAAAAAACTACCTGCCCCGACCGGTTTATGCTTAAGCCGTTTATGACCTTACTCCGAAGAAAACAGGTTACCGCGTTTACATGACCATGTTCATTGTCGGCTTATTAGGCATAAACGGCTTAAGAACGTGCATGTAAACGCACCCAATAACAGGAGCACATTCTCAACATAAAACCCACATGTACACACAAGACAGGACAGGCATGTGACATCGTCATGCATATGGAACAAAATACAGGCAAGTTATAAGACTATAATACCTAATAGTGTTACAATAAGGACTCCTAAGCTCGATCAAGTTTTATTCTATTCAAAATAAATCACAGTACTGTAATTATTATTTATACTTTAATCATTATTATTGATATTATTACTATTATTAGTAATATTGCCTTCTCTAATAAAGAGATTTTCCACTAATTAGTTATCTTCAGCTGGAGAACTCTCCTCTCACTGGCTCCTCTTGTGCTGGGATGTTTCATCTTTAAGTTCTCCAACATGCATGTCGTGCTCCCGTTAAAAGCAAGTTGCCCCTTGCATGTATTGCACACGACAACATTCTTGGTTCGAAGTTTTGCTGTTTTCTTCTACCACAATAGCATTTGTAAGGGCTGCATTACACTCTAGTACTACAGCGCCGTAGAAGTCAAATCACAATATTGCAGGCCCTTACATTAGGTCACATGAGATAAAACGACTACTCGACAGCAAAGATAGTTGTCGACTTTTTTTTTATTGTCGACGTTGTTGACAATGTCGACTTAATCGTTTCAGCCCTACCCAACAGTCTACTAATAGTCTAATAAGAGTTAGTTGACATGTAGTTGCAAAGTTACTTATACTAGAATATCTAAAGTGGACCATTTAGATAAAGTGCAACCGAATATCTATTCTGATATCTCAGTTTACTATTGATATAATTGCTTACCCCTAGCCTGGATACCAGCCGAACTTAGCCCCGCCCACAATTTTTTTAGGTCGGGCAGTTCGGTCTGGCCTCAAACCATAGAGGAGTAATTATCTCCGAACAGAAACTGTTCGGAACCAATGATATCATCAGGGCGGGCTTTAGACGATGATGGACAGATGATCAACAGTAACTTAATCATGCACGTCATCAAAGGGGCTTGGATTATATTTGTTCAAATCCTAAACGGAGAGCTTGTTTGTATATGCATTCACCTTCACAATTGATGATCATGTTGGTAAGTACTCTGTGTATCATTAAATGATTTTATTTTTTTACAACACCAGCAAAGATCGTGTATTCCAGCCTGATTTCAGCGAAATCCCAAACAAAACCCGCCAACTACTATCCCTAAACAATACCTTCTCGGGGGGTTCTCCTGGGAAAAAATGGCGTTTGGGGGGTAAAATGTGTGTTATTTTGGCAAGGTTGCCTGCTAAAATTCGCACCCATGGGTCTATATATCACATAATAGTCGCTTCAACCCGCGGACATAGAAAACAACCCGCGGAAAAAACGCGAACTTGGCAACACAGTGCAGTTGAACTCATTGATATTTGACAATGCGTCGCTTCATTGCTCTGATTGGTTGTAGGTCTATCCAACTGATGTCTTTCCTGGTTCGGTTGAAACACACCCCATAATCACAGCCCAATGGAGCAGTTTCAGACTCATATTCTGACTAGAATTGAGTATGACCACGTCAGGCTAGCTTACCCCATTTGTGGCCAAATTTTTCTGAATAGATTTCATGCATATAGTCATGGTAAAAGTGTTGTATGTTAACATGTTCTAATTTTTTTTTCTTGAAAATCGTATTTGAATGTGCAGCTACTATAGTTGCCGATGGTCAAATATGTTATATGCACCACTTCAACGTCAAATTTGAATAGAAGCAGAACATTTGGCATCTCACCCAAAATACTGCTTTCAACCAATCAATCTTTATTCATAAACAAATGTATTATGTATAAAAATCAAAGAACATCCGATGCAAACTCAAAAAAGCTGCATCTATCTTATAATCTTTTGAATATGAAAACAGAACAAACAATAAATACATTTGTCTTAAAGTGATGGAACATAGTGCAGAACAAAGAGCAGCCACTGAGTTGCCCTAAAAGGGCATTGTGTATCAAAAAGTTAAATGAAAATAAATAAATGGAATGACGAAAAATGAAACGGCATCTATATAACAACAACAAAAAAATAGTCCCATAGTGTTCAATGGCTGACTGTAGGTGATTTCATAGAATGATGTCAATGTAAACTCTTTACTTGTCTGAATTTCACATTATAATGGAATCATAAGCTATTAGTCGTAAAAAGAATTAGGGTCCTTGACCGATTAGAATGAAACGTATCCAACCTGATTGAAGGGGCCTCAATATTTTAACCCTTACAAGACATAATATCATAAAAGGGAGAAAAAGATAATCTACAGCAATTAATCCCATACTTTAACTCTGTATCCATTCTGACAAGTCAGTTTACTATTAATATAGTTTGTTAAATGCTGTCAACCTTCTCTAGAATTCTGGCAGTGGTAAACACGTTTTAAACAATTGTATTACTTTTTATGTTCATTTTACACTCGTTTTAAGGAAACTCTGCCTCCTTTCTCAAACGGACCACCACTGCCTTCTGAAAAATTATTTTTGGGCTGTCGACTTCAGCAGTAATGAGGCACTCATTCAGGCAGGGATTTAGCTTGAACTCCTACACAAGATAAAGGCGGTTGACTTCAAAGGCAAGACATGTGATTTTAAGAAGTGCTGCATTGCTTGGCGCTCTCCTCACTGTTTCTACAGTAATTAATCATAGTACTGGGCCATGGGATAGTGTTAGTTAAGTATCTGTATTTTTGTGTAACAGCACCCGTCTTTTCATCATAAACAGTAATTAGTTGTGGCAGCCAGTGTTTTCAGCATACACAGTTCCTTTCTAGTTTACCTCAGCAATCTCAGAAGGTGATGTAACAACAGTAAGAGGACAACTTTAAAAAAAAATTTCTTATTTTCTTCATATGTACAGACATGTCAATGCTATTCAGTGTAGCAGTGCATTTGTCATCTCAGAGGGACCATCTATTTCCAACCAGATTAGAAGAACTGGAAGCAACAGAGCTGCAAATATAGTCCCGGGTGAAGACAGACTCCCAGCAGGCCAGCACAGATAAACCTGAAGAAAAAAATATGTCTAACCACAGATAAACAGTATACATTTAAAAATAAACCTGCTATATTGGCGCTGTGGCTTAGCAGTGCACATGCTCTGAAATGTTGAGTTATAGTGGTCATTGTATAAACACAGTTTCAAATGTGGCTTTAGTCCTCTGCAAATGCCATTTTGCCTTCAAAGATCCAAAATTCGAGGCAACATTATATGCACCATTATGAATAACAGTCTCACAATGCATTGCGACAAGCTCATATGAAACGTTTTCTTTCAAAGATGGCAGACAAAGCTGAGGGAAATATTCTATAAAAATATACTTTTATTTAGTACAAAAATCATACACAATTCATGTGGCTTTAGTGAGTGTCAGCAAAGTTCTCAGCGAAGACTGTCTTACTCACTTAAGCCCCGTTCACACCGCCAGCGACACGCAGCGCCAAATCGACACGATCCCATTCATTTCAATGGAGCGCTGGCGACTTCCGGCGACATGAGCGACAGTGACCGTTGGCGACGGAATGTGGGCGTGTCAAGCGATGTGAGACACGCAACAAAATTTCAGAAATTTCAACTTTATGCAAACGAGAAGCGATTTCCGCGAGCGACAACCCATAGGAGTGAAGTCTGTGGAGTGCACGTGATCCGTCTGCTTTACTGCTGCTACTGCGGTGTCCGGAGGAGTTGTTGATATTAGCTTTTAGCAAGTCCCCTGTTCTTTACGATATGTGTCTATGTAGCCTACATACAGAGACACATTTAAAAAAATGATCCATGGAAAAACGTGTCTGGGATTGTGGGGATATAAAGTAAGTTTTGACTAAACTGCATGCAATATGGTCTACCTATTACAGTACAGTGTGTATGTATTCTAATAACTTGCTCTGTTCTGAAAAACACTAGTAATAAAAACTAGCCTGGATGCCAGCCGAACTTAGCCCCGCCCACAACATTTTTAGGTCGGGCAATTCGGTTTGGCATTGCTCCATAGAGGAGTAATTATCTACGAACAGAAACTGTTTGGACCAATGAAATCATCAGGGCGGGCTTTAGACGATGACGGACAGATGATCAACAGTAACGTAATCATGCACGTCATCAAAGGAGCTTGGATTATATTTTCTCGAATCTTAAACGGAGAGCTTGTTTGTATATGCATTCACCTTCATAATTTCTCTTAAAGATGATGATCATGTTGGGTAAGTACTCTGTGTTTTATTAAATACTTTTATTTTTTTACAACACCGGCAAAGATCGTTTATTCCAGCGCGTGTGCAGACAGGGTTGCCAAGTTTTTACAACAAAATCCGCCAACTACTAGCCCTAAACTTCTCGGGGGGTTCTCCGGGGGAAAAATTGTGTTTAGAGGTAAAATGTGTGTTATTTTGGCAAGATTGCCAGCTAAAATTCACACTCATGGGTTTATATATCACATAATAGTTGCTTCAACCCTTGGACATAGAAAACAACCGCGGAAAAAAAAACGGACTTGGCAACACAGTGCAGTTGAGCTCTGTCTGTTGACATTTGACAATGCGTCGCTTCGTTGCTCTGATTGGTTTGCTCCATTGGGCTGTGAGTATGAGGCGTGTTTCAACCGAACCAGGAAAGACATCAATTGGATAGACCTACAAAGCTCTATCCAATTGATGTCTTTCCTGGTTCGGTTGAATCACGCCTCGTAATCACAGCCCAATGGAGCAGTTTCAGACTCATATTCTGACTAGAATTGAGTATGGCCACGTCAGGCTAAATAAAAACAGTACTATTTAATGACGTTTATATGCAACCCGTAGTGGGAACGCCCACTAGCGACATGAATCTCTGGCACTGGCGACATGCAGTGACAAAATCGCTGGCGGTGTGAATTGGGCTTTAGGTTTCATTTTAGTAAAAATGCTGTTTTTGTAGGTTGGTAGCCATGTAAACATCACGCAAGTTAGCTTGAAGGTTTCACCTCAACCTTAGAGCTTTAATTTCTGATGCTCAGTACTGTCTTCTCTTAAGTCAAAGCATATGTCAACTTTTGGTCTCAATATTACACATACAAAATGTTTGTAATTTTATTGTTCCCTTTTAGTAAAAGTTATGACTTATGATTAATAATTCTGAATATAATTATTTAAATAAGAGTAAGAGTATAGTCTGCATTCTGATGAAAAAAATCCCCAAAACTTCTAGGTCTTTAGGAGAGAAGAGTGAACAAAACCCCTTGCGTTAGATACTGCTTCAAAGAGATAAATACTCACTCTCTTCTCATGTTACCCTTACCCTGGTAACATAGGACCCTTTGTCTTGTGCTCATTATGTGCCATATTAATCTGAGCAACACATAGGACCCTGGGAACATAGGAATGACTCATCTTGCACAGATTTCCCACAGTTTCAGTCATGCAGAATCCGATTATGGTTTTTTGGGAAGTACCCAGAATTGTATTGTATAGAATTGTAATGGATTTATTTTGTTTAGCTTTTTGCCAAACACAGTAGATGTAGGTGATTATACATTTTTCTGTAAATACACCCACAGGTTCACGCTAGCCTCTGAGCTGCACCCGGATTGGATGCTGATGCTATTCTTTGCTCATACACACTTGACAGTGACTGTCACTTTGGGGTTACTGCTTGTGCCAAAGGTAAACCCACCAAAGAGCTTTAATTCTTTGATCATTTGTTGGCTCACATTTTAAAGTATATCTTAAATATCCATGTCTTTTCCACAGTTCTTGTTTGCAGGCACACATCTGAGGGATGACATTGCTACTGAGGCCTATGAAGATGAATTGGACATGGGGAGGTCTGGGTCATACCTGAATAGCAGCATCACATCTGCCTGGAGTGAGCACAGTCTGGATCCAGAGGATATCCGGGTAGGTGCCCTGTTTTCTTTTCTGCTTCCTTTTCCCCTTGAGTCTCTCCTACCTTAGTAATTAACTACAATTTCATAATCTGAAAATTTCATTTGACCCCTTGTACTATAACTGGTCATACTGAGCCATGGCAGTTTTTTATTGCAGACACCAGAGGAAATGGGCCAGCTAAGTTCTATTAATGGCTGTGGCGTAAGATCTTGCGACAGTCTTTGGGAAAAACGTACCAACGTGAGCAGAGGTTTTTGTTTGTTTGTTAGAGCTGAAGAAGTCTCTCACTGAAGACCTAAATTTTGGCACTTTGCTTAGATAAATTTCTACTCTTAGTACAATATTTGTTGATTGACTTTGACACAGCTGAATTAAATGCTTAACTAAAAGTTCTTCAGAGGCTGTTTCAGACCTAACAATAAAACACGAAATGTTCATATTTGACACCGTCCCAGACTGTCCTGTCTCTAATTACTGTAAAACAGCATGTTGGTTTGGTCTAACGTCTTCGAGGCACTGTCTGTAGTTGCATATAATGAATAGTTCTGCATGTTTTCTGTGCAATAGAGCGTCTGCTTCAGTGTAACTAGAATCATTTCATTCTTACATTTCTACATGTAGACATATGTTGTGAGTTAATGGCTCGTTTTGTCTTCAAATCCACAGGAAGAGCTGAAGAAACTCTACTCCCAACTGGAGATTTATAAAAGGAAAAAGATGCTGGCCAACAATCCTCACCTGCAGAAGAAGCGCAGCTCCAAAAAGGGCCTAGGCCGATCTCTCATGCGCCGCATCACTGAGATTCCAGAGTCAATGGGTCGCCAGTGTAGCCGTGAGGACAAGGACCTGGGTGAACATGGGAGTAACCGCAACAGCATCTGTGTCCTGAGAAAGAACCCATTTGACCCCTCACACTCTGTTAAGCCTGCCAAAGATGAATCCTTGAAGAGCAAAGTTTTCTCCCTTAAAAAGTCCCACAGCAGTTATGACCATGTTCGAGACCACAGTGAGGATTCCAGCAGTTCGGCAACTGACAAGATGGAAGTTGCAACCACAGAAGGCTCCCTCCTTGAAACCCTAATGGGAAAGAAGCTGGTCAAAAAGTCCTCTGAGAAGATTGATGCAGCCAGCGAGTCAACAGAGTCAGTTCCCTTGGTGTGCAAGTCAGCTAGCGCTCACAACCTGACAGCGGATAAGAAACCTATTCACCCTAGAACATCCATGCTGCAGAAATCTCTAAGCGTTATTGCCAGTGCCAAAGAGAAAACTCTTGGTCTAACAGGAAAGGCCCAACCAGTGGAGGATGCGACAAAGAAAGCTAATCAAAAGAACAAGGATGCCAAGTCCTCAGCTGAAGCTGAAGAAATGGAGGGTTATCCAAAGATGATTGTCAGTCAATCAGTGGAGTACAAGCAGACAGCTGCCAAAACCGGTATAATGAAGCCACAGATGAGCGGAAGCCAGCCCTCCATTTGCTCAGAAACAGCTAAGGGGAAAGATCTGTATGACCTTTCAGATGTGTGCCCTTGGGAAGTGGAGGACTTGCCGACCCCCTCCGAAAACAAGGTGCAGAAACATGTGTCTATTGCCCCTGAGCAGACCACCACAGTCCATGGAAGTAGCAACAAAACGACAAAGTCACAACAGCAAAAGCAGAAAGGCACCGAGCAGTCACCCTCTGTGATCAGGCATCCAAACCAGAAAGCTGCAGATAGAACAGACATATGTCCGTGGGAGGAAGGAAATGATGACCATAGTCAGGCAATGGGGCCAAAACATCACTCCAGTAGTAAGACTGCCATGTCCCAACCCCAGGTATCCGGAGAGGTCGCCAAGGTTCAAAAAGCCGAGGTCTGTCCATGGGACTTTGAGGAAGCATCAAGCAAGCCAAAGGACTCAGCTTGCTCCCCTGATCAGAGCAGACCAAAAAAGGGCACCACACCAACTGAGATCAAAGGTAAAATAAGCTCCTCACCTACTGAAGTCAAGGGCAAGGGTAATACACCTACAGAGGGCAAAGTAAAGAGTGTTCTCTCCGAGCCTACTAAATCCACAGGGAGTTCACTGCTGCCGCCCTCTAAAGCAGACGTGTGTCCATGGGACTTTGAGACTGTCTCGGGTCCAATCTCTGAAAAGACCCCTTGTTCCTCTCAGGTTTCTAAAATAAAGGAGACCCATGCTATAAAAAAGGGAACTTCCCCTGTCAGAATATTAGAGATGGAACGAGAGAACACAAAGGATCCAGATGATGACAAAAAGAAATCAAACACAAAAGACAAGTTCACCTCTGGCAAGACGAAAGAAAGACCTGTTAGCCAGTCTAAAATGGCTGAGGTTTGTCCATGGGATGCTGAGAGTAGTCAGGAAATTGTCTCAATTGAAAAACAAAAAAGCCCAAATGTTGCATTAGCAAAAGGCAAGCAAGCTGATGTATGCCCTTGGGATTTTGAAGATGCAGCAACTAGTAAAGAAGTCCACAGGAGCACCAGTTCATCTACTGGCAAAGGGAAAAGTTCAAATTCCAAAGGCAGAGTTACTAGTGGTGTTAAGATGGCAGATGTCTGTCCATGGGACTTTGATGACCAAGCAGCAACAAAAAAGGCATGACACTTTACCCGAGTGAACCATTAGTTAGTTTTCATTATATGTGCTTTTTCTTTCATAAATACACCATGGAATATAAACTTTAATAGAATTTTTGGTGATTTGAAGAGAAGAAAATCAACAAGTCGCACAAGCTGCCTTTCTCTACAACCTTTTGTTTTCCCTTTGTGTTTTTTGGAAGAAAAACGGAAGAAAAAAAAAATGGTACAAAAATGCAACAACTCACCTGGCATTCCAGATTCTAAAGTATTGGTTGAACCTTTAAATAGAAACGGTAGTTTACAATTATGCAACTCTTTATGTGCAATGTAAACAAGATGCCTATACTCACCACGTGTATACTCATTAACATTTGAACTCTCATAACAGCTGCATCTGTAGCCTCTCCTTGACTATGGCTTCCACAAAAGATTGTACCTGTTACATAGGAGGTGTGGACCATGCATGAAGTGTCAAGGAGCAAGCCTAATTCATTTCCTTGTTTTGATTTGTTTCATACATTATCGTTTGGTTTGAGTAAAAATGATTTTTTGCCAAAGATAGCGGTAAAATCCAATAAATCTAAGAACTCAAACCACAACAGCATACTAGAAACACTACATTTGTACAGTGAGCCGAATTCATATGGCTGCTAGAAAATTAGACTGTAGCACTTTAGTAAAGAACATACTTAGAAAGACAGATGTAAACTGGACATAACTCCATTCATATTTTCCCTTGTTTGTCTTTTTGGCCTTGCTGTTTTATGCCGTTCTGCAGTGAGATCATATGTGCACATCTGCAACACTTGTTTTAGTTTTCTTGACTAGAAAGAAAGCTAGTAAAAAATTAAAATAAAAACACATTTCCAATGCTTCCAAATTTGCTGATATATTCTCCTTAATGTGCCTATTTAAATAGTCCTGTACCAGTCTTACTTTGTATTGGGAGATGTGAAACCTTTGTCATAGCCCATGTTAGAAATATTTATTGAAACACTTGATAAAAATCAGCATCTTATTTTTGAAAAGAAATGACGTTTAGTTTATATATTAGCAATGTTGCAAAATTGTAAATGCTTTTTGAATGGGGTATGCTAGGGGGAAAAAAAGTCCACTACTCAGTTCATGGGACCATAGATATCGTTTCTCTCAGCGTAGGGCACAATCATTACGCTTTCTGCGCTGTCTTTCCTTTTACGATAAGAACACTCATGATAATGTACAAAATAGATCTCATCAAATTCTGATCCAAGCCTCAATTTCTTTAACATGTATCTGGTATCTTTAACATTTTTTTTGATGATTACATCAGTTTACAAAAAAAAAAATCTTGCTTTTTTAAGGAAATTTCTTAGAAGTACATTTCGAAACATCCCCAGAGACCACTGATGTGAATTCAACAATCTTTCTAAATTCTTGTTGGAATGTTAACATATCTTGTATGGCTTCTCAGTTCATGGTCATTGGTAATCTGTAATGATGTCAAAGTAACGGTATCACAACACATGCGGCATGAACTGCTGTACAGTACGATGCCTAGTAATGAAATATTCATATAAATGTTGCAATTGCAAACGGTTTTGACCCAATCGTATAACTAAATGTTTTTTAAATGTATTGACAGATTCTTGTGTTTTGTATGTGCGCACTATGAATTAGCAAGAATACAGAAGAAAAGGTTATACCATGTATATATGTTATATGAACCAAAGAGGTGAAAAAAAATGTACCTAAATATATAGTTCTTGACATTCTGGGAAAGAATCAAATGATGTCACACTCCCATCTCTCTAAGTGGGGTATATTTACCAATGATCTCTGGATAACTTCCCATGCGATATTTACACATTAGGTCATTCCTGTTCTGTAGTACGCTTGAACATGATTTATACCATCAGTAGAACAAAAACAAGCAGGACAGATATTAATTTAAAGAAAAAATAAATACTAAATACAGTATGTGACAGTGAGGACCTTTAAACGACTTTTTGGAACAAAAATGAACAACCTGGAACATTTTTAATAAATAGCTTGTTTTTAATTTTAGACATGGTCATTAAAAAAAATTCTAAATGTTAATTTATTTGTGATACTTTATTAAAAGAGAACCACACTCTTAGAAAAAAATAATTTTTAATGGGTTTCTTGACACAAGTTTTAAAGAACTCTTAATGCCAAAAAAAATCTATATAAGGAGAAATGCATTAAATAATTGCATAATACTTTCATGTTTAAACGGTCATGGGTTCGTCATGGGTTCGATTCCCAGGGAAAGCAAGAATTGACAAAATGTAAAATGTGTACCTTGAATGCAATGTAAGTCGCTTTGGATAAAAGCGTCTGCCAAATGCATAAATGTAAATGTAAACGGGTGCACTAATATGCATTAATTCATGCTTAAAGGAACACTCCACTGTTTTTTAAAATAGGCTCATTTTCCAAGTCCCTTAGAGTTAGGGTGCTTTCACATCTCTAGTTCGGTTCATTTGGTCCGAACCAAGGGCAAACAATTATACATTGTTGCATTTTTCAGCTTTTTTTGTTCCTTTTCACACCACACTGATTGCTTTGGTCCGAACCAGTTGAAACGAACCAAAACGCAGGCACGTGACAACATCCACATCACTCATTGGCCATGGCGTATTTCCTAAACTGCTTTCGATTGGTCAGAATTTTTGGTGTGGGAAAATTCCAACAGAAGAGGCAAAGCCAGCAAACTATAAGAACACTATGGAGAGACGACTGCGCGGGCCAGTTTTGTCCCTGGCCATAATCTACTACACTGTGTGTATTTACCACAGTATGCAAATACCTTTCTATAATGAAGCGCGGATGCGACGTGAAAACAACGTTCTAATGCACTGCAGACATCTTCCGAAAAAATTGCCAACGATCTATCAGGTAATAATATCATGCACACAATGTCAGCACAGCTAACTACGGCAGCTGGTTCAGTCCAAAAATGATCATTACTTTTACAGTTGGTTCTGTTCGAGGTCGGATCACGTTCTCACCACAAACGAACCGCTCCAGAGTTCGTTTGAAATCGTACCAAGATCACCTCTTCAAGGAGGTCTCGGTACTCTTGTTTGGTGCGCACCCAAGTGCGATTGCTGCTTTCAGACCTGACCAAACGAACCACACCAAAGAGGGAAATGAACTCTAGTACGATTCAACTGAACTAAATGAGGCAGGTGTGAAAGCACCCTTAAACAGTTGAGTTTTACCGTTTTTGAAACCATTCAGCCGATCTCTGTATCTGGCGGTTGCACTTTTAGCATAGCTTAGCATACATCATTGAATCATATAGGTCAATTAGCATCGCTCTCAAAAATGACCAAAGACTTTATTTTTTCAAAGAAATTATTTGTCCTAATTAAAACTTGACTAATCTGTAGTTACATTGTGTACTAAGACTAACGGAAAATTAAAAGTTTCGATTTTTATACCGATATAGATTGGGCCTATTTTCTCATTCCTGAGTAAGAATTATGGAACTTTGCAGTTGTACCATGGGTTCAGCAGCGCAGTGATATTACGAAAGTAGTCCTCAGATAGGTAACTTCCAATACGACCGGCACTAAGTTTGTGTCGTTGCACTAAGTTTGTGTCATTGCAGCCGGCAAATTATGTAGTGGATTTACTGTGCGATATGGTTCTGTGTGTCGTAAAGAGCTGTGATAGTGAGTCGAAGGTGTATACTAAACCATCATGTTTCACAGAATACCAACGAAAATCAAGTAACGAAAGAATCAGTGGTTGACTGCTCTGAACCATAGATATTAAAACACTGGAAGATTCAAACAAGAAACTGCGTGTTTGCTCAAAGCATTTGGCTCCAGATGACTATTTGGAAAACATGCATAGTGTTACCACGGTATGGAATCTAAAGGATATGGCCAGACAGGGCGAAGTGTATCACCCCCTTGGCTGTAAGTGTAACAATATTATTATTTTTTTAGCTTGAAAAAACAGATTGAAACTGCTGTTGTCTTAAGCTAACCTGTGAATGAAATCACTTAGCATGGGGGTTTTGCGCCCCCCTTTGGTTTATACAGTATATAACATTAGTAGTTTTATTTTTAGCATTCTGGTGAGGTAGTGTATAGTTTGATTAATAGAATGTTTACTTGCCGGTATTGTTTATCTACAGTTTCTATGGTACAAAATACTACGTTAGTGATATTAAGTTCTGTTCCAAGGCTTCGGAGCGTGTCTCATGCATTGAAAATTATTTGGCCACCAAAAAATGTTTGTCCCGTCAAAGCCTTATTTGATCATATTTTTGTGATTTATGAGTGAGATGACATGGGCGCATGTAAACTGAGTGACAGAGAGAAACAACAGAGAGCGCACACTCTCTCTGTCTTCATAATAAGCAGTCTTAGAATATTTCATTCACATATTATGTTAGTCAAAATCATGGACCGAATCCATGTCAGACCATTTTTCCTAGAATTTTGACTCTTCTCTGACTTATCAGTTTGAATCTGCTTTCCTCGTCCCTTCTGCCAGTCTTTCAGCCAGACTTTGTCTTTCACATATCAAAAGCTCATCTTCAGTGTAACTGTTATTCCGGTTCAAATAGATACGGTTCGGGATCTGCACCAAGTAAATATCTTTTGAATCGTCTCTCACAAACGTCTCCATGGTTACAACGCACGCTCTCTGAAGCAAGCAGATCATCACGCTGGTTTTATTGACAGAAGTTTGTCTATTAGGCGCTGTGTTATATCATTGCGCTGCTGCACCCACGACGGCCGCAAAGTTCCTACGCCGGAATGAGAAAGTAGTTCCTAGCTATAACGGTCTAAAAAAATAGAAATTTTTCATTTTTCGTTGGTCTTAGTACACGATGTAACTATAGAAGAGTCAAGTTTTAAATAGGAAAAATATTGAAAGTCTTTGGTCATTTTTTTGATCACTGATGCTAATGGACCTATATGATTCAATGATGTATGCTAAGCTATGCTAAAAGTGCTACCGCCAGATACAGAGATCGGCGGAATGGATTCAAAAACGGTAAAACTTAACTGTTTAACTCTAAGCGACATGGAAAATGAGCCTATTTTCAAAAAAAGTGGAGTGTTCCTTTAATTAATGCACAGATAATCATGATTTAATGTATTACTAATGGTGAACTAACCCATTTATTAATAATTACTGCATCAGCAACTAATGAAGATTCTACATGATTAATAGATTAAGTAATCATTAAATTGTTATTAGTTAAATGTGTCATAATGTATTAATTCCTTAATAACATATTATATTAACTAATAATGCAAATTAATGTGTTAATTACCACAAGAGGGTCAAAGCCATGCATTTCAACTTCCAGTTGTCTGCTTTAATTAATCATTAGCTAATGATTTATAAAGGTATCATTATGTTATGACTTTACTTGTTGGGGCACATGACTATTAACTAATTCAAAATTAATTAAAAACCCATAACCACAATTACATATTACTTAATCAATTAGTTAATAGTCATGTGCCCCAACAAGTAAAGTCATAACATAATGATACCTTTATAAATCATTAGCTAATGATTAATTAAAGCAGACAACTGGAAGTTGAAATGCATGGTTTTGAACCGTTGTGGTAATTAACACGTTAATTTAAATTAATAGTTAATATAATATGTTATTTAGGAATTAATACATTATGACACATTTAACTAAACAATTTAATGATTACTTAATCTATTAATCATGTAGAATCTTCATTAGTTGCTGATGCAGTAATCATTAATAAATGGGTTAGTTCACCATTAGTAATACGTTAATTCATGATTATCTGTGCATTAATTAAGCATGAATTAATGCATATAGTGCACCTGTATTGTAAAGTGTTACCATTATTTCAATTGCGAGCTGTTTAATTAAAATTAAAAATCAATAAAAACTAAATTCATAAAATGATTGGAACTCCTAAAGGGTTTGGAACCATTTAAGGTTCTATTGAAGAGTGCATCTTATATTATTTCCATCTTTAAACATTGTGAGTTAAATATTTTATAAAAACTGTACTGTGGAGTAGAAATGACCCCGGTGGTATTTTATTGACTAAAGCAGCAATCAAGAGAGAATCACCACCTTCCCCAAATTCTGTAATCTAATTCTAATTCAGAACCCAGGATTCCTGCTATCCTCATCAGGATATGTCCTTGTGGATTTCTAGGTACACTAAAGGGAACTTTCAGAAACCTACTGCTCCTAAACTCTCTAGTCATCTCATACTCTGGTTAGAACAATACACTCTCCAGAGTCTGTTCTTAATGTATGCCTAGATGGATGTGTAAAATTGACCAACTTTGTTACATAGAGAATGTTTCTGGGAATGGTTGTTGTATCGTAGTGCATCCCTCTAGTTTACAAGTTTTACTCATCTGCAGGTCCTCGGTTGATTTCTATGTAGTATGATGTAAGCACTCAACTCATGACCTGTTAATGTTAATGGTAACCTTGCCTATTACATTGTCTTAGTGCAATGTTTAGTTCAGTTTTTGGAGTTTACAAAAGTGATTATTTATCTATTTATGAATTGATTTTGGTTATTTCGCTCGTTTACTTGGGCCCCGCGCGTGTCCCACCACTGTCACGTGTTGGGGGAACACTCCTACTACTTAACGCGGTATTGTCTTAGCTCTAACTCTCGTTGCTTCTGCATGATAATGAGAAATTAGTAAGACTGATGTTTCACTGCCCTTGATAGAACTTAAAAATAATCTTTGATCTTTTTTGGACTGTTAAAAGTTGTATAGTGAGTGAAACTGTACCCTACCCACTGTATTATGTGCTTGTTATATTAAATGCTCTATGACAAGCTTATAGCATACACATATGGAGATATTTGGTAGATTTATATTGTGTAATATTGTGATAGCATGTACATAAAAATACCTCCTCTGCAATAAATATTTCTACAAAAAGCTATTCTGTGTTGACTGAATGAATAAAAAAAAATGCAAATATAGGTTTTTGTAAACCTGTGTTAAAGCACTTACAATAAAAACGTATTACTCATTCACAAGAGTCTGGTACATATCGGAGGCATTCTGGATTGGAGGTAAGAACTGCCCACTGATAACTATTTGGGCCAAAGGCTATTTCATGATATTTGATGATGATATTTGGTTCTAAGGCCATGTGTATAAAATCACAGAAGCTGAGGTACAGTCTTGACACAATTTTCTCCAAAGAGTCTCTCCACTGTTGCTGGACAATAATATTTCTCTAGGTAGCTAATATTCCTTTGATCGAAAATAGCTTGTGACTAGTCTTAAAGGAACTGTATGTGAGAAATGTATTTCAATTAATCATAAAATGGCCCTCATGTCACTAGACATTAAGAAATCATGTTAATTTCAAATACTTATATCACTGACAACAGTAGTCCGGCCAGAACATTGTCATTTAAAAGTTGTTGTTGTAGCCCTCAACTGATGTTGATGTTAACATGTTGTGTTTTGGCCTGAAGCTCCGCCCTCCACCGATCTACCAATCACGAAGTCAGTAGTGTTTGGGCATCCGGGTTGCCAGATCTGCTCTAGTTACCACAGCTGCAGATACAAACGCTCCTGCTGATCCTGCAGCCTATCTGACAACCTCGAGTCAGGGGGAGGGGGAAAGGGGATACACCACTCTACAGTCATTTGAAAGTACCAGTTTTGGCCACATACACTTCCTTTAAGAGCATTTTTTTAAGGTCTTGTCTGTCTTAGACTTAGAGGACTCAGGATTTTGTTTCAAGACCAGTCAAGACTAGCCTGACAAGCCACACCCACAAGATGTTTGGTCTGGAAACTCACCATTGACAGAGCTCAATCCGAGGGGCGGGATAAACGGTTGTCTTTCAAACTCCCTCTGCACGCATTTGGATATCTCTGCAACCAACCAGAGCAACGAAGGTGAAGCAGAGCTCATTGACAGATTAACCTTTCAACATTTTCGGTCTGCAAAACTCAGAACACATCTTCCCTTCTTAAAAATGACTTCAGTGCCATTCTTTGTTCTTTTCTCAGAGAAAAGCTTAACTCCAGGTCGCGGTCAAAGCTGATTCGAAAGACTGCCGTTGGCCAGTTTCTGTGTTTACTAAAAGCACGCAAACGCAACTCGGCCGTCATTATATTAAGCCCCGCCCACCGACTCTATCCGATTGTTAAGGCTGACGTCACGCGGCAGCACTTCCGGGTCCAAACGCTCTATCTTATACCACAAGAAAAACTACAAACGGTGCTAATATACACACACAGTGTTGTGTAATACTACAAAAAAAATTAATAATAACCTTTTTCTCCATACCAAAATTCCAGATGGCCAGACAGTGATTCATCTTTTATAAATCGTTAAAATATTAATGTCTGTAACGCTGTGATCATAGAGAATGTTGTGTAGACTGTAAGTATTTAAAATGTTTAACTTTTTTAAATGTTTGATGTTTAATATGAACAAATAGCGTTAATAAACGGGCGTCAATGGCATTCTCAAGGTAAACGAGTTGAGGCTTGGACCCAGAAACGGCGTTCCTTACGTCACGACTTAACATTCTGATACACGATGTGATTGGCGCGACCAGAGTTTGGCGTTTACAGCTCAGAAGTTTATTGAGAGTTGCTAGACGACACTCGCGGCAAATTAGATTTGCTGCCGCTAGGGTGCGTCTAGATTTCTAGGCTAAGTCAAGACCACAACTGCCAGTGAATTTTCTGATTTATTGGTTTAACATTAATGTGATTGGATGTTTTGCAAAAAAGTACTTGTATGAGATCTAGATTTGTAAGAGATTGGTGATAATTAAGCAATATCACGAGCAAGAGAGCTGTTTTCACAAATTTGAGCATCACTGCAAACATGATATTGCTTTTATACAAACATTCAATATTTAAAAAGAAGAGAAAAAAACATTATTTATGCATTTGTGATTTACCAATTCAGATGCATCTTCTGTAACACCTCTGCAATGCAAGGATCATTTTTTGTTAAAGGGGGGGTGAAACACTCAGTCTCATGTCAATCTCATGTCAGTCTTGAGTACCTATAGAGTAGTATCGCATCCTTCATATCTCCGAAAAGTCTTTAGTTTTATTATATTTATAAAAGAAATATAGGCTGTACCGAGTCTTTCCGGAAAAAAAACGAGCGGCTGGAGGTGTATCGTGTGGGCGGAGCTAACGAATGACGAGCGCGCACAACGCGGTGACGTCCTCAAGCGTGGAGAAGAAAACTTTACTCTAATATACCATGGCTATCAATCAGACTAATGCAGATATGATCCAGAATCAGGAGGCTGAAATAAATTGAACAGGAGAAGCAACAACATCAGGACGTCCGTCTCTGTGGTATGTACTGTATTTAGTGGCCTGTCAACATTTGTGTGTGTTTACTCGCAGTGTATGAGGACATGATTCGGTTTATGGACTATTGTATGCGACTAAACCTTAGCAGTAGCAAGCAAAACGGTTTTGCACGTCAGACTAGTGTAACGTTATACAGAGAACAACAATGGCGTAACCGTTAGCACATTTGAATGACGAAGCACGCTTTGTGAGAACGCTAGGTTTATGTTTGGGTGGTTTTACAATAAACAAACTGACACCTATGTTGGTCAGCTAAACAAATATAGTATTTAAACACACACCATAGATCGCATGCTCCATTGATAAATTATCTGTAACGTTACACGATCGTGTTATTTACTAATTTTACTTACAGCCAACAACATAGACATTTGAAGCAGTTTTACTCACCGCCTGTTTCCAAAGCAGGACCGAACCTTTATCGTTGGGACCGCTCCGTCAAAAACACACTTCTTTGGTAACATTGTTGATTTCGTGAAGTCAAGTAGACAAGGGGATCTGCAGCTTGAGATCCACTCGCTCACGCGCGCGTGCACCCTTCCGGGAGAAGAGCCCGTACGGCCCATACAAGGACCTTCCGCTCTATCGGCATCAAGCCGAACCATAATCGAAAAAAACTCTCCGAAACTTGTGAGAAACCGGAAGGAGTATTTTTGACACAGAAATACTCCATCAAACGTCCAACATTAGTTTTTGAAACTTTGTCTATGTTTAGGATGGGAATCCAAGTCTTTAACAGTGTAAAAAGCTCAGTGTGCATGAAACATATCTCCTTTTTTTCTGTACACACTCTGAGCAATAATTTTGAGGATTCACTCATACATTTAAAATTGCCATTTGTCTATTTTTATATGGATCTTTGAATCCATATAAGGCTCTTTTTACTTTGTTTAATCAAAACTTAACTCAATCTTTTCTCTGGTGATGTGTCATTTTTCATTAATCATTTAACCAAAAAAACTGGCCATCCACAATCAACTGCAAGATAGTATTCCTTTTTGACTGCATCTCAAAATCCAGTGAACAAATGATGGATAGAACCAAGACTTATTTTTTCTTTTTACATATCCACTACACTATGTCACAATACTGGTAATTCCAGGACATTAGGGGAGGTTTATCTGCAATTTTTTATACACAAAAAAAACAAACACTAAATGTGTGTTTTGGCTGGTCATTTGATGTCATGTGCATGCATATTATGTGTTCACTCTATAGGAGTGTAGTGTTTCTTTACAAAGTGACATCGCTAACTACTGGCATGGCAGCATAAAACAGCATTTTTAGACTTTTTTACGGATCTGAGTGAATGGCGATCCAGCACACAGTTTTGAATCACAACACACTTTTTTTTTGAACACACACTTAAGCCGTGTTTCCACCGCAGGAACTTTACCCAGGAACCAGGAACTTTGGGGTGGGACTCGGTGTGTTTCGACCGCAGGAACCAGGGTCTAAATTAAGTTCTGGGTAAATATTTCCCCCTCCAAACGGCCCTGCTCGGGAGGTAGTACTTTTTCAAAGTTCAGGAACTTTCGAGGGCGGGACTTGGGCGCTAAACATGCTGATTGGTTTAGCTCATGCAGCATTTTATTTCAACCGGCATTTTTAAAAGTATTTTGCGAGGTTCGTTCTGCGTTCAGTAAATATCAGTCTTGATCTCTGTCTGATGGCGCGCGTTCCTCTCAGCCACCTCTCAGGCGCCCTATGGTCGCGCTGCGCTCCACTTTATTCCTATGAATGATGTCGAGCGACTTCAACGCTTCAGCACAGCATTCCGGTAAGGCAGCGCTGCATTTGAACCGATTTGAACGCAGAAATGAGGGGAAGCTTCACAACATCGCGTCAGTCGCGTCTAAAAGTGGATCTCCACCGTTCACTGCTGTCAGGACTTCACCAAATCATACCAAAGAAGTGTGTTTTTGACGGAGCGGTCGCAGCGATAAAGGTTCGGTCCTGCTTTGAAAGCTGCCGGTGAGTAAACTGCTTTAAATGTCTAAGCTGTTGGCTATCGTCGCGTGAGTAAACATCAGTAAAGGACACGATCGCGTGCTTTGTCATTCAAATGCGCTAACGGACTCCATTGTTGTTCTCTGTACGTTACACTAGTCTGACGTGCAAAACCGTTTTGCTTGCTACTGCTAAGGTTTAACGTTAGTCGCATACAATAGTCCATAAACCGAATCATGTCCTCATAAACTGCGAGTAAACACACACAAATGTTGACAGGCCACTAAATACAGTACATACCACAGAGACGGACGTCCTGTGTTGCTGTTTCACCTGTTCAATTTATTTCAGCCTGGAACATATATCTATTAGCTGAGATAGCCATGGGTCTCTCCACGCTTGAGGACATTCACCGCTTTGCGCGCTTGTCATTCTTTAGCTCCGCCCACACGATACGCCTCCAGGCGCTCGGTTTTTTCCGGAAAGACTCGGTACAGCCCATATTTCTTTTATAAATATAATAAAACTAAAGACTTTTCGGAGATATGAAGGATGCAGTACTACTCTATAGGTACTCAAGATTGACATGAGATTGACATGAGACTGAGTGTTTCACCCCCCCTTTAAGTGTACGTCCTTACATGACGTGAAAGCGTGCACCGTGTTGACAAGAGAGGAAAGCTCATTTTTCTGAGAGGTAAACTTTTTATTTCGTAAGTTATGAAGATAATGTTGGAATAATGACACAGCGTATATTGCCCTAGGCAGTTCTTACTTTAACTGCGCCTGACAGAAGATGTTTTTTTTTTCTGAGATGATTATTACACGTTACAACAAATAAATTGCTTATATAATACTGTATTAGTCCTGGTGGCCGTTAAGAGTTGCTACATTTAACACACTCCAGCTGCTGGAGAAAACAGCGTTGACATTTTTGATGCGGCAGACAAAAAGTACATGTCACAAAATGATTGGGATTGAAATTCATCACATGTAAACACCAGATCGGTTTATATAACGACTCATGTAAACAGTCCACTTAATCTTTCAATCCGAATGACAAAAAAAGTGTGCTTGTAAACATGGCTAGTGTCGCGCAAAAATGATTACTGTCCGTCACTGACTTGGAGGAGCAGTCGCGCGCAGTCCTACACCACCGGACTGATTTGCCTAATCTTCATGGTACTTTAGAACGCGGTGGAAATGCAGACAGTTGCAGGTCTGAGGGGAGAAAAGTTCCTGTAAAAGAAGTTCCTGGTACAAATTGTTCTGGGTAATGTTGGTGGTACTAAACCATTTTCCAAAGCTTTTAGGATTTTCATTACAAATTTGGCCCTGTTTACACCTGGTATTAAAGGAACACAACCATTTTTTAAAAGAGGCTCATTTTCCAACTACCCTAGAGTTAAACAGTTGAGTTTTACTGTTTTCGAATCCATTCAGCTGATCTCCAGATCTGGCGGTATAACTTTTAACATTGCTTAACATAGATCATTCTGATTAGACCGTTAGCATCTCGCTCAAAAAACTACCAACGAGTTTCAATATTTTTCCTATTTAAAAAAACTTGACTCTTCTGTAGTTACAGTGTGTACTAAGACCAACAGAAAATGAAAATGTGCAATTTTATAGGCTGATATGGCTAGGAACTCTACTCTCCTTCCTGTGTAATAATCAAGGAACTTTTGCTGCCGTACCATGGGTGCAGCAGGCACAATGATATACGCAGCGTCTGAAAATATGCTAACTTCTGTCTATTTTCAGAAAAAAAGTGGCATGTTCCTTTAAGAAGCGTGTAAACAGGATTTGTCCATTTTCAACCACTTAAAGAGGCAGTAGAAAACTCCTTTGACTGGATTGCTTTCGTAGCTTTGCTTTCATGTGTTTGAATAGATTTGAACAGCCACAAAAGACTGCCTGCTCTCTTCCTACTGACCTAATGCATTAACATTATAGAAAGAATGCTAGCCAGGCCCTCCCCTCAAAGAAATCAGGACAGCAGTGGACGAAAGTGGACATAAGAGACAGATTATGTGTATAAGCGTCAATGCATATCCCTTGTCTACTTGAGATCCAATCAAACAAAACACATCTTAATTCCAGGCGTTAACAGGGCCATTGATGAAACCTTTTAAAATAGTTCCATGCAGAGCCCTGATAATTGCATCATAGCCTACAGCACTTCAAATATGTTCTATTTGCAAAAATCTCCTGGTTGGTTTTACATTGTCAGCATTTTTGCTTCATTAATAATGACTGATCTCCCCACAAAGACTCCAACTAAGTGGTCATGGCCTATTCTCAAAGTAAATTTGTATCCTGGCAGTCTTAGTTCTCTCCAAGGTTTGTTTACTTTAAACTTAAAGGAAGCCTTTAAAAGCCTTCTACGTCGTGACCACTTTAGGATATTCATATGCATGTTTGGCTCAGCTCCGGAAAAGCTTTTATGGAGATGCTGTAGTTTTTTTTGACAGAGATCAATTGGTGCTGAATATGGGGAAAGTGGATAAGACGATACAGGGTTCTTCCTCATATTTCTGTCAATTGCCAAGCTGTTGAAGAACAGTCCAGTCAACTGCCTTATAAATGGGGTGTGAATGCTTGATTCCAGCTCAACCAGAAAGTTGACTTTGGCAAGCTGTTTTAAAACTCCCAAAACAAACTTAAAATGAACTTAATTTGCCTGATTTAGTTTGAAATTATGTCACTCCAGTTCGTTCATCGATATCGGGGCCTTAAAGGGTTAGTTCACCCACAAATAAAATTAATTTCATTAATGACTCACCCTAATGTCATTCCACACCCGTAAGACCTCCTCTTTGGAACACAGTTTAAGATATTTTATATTTAGTCCGAGAGCGTATGCAAGTGTATGCACACTATACTTTCCAGTCCAGAAAGGTAATAAAAACATCATCAAAGTAGTCCATATGTGACATCAGTTAGTTAATTAGAATCTCTTAAAGCTACACTGTGTGATATTTTCCCCGATCTAGCGGTGAAAAGGTATATGACCATCAAGTGAATATTAGTTTCAGTTCCTCTCAATTCTGATTTCGTTTAAATTCCTACGGTGGCCGATTTAGTCCAAGATTAACATGGCAATCCCCCTCTTCACATTCGACACGGTGCCATCGAGTGTTAAAACGCGAAAGGCGAAGCTTGAATTTACGGATATGTCCCTCTTTGGCTAATGTATTTTCAAGATGGAGGGGCAACATGGCGACCGGCATTCGAACCCCTCACCAGTATGTATTTTCAATGGCATATTATAAACTTACGAGAATACTTTATTACGTCTATGAAGTAAATATACATTAATGAGCACATATATTTTTGAAAGAACTAAGTGTTTTTAGCTAAGAATAAACTAAAAAAGTTACACAGTGTAGCTTTAAAGCTTTGAAAATACATTTTGGTCCAAAAATAACAAAAACTATGACTTTATTCAGCATTGTCTTCTCTTCCGGGTTTGTTTTCAATCCTCAAATGAAGATTTGAATGCTTATGAATCAGCGTATTGATTCACGATTTGGATCGTGTGTCAAACTGCTGAAATCACGTGACATTGGTGATCCGAATCATAAAACAGTACGCTGATTCATTACCGTTTGAATCTTTCTTTGAATTTTAAAAAAAAACGCGGAAGAGAAGACAATGCTGAATAAAGTCGTAGTTTTTGTGATTTTTGGACCAAAATGTATTTTCGATGCGTCAAGAGATTCTAATGAACTAACTGATGTCACATATGGACTACTTTGATGATGTTTTTATTAACTTTCTGGACATGGACATGGAGTATAGTGTGCATACACTTGCAACGCTCTCTGACTAAATATAAAATATCTTAAACTGTGTTCCAAAGATGAACGGAGGTCTTACGGGTGTGGGACAACATTAGTGTGAGTCATTGATTATATAAATTTCATTTTTGGGTGAACTAACCCTTTAAGCTTTAGCACTCCTCTCTCAATACATCGCACAATTAATAAGGCATCATTTATGTCTGTAACACACCCAGGTCAGGTCATGCACCAAGTGAACATTCAATATTAAAGGTAAGGAGTGTTCTTAAAGGGTTACTTCACCGCTTTTTCATATTTAACTATATTATTCCCTTAACTAAAACTAGTTGATACATACCTCTCTCGTCTCAGTGCGTGCACTTAATCTCTCTGACGCGCGGTGACGATCTGATAGCATTTAGCTTAGCCCACTAAGCCCAGTTCATTCACTATGGTACCAAACAGAGATCAAGTTAGAAGTACCAAACACCTCCATCTTTTCCCTATTTAAATACAGTTACACGAATAGTTGAACGATCAAGTATGGTGACAAAATAAAACGTGGTACTTCTCTAATCGGATTAAAAAGGAGAACTATAATGTATGGCGGATTAGCACTTCTGAGAGTACTTCGGCTCGGCGCAGTAAAAAGTCCCGGCCGAAACATCTTTCCTCACACCTCCCCCTCACTCTCTCATTTCTGTCAATAGGGAGATGTGAGGGAAGATGTTTCGGCCGGGACTTTTTACTTCGCCGAGCCGAAGTACTCTCAGAAGTGCTATTCCGCCATACATTATAGTTCTCCTTTTTAATCCGATTAGAAACGCGCCACGTTTTATTTTGTCACCATACTTGATCATTCAACTACTCGTGTAACTGTATTTAAATAGGGGAAGCGTGGAGGTGTTTGGTACTTCTAACTTGATCTCTGTTTGGTTCCATAGTGAATGAACTGGGCTTAGGGAGCTAAGCTAAAAGCTATCAGATCGTCACTGCGTGTCAGAGCGATTAAGTGCACGCACTGAGACGAGAGAGGTATGTATCAACTCGTTTAAGTTAAGGGAATAACATAGTTTAATATGAAAAGGCAGTGAAGTATCCCTTTAAGGCAATTTCTTCATCAAAAATAACACTAATAATACTACTAAAACCTTGTCAGTGAATCATTTCATACTGAAGGTGCACTATGTAGTATTTTTACAGTAAAATATCCAAAAACCACTAGGCCAGTGTTATATATTTTGTTCAGTTGAGCACTTACAATATCCCAAATGTTTCCAACTATTTGTAAATTGTGAGAAAATTGCTATTTTAACTAAGGACCGGGACGTTTCAGCGAGCGAGTCGCCTGTCAATCGCGTCATATCTGCGTTACCCACGGTTTTATTCTGCAGAAGCGCTTTTGTGTTGGACTTTAAAACGTTGGTTTATACAAGGACTTTTATTTTGATACTTATTTCTGAGTTTCCCTTCGTTTTCTTATGGCTTCCTGTTTAAAAGAGGAAGTAGGCCATATTTCTTGAGTGCTTGAGTTGTGCAAGGTGCTCCATGTGGTTGCAGACATCCAGCTTCATCATGCCTATCAGAGCCCTTTGAAATGCAATTTCTGTAAGTGACTTTGTTTGATTTTGTCTAGTGAGCATTGAGTACCTTATTGCTGTTTTTGTAATTTGGTGTGTTTTACAATATCCCAAATGTTTTACAATATACCAAATGTTTCCAACTATTTGTAAATTGTGAGAAAATTGCTATTTTAACTATGGACCGGGACGTTTCAGCGAGCGAGTCGCCTGTCATTCGCGTCATTTCTGCGTTACCCACGGTTTTATTCTGCAGAAGCGCTTTTCTCTTAGCAGTGTGAACATGTCACAGCAGCGCCGAGTGAGCGCACAGAGTAACGTCATAACATAATTTTAAACACACTTAAATGTATCTAATATGATAAACAGAGCTGAGTTACCTTATAATCATGACCGGAAAAAACGGCAACTGTGTCCTGTCCCGTCATAATAAAAGCCCCGGTACCCGCGAGCCGTGTGTTTGTATAAAAATCGCTCCAGCGGCCGTGCTCAGCTCCTTCAACACTCGGTCCTGCTCTGCTTTACACTACAGTAACGTTAATAACTCCATCCATGAACATGATTTCTGCCTGAGTCCTATTTTCCACCGACTCTGAGGTGAAGATCACATATCCCAAGATACTGCGCTCACACTTTGCGTCATCAAACTACGCATTTGTTTAGAATAGGTGCCCTCCAGTGGACGGAAAGTCGCATAGTGCACCTTTTATGGGGGAAGTTAATGGGGTGACCAAACTGAAGTCTATTTGGTTACTGTAGCTTTTTTCCTCACCTTCCAGCAAACTCTACAGCCTAAGCTTCATCCATCCTTCGATACTAAGGGTTTAATGACCTAAGGTCGCTGTAAACTCTTTGGGTTGTGAGTCCTGATGAGCTGTAATGTAAGGTAAAAGCATACTGAAAGAGTATAAACAAATCACTTTAGCATTGATTTCTCTTTTCAAGAGCACTCTGTCAGTGGAACGAACAGCCAATCAATATAGTGAGACTGGCCTTTCTCTACACTGGCACAAATGGAGAAGAATGTTTCAGATTCACGATCACATATCACATCTGTGTCTAAAGGGTAACTGCAGAGGTCATTTCATATTTCATAAATGTCTCACACGTCATAAGTTATGATGAGCCTCTTATTTTCAGTATATTAAATTCAAATTTAGCAATGTCATAACTGTGACCTAGCAATTAGCGCACATTCTCCAGAGAGGATGAGTGGGAGACACAGGTTTGGTTCTGACCTGTGTTATGACTCACTTGCATCCTCATGCCCAAAACCACCAGTGAAGTGAAGATGAATAACTTAGTATTTAGAATGTCTCTAAATACAAATATTGTTCTCCAGCATGACTTCATGGGCTCTATTTTAACGATCTGAAACGCAAGTGTCAAAGCGCGAAGCGCAAGCAACTTTGTGGGCGGGTATCGGCGCTGTTGCTATTTTCCCGGCGGAATAAATGGCTCTTGCGCCCGGCGCAAATCTAAAATGGGTTGGTCTGAAGTAGCTTCATTATTCATAGGTGTGGTTTGGGCGTAACGTGAATACACCAATCAGAGCGTCATCCAACATTCCCTTTAAAAGCAGGTGCGTAAGTTCCATTATGGGATTGCTATTATTATGGCGTATTTACCAGGCGCACGCCAGGAGCGGTTCACCCCTAACGAAACAAAAATATATTGCAGTATATTGGAAAATATCATGTAATACATTAGGCAATATATTCACATATTTGGGATTTAATATTTATATTCTTCAATATATTACAATATATGAAAGCGGCAATCATTTATATTTTGCAATATATTACAGGAATATATAATATATTGTAGGCTATAATACCATCAATATATCATTCCATGTATTTACAATATATTATATTTCAAAATAATATATTGCTAAATATATTTTCCTTTCGTAAGGGACAGCCGAGGAGACTGATGTTCTTGTAAGAGTGTTGTATGGGGATGGGAGAAACCCACCCAAAATAGCGTCGATTAAACAGGCGTCAGTTAACCAGTTTTTTCAGTCGATTTCTTTATTTATTTTTTTCTGGTTCTTGACAAACCAATTTGTCAGATGTCCTTATATACATATATGTCTTGCCACTATTGGGCAAACAGGTCTGATACTTAATTACTACAATTAGCCTGAATAATTTGTAAGCTAGATTTATGCCTATTTTTCACATCTTCGTGGCACACCACAATGATTTCAGTCCTCTTATGTGTTAATATTTTTTTAGTGTAACAATTTATGATTTGCAAAAATAACTGTTGCATCTGTGTAGATTTCATGAGCAAAGTGTATGGGCGTTGTGCACGCTATACATTATGGTCAAGCATGCGCCCTTAAAATAGCATAATGAACAATGCGCAACGCGCCACTGACTTTAGACCAGGTTTTTTCTGGTCAGTGGCGCAATTGTTTAATGGAACAGCAAAATAGCACCAGGGATTGTTTGCGCCGGAACACGCCTCCTTTTTTGGGCTGAACCGCACAGGGAGCGCAAGTTCATTCACTAGTTTAGCGACGTGCTTCTGTGGAGGGAAAAGCGTGCTTTGCGCGGGTGCAAAATAGGAATGACACCTGCGTCGGTGTACAAAGTCAATTGCGCTGGGTGCAAGATAGAGCCCCATATTAGTGTTCTAATAGTATACTTCTTTTAAAGGGGGGGTGAAACACTCAGTTTCAGTCAATCTCATGTCAATCTTGAGTACCTATAGAGTAGTATTGCATCCTTCATATCTCCAAAAAGTCTTTAGTTTTATTATATTTATAAAAGAAATATAGGCTGTACCGAGTCTTTCCGGAAAAAAAACAGCGCCTGGAGGCGTATCGAGTGGGCGGAGCTAAAGAATGACAAGCGCACAAAGCAGTGACGTCCTCAAGCGTGGAGAATTAAACGTTACCCTAAATAAACATTGGCTATCAGATTCAACTAATACATATATGATCCAGAATCAGATCAACATTTGTGTGTGTTTACTCGCAGTTTATGAGGACATGATTCGGTTTATGGACTATTGTATGCGACTAAACCTTAGCAGTAGCAAGCAAAACGGTTTTGCACGTCAGACTTTATACGTTATAGAACAACAATGGCGTAACCGTTAGTGCATTTGAATGACGAAGCACGCTTTGTGAGAACGCTAGGTTTATGTTTGGGTGGTTTTACAATAAACAAACTGACACCTATATTGGTCAGCTAAACAAATGTATTTAAACACACACCATAGATCACATGCTCCATTGATAAATTAACTAACGTTATACACGATCGTGTTGTTTACTGATGTTTACTCACGCGACGATAGCCAACAACAGACATTTGAAGCAGTTTTACTCACCGCCCGTTTCCAAAGCAGGACCGAACCTTTATCGCTGGGACCGCTCCGTCAAAAAAAAACATTTATTTGGTAAGTTAACTGTTGATTTCGTGAAGTCTTGACAGCAGAGACCGTGGAGATTCACTTTTGCGACCGAAGCGTATGTTGTGACGCTTCCCGTCATTTCTGCGTTCAGATCAGTTCAAATGCAGCACTGCCTTCCCGGAATGCTGTGCTGAAGTGTTGAAGTCGCTTGATGTTTCCCATAGGAATAAAGTGGAACGCGGCGCGACAGACGTGTTGCACAGACGAGTGAATCTGCTTCACCGGAGAGCAGTGTTTATGGGCGGCGTTCATCTAGTCACGCGTGCACACACCCTTCCGGGAGAAGAGCCCGTACGGCCCATACAAGGACCTTCCGCTCTATTGACGTCAAGCCGAGCCATACTCGAAAAAAACTCTCTGAAACTTGTGAGAAACCGGAAGGAGTATTTTTGACACAGAAATACTCCATCAAACGTCCAACTTAGTTTTTGAAACTTTGTCTTTGTTTAGGATGGGAATCCAAGTCTTTAACAGTGTAAAAAGCTCAGTATGCATGAAACAACATTTCACCCCCCCCCCCCCCCCTAAACTAAAAATAAGAAAGTATACTTTCAGTTTACTTTTTATGTACTTCTCAAAATATACTTAAAGTTGCACTTAAAGCTAACTTTTCTGTCCGCTTGAGGTCGCCTATTCAAAACAAAGGAGTAGTTTGATGATGCCACGTTTGAGCTCAGAATCTTGGGACATGTGGTCTTCACCTCACAGATGGTGGAAAAGAATCGGGAAAGGACTCGGGCAGAAATCATGTTCAAGGATGTGGTTATTACCGTTACTGTAGTATGAAGCGGAGCAGGACTAAGTGTTGAGGGCGCTGTGCAAGGCCGCTGGAGCGATTGTTGCGCAACACGCCTCGCGAGGAGCGGGACTTTTATCATGACGGGACACAGTCGCCGGCACCATATCCTCTGTCCCAGTCATGAGTATAAAGCTAGGCATACACTGTGCCATTTTCGTCCGATTTTGAGCCAAATTCTGACTCGTGAGACTCTTTTTTTGGGTCGTGGCGATTTTCAGGTTTATCGTGCGTCGTTTGTCGTCAGGTGTTCGTGCAGTGTACAGGGGGAAACAAGAGGCGACAAACCTCTCACGATCGGGGATAGGATGGTCGGATGAACTTCTGGCATGTCAGAAATTCTGCTCGCCTCTCATGAGGTTATCGCACAGCTGAAGCAAAGCCACGAACTGATTGTCCTTTTTTCCCTCACTGCGCCTGCGCGAAAGAAGAAGTTTAACCATTTAATTTTTAAAAGCAGCAAGGAAGAAAACGAAAAGAGGAAGATCTTTAAGTTATGTAGACAGCTATCAAATAGCAGAAATTAAGTAAACTGTTGTGGTTGTGCCTGTGGTTTGTGTTGTAAAATGGATAATTATTATTCTAAACCACTGTGTAGGCTATAGCATATCCAGTGCCTCTTATTCATTTAGCTAGTTGATCATTCATTTAGGGTTACTTGTTTTACTTTCACACTTTATTTATTTATTTATTTAATATTAATTAATATTTACCCTAATCTTATTATGACGGGAAGTGGGAACTGTTGTCCATCATGACACAATGTCATGTTGGCCTTTTTTTCTTCTTTCTTTTCCCGTTTTAATTCATGAACGCGAGTCCGTAGATATCACACAATGTGCAAACTTAAATGTGCAAACACACTCTCAAACCCTGTCAATTTACTACAGAAAGTGAAAGTAAAATCTGACAAGCTTTCGGCTGATATTCTAAGAGACAACGAGAGAATCTACTTCAACATGCTGATAACCCTTAGCCTGGATGCCAGCCGAACTTAGCCCCACCCACAAAAACGTTAGGTCGGGTGGTTCGGTCTGGCCTCGATCTATAGAGGAGTAACTGCTAAACAGAAACTGTTCGGACCTATGAAATCATCAGAGCGGGCTTTAGACGATGACGGACAGATGATCAACAGTAACGTAATCATGCACATCATCAAAGGGGCTTGGATTATATTTGTTTGAATCCTAAACGGAGAGCTTGTTTGTATATGCATTCACCTTCACTATTGATGATCATGTTGGGTAAGTACTCTGTGTATCATTAAATTCTTAAATTCTTTCAAGTGGTGGTGGTGTGTGTGTGTGTGTGGGGGGGGGGGTTGGAGGTCGTAGGGGGTACCTATGCTCTGGTTGTAGGTCTATCCAATCGAGGTCTTTCCTGGTTTGGTTGAAACACGCCCCATAATCACAGCCCAATGGAGCAGTTTCAGACTCAGATTCTGACTAGAACTGTGTATGACCACGTCAGGCTAGATAAGCCTATGACTGTCTTAAATTATTTTCTTAATATTTCTATTTTGGTCCATATTGTGAGAGAAAAAGTAGGCCCATTTTGTGTTAAACATGTTGTTTTTAGATAAATCTGCTCTTACTTTTCATTGAGACTGACTTGCCGTGTTCTGACATGACATGGATGAGTAATCTATCTATTTTTTTTTATTATGCAGTTTTTGTCGATTATGCATTATGAAATAGTTGGGGGTGCAAATTAATGTAATGTCAATTTATTAATAAAAGTAGGCATACTCTAATAATAATAATAAAGATAATTATTATTATTATTATTATTCATACATAAATTTGAAATCTTCTTGATATCGATAGCTATCGATACATTTGATAGGCTATCTCTCTATAATAGCCTACGTCTATCGTCACAACAAGGCACGGAGGTTTTATTGCGCATTTTTCACCCGTACAGTGTGAGTAGGTAACCTTGCTGAAATCGCATAGAAATCACACAGTGTATGCCCAGCTTTAGGTAATGCAGCTCTGTTTATCATATTAGATACATTTAAGTGTGTTTAAAATGATGATATGACATACGCGTTCGCTCAGTGGCTGCTGTGACACTTGTTCACACTACTAACTACGACTGCCTCAGACATCCCGGCTCCTTGGTTAAAATAGCAATTTTCTCACAATTTACAAATAGTTGGAAACATTTGGGCAGAGGTGGTAAAAGTACTTAAAAGTTATACTCGAGTGAAAGTATATATACCTAAATAAAATAAAAACTCCAGTAAAAGTAGAAAGTTCCTCCATTCAAACATCACTTGAGTAAAAGTACAAAAGTATCAGATTTAAAACGTACTCAAGTACCGAAAGTAAAAAGTAAATATTCAAATTAACTGTAAATATAAATAATTAAGCAGATAAAATCTTTTGGGACTGATATGCAATGCTTTAATTGAACAAATTATAAGATTAGATACTGCAATTAAGAATTTGTTAGCTTTGCAATTAATAGGAGACAATGAAGCACCTTAAGGCAGTATAGGGGTTAAACTTAAAATAGACATGTTCCATAACATTAGCTCCATAAAACAGATGAGGAGCAAGATACTATTAACTAATTCAAAATTAATTCAAAAGCCATAACCACAATGACATATTACATAACAATTAGTTAATAGTCATGTGCCTCAACAAGTAAAGTCATAATATAATTTTGCCAATTGTTATGATTAATTAAACACAACTGAGAGTCGGAATTTATGGCTTTGAATACATAAATTTACATTATTAGTTAATTAAATTTGTTTTTAGGGAATTAATTATGTCAATAGCAATTCATATATTACTTAATCTATTAATCATAGAGAATGTTCATTAGTTGCTGATGCCGTAATCATTAATAAATGGTTTAGTTCTTCATTAGTAATACATTAACTCATGATTATCTGTGCATTAGTTAGGCATGAATTATAATAGTGCACCTGTATTGTAAAATGTTACCAATGTTTTCATAGTAAATTGTGTGCCACAAAATAAAAAAGTTGGGGAAACACTGAGCTAACGTTAGTTTGGCAAACCTGACTTGTCAGCTTTTCCAAGTCTATACCCGACTGCATCATCCATGAATGACCAGACCGGTTTGGAAATCAAGTGTAATAAATACTTAATACTTGGAGCGGGCATGGGGAAATGTATTGGAGTAAAAAGTAATCTTTGCCTTTAATATTGTAGTGGAGTAAGAGTAAAAGTAGATGCAAATAAAATATACTCAAGTAAAGTACAGATCCCCGAAAAAAATACTTAAGTAAAGTATCAAAGTATTTTTACTTGATTACTTATCACCCCTGCATTTGGGATATTGTAAGAACTCAACTGAACAAAAAATATAACACTGCCCTGGTGGTTTTGGGATATTTTACTAAAAAAATATAAAAAAAACTAGTAAAAATACTACACAGTGCCCCTTTAAGTACTTGACATAGTATTTGGCCTATTCTTGTACCTAAAGGGATACTCACCCTATAGCCTACCCTATTTTAAGTTATCTCGCGGCCCACCCGGAGGATCACTGAGGCCCTCTAGTGGGCCGCGGCCCACAGGTTGGGAACCACTGATCTACGGCAAAATAGAGATAGCTTTGGTGGGAACTAAACAAATATTTAATTACTACTTAAGTAATTTCTTGCTAGAAATTACATCAGTGGAAAACGTTGGTAACTTACATTTACACACAAACTGACCAGCAATCACGAATTTCGACGGCATCTTTCTTTTTCTAGCTCAACTGTCACAGAATGGAACACACAGGATTGTGGGATATCAAAGGCAGCGAAGGATCCATCTATGCTGCCTTCAAAACTCAATCAGATGAAGGGCTCTCAGGAGGCAGGAAGTGAAATTAACATTAGATTCAGACGTGCCTTGATGCCTTCCAACCTTGAAATGTGTCTCACACAATTATTTATATATATATTTTATTTTTTATTTTTTTAATGAAAAATGCATTTCAATTAAGATGTTGTATCATTATATCAATTATATTTAAAAGGACAATTATGCTAAATGAATAATCTAGGTCATATTAAATATTTTCATATTTACAGCTATTAAAAATATTTGAAATTACATTTTTTCTTATTGATGTCACACTGAAGCTGTGATTTTTATAGTAGTGCATCCTTTAAGCTCACCTTATTATTATATGATGTCTTTAAAAATTATAGCAGTGAAAAAACAGAGAACATCAATAAACTGTAAATGTATAATATAATGAATTGGATTTAAATTGACATGCCAATAATGCCTGTGAAGTAATATATTAGAGTAGCGCACAGTCTTATACAGCTAGTAAGCTAACAATGTTCTGTGGCAACTGTGCTTTGTTGCTAAAACTATCGTTTGGATCTAACTGTAATTACTTCCCAAATCCAGGTTCCAAGTTAGAATATGCAAAAGTCTAAACATTAAAGGGTTACTTCAGCGATTAGCATATGGCTTTGTATCAGTAGACACCCTCGAGAATATTCAAATTATTGTGCTTTCCCCCCTCATATCTCCCTGAGACAAGAGATTTATGCATTTTATTTCTGGAAAAATTCCTCCTATGATGCAAAATGACGATTTTTGCATCATAGGAGGAATGTTTGCCCAGAGGCTAAAGACTACAGCCAGCAGAGGGAGCCATTTCCGCATGTTTTGAATCTGCGCATGGGGGATGGGCGATTACACTCAGCTGGCAGGGAGAGCTCAGCTTGCAGACAGGATCATTTAAACGGAGCTATGGTGAGCAATGTAAGTCTTTTAACTTCTCAAATTCATTTCTATGAAAGTTAAGCTTGCAAATGCATGAACTGAAACGCGTGCCAGACTGAACTCGCGTTGTGAATGTATGCCGCGAGTCGCGATTACCTCAGCTCTCATCACTCGTGCAGTTAGTGCTCAGGGCTGTGACACTCGCGCGGTGACTCACTCATTATATTGAACAGACACGTTCAGTTTTTAATTGTAGTGTCTTCTCTAACTCAGTCACAGTAATGAAGTTGGTGGTGTTGGGAATGGCCTCACAGGGCAGCGACGCATTCTGGGAATTGTAGTCTTTCATCCCCATGGGACAAAAATACATTTTCTGTCTTTTCTCAGTCTAGAAGACACCAAATTCAAAAATAATTTCACATTTCTACTGCATTGATGACCCAGTTTAAATACAGATTCATCTTCCCAGCGCTGAAGTACCCCTTTAATCTATTAATTTTGCAGTAAAAAGTTATGCTAATCCAAAATAAATGCTTAAGCATCACAAAATAATAATAATAATAATAATAATTTTTTTAAAAACACTTTTAAGGGGCTACTCTTTAGGTGAAAGTTTTCAGACAGCTTTCAAAATGGCCGCCGGACAGTGTGAACACACAGATACCCATAATTCAACCTGGTCTCACAGAATTCCGTGAAATTAACACGGACCCTTAACTCAAAAATCTGTGGTAGTTTCACAGAATCGCCAAAAATTCTGTGATGGGTTCACGGAAGTGATGCCTATGTAAGTCAATGACAGTCAGCATCCGTGGTCCACACATGGATTCCCAACACAGATTTAATTATTTGCATTTGTAAAAGTAGACATGATTTTATGAATATTTATAGCCTACTTTTATATTTAGGAGCAACTAACTCCACTCCTACCCTAAATCTACCAGACTCAACAATATAAAACATAACAGGCAAATAAATGTCACAGTTATTTATTGCAAAAACGGACCAGAAACAGTATAGAAGTATTAACTCATGTTGCATTCTAAGTCTTCTGAAGTCATACGATATCTTCATGTTGTTGATCTTAATGTTTTAATCGTTGAAATGATGATCACGCTCCACACACGCACTCCATTCATATTTATCATGATTCAAATGATACAAACGTCAGCATGAGGCGATCGGTCACGAGACACACGAGAGCCAATGGCATTTTACAATCAAAGTGGACGTAATGACGCAATTGGTCACGAGACACACGACAGCCAATGCTGTCAAACCTGACGTGACGTTTCTTCCGGCGGCAATATTTGAAATGTATTAATATTCGGCGGATGGACTCAACGTTACTGATCGCTTTTGGGGATTTTCTTCACAGAAATCAATCGTTTGGCCTCGGAACACTTGGAATTTTTTTAGTTTCTGAATAAATTGTGCCTGCCGTATCTTTGTATCTGCCTGTTATATCCTATTTTTTTATAATACACAAATGGGTAGGTTTAGGGAAAGGATTGAGTTAAGTGTTCAAAACGTATCTGAATCTGAATAAAAATAAATGTAAATATATTATGCTGACTGAATCAAACTGACGAATATAAGGTGTTGGAACAGGGAATCCGTGTGTGTGAACCACAGATGCTGCCTGTCATTGACTTACATAGGCATCACTTCCGTGAACCCATCACGGAATTTTCGGCAATTCCGTGAAACTACCACGGATTTTTGAGTTAAGGGTCCGTGTTGATTTCACGGAAATCTGTGAGATCAGTTTGCCATAATTACAGATACACATCAATTGGTTAAACATCAAGTAGGATGATAAATAATTTTTTGCCTTTTTATAAATCTGAGCTCAAAGATACTAGTGTGCTTAATGGGTACTTCAGCTTAATAGGTATGTTTGCCGCTTCTGTCTATTATTCAGAGATGTATTATTGCTGGTGGTTTTTAAAATTAGTCACACATTCGCTTTACACAATATAAGCATTGCACATTCAAACTATTTAAATGTTTTGATGTCATATCTGCATAAATTATCAAGAAGAGCTTTTGAATTTCTTTCTGGCCGTCACAGTGGGTGGTCTAATGCCCACAGAGCTCAGGGGTATAGCTAAATCCCTGCTAGCTCAGGCTGTGCTCAGAAGATAAATCCAGCAGAAGACACCCACGCAAGTTTTCCATTCCCCTAGGCAGCATACAGCGGGCCACGCATTTGTATTGGGACAATTCGTGACTCATCAAGGTGTTCTGGAGACGATGTGACAAATCCGACAAGGGTAAGGTCATGAATATGAATTAGGTCATGATGACGTACCTGGGCAAACTTCCTGGGGTGCCCAGCTACCAAGATGCATGAGCCAAGATTTCAACTTAGTAGGATTTACCTTGTATAACCAACTGTTTAGTTACCAGCTGTCTGTCAGTAAATTAAGCAGTTCAAGGTTTCAGCAGTTAGCTCCTACTCTGCAAAGATGCTGTAACTACATCTTTGTAGGTGCAAAAAGCCAGTTTCTCAATTGACTACCTTTCAGAACCAGTCATGTATTCTGACTAAACAACATATTAAATTATATTAAAGTAGATATATTACCAGTGAGAGATTTTGCTATGGAGATTCTTGACACTCAGAATAATTGCTTCCAGTGAAGGATGTGCGACTGTGTTCTTCAGCCCAATCAGCATCATTTTCAGAGTAATTAGTTATATGACATTTATGGCTCAGGTTATTGTCTCAAAGAATTGGTTCCTTGGATAAAGGTCACATTAGGTAATTAATACTCATGAGCTAAAGCTTTGTATTTGTTGAATCAGATTTTTTTGCATCTATCTTAAAGACAACATCGCTTAATGGTATGCGCATTTATATATTTTTTCTTAGCTTTGCCTGAAGCTTCAAGGGATTGTATGGTTTAAATTAGAGTAGCAGTTAAATTTAAGACGCAACTACATATCAATTATTCCTTCATAATTCTTTTAAATAAAACCCCCATCTAAGTGAGTCACTATTTATTGTACAGGCTTACAGTGTCACATATGCTTCTAGTGTATGTAAAATGTCAGTCTTTATCATCTAAGAGGCATTGAAGGCTTTAAAAAGTTCTTGCTTCCATCTCATAAATGAGAAACATTCAGTTATCTACAAAATTCAGTCACCAATTACATATGGTACACATTGCTAAAGCCCAACTACAACAGCCTACATTCTTCACCATTTCCCAAACGACCCAAACTTCCTCTCAGCCATCCTCTATTTGCTATGATTAACTGTGAGCCCTTATGACATATTCACCCAATTAAAGGCCCTCTCTACACCGAGGATCATTACCATGAGAAATTCCTCTGCGCCTGGCTGTCAGCACCAACGCTACAACTCCACTATTCCACCCACGCCACACACACAGGGTACGTTTAGAACGGAATACTCACTAACTTGGTGAATACCACACAGTATGCATGTAAACTACTGTGTAAAAACGGGTCTTATGTAAAGCTTCACAAGTTCATCTGCCCATTCAGCCTCTATAAATAATAGGTTGTGGAATTTGGCTTGCTGTCCATGAAGGAGGAGCTCGGTCCCAAGACTCGGCACAAGCTTTGAGCTAATTAACTCAATGGACTACAGGATTGGATGAGGTAACTTAACATAAAAGGAAGAGATGAGGTTTTGGAGGGATGACGGGAAAGGTGGTGCTGCTGCTTTTCTGCTTCTCAATGACTGCTATATACCCAGCAGGCCTCCAACACCATCTTTGGTTGAACATAGGTTCTGACGTTGAGTGAACAAAATTCAATTTAAGGATGATGTCTAATACCAATGTCAATTTGTTGTAGAACAGCTGACATTGATATTTTATTGTTTTTAGATTGAGTTGTGGTTTTAAAGGGTTAGTTCACCTAAAAATGAAATTTATGTCATTAATGACTCACCCTGATATCGTTCCACACCCGTAAGACCTTCGTTCATCTTCGGAACACATTTTAAGGTATTTTACATTTAGTCAGAGAGATTTTCTGTTCCTTCATTGAAAATGTATGCACACTACACTGTCCATGTCCAGAAAGGTAATACAAACATCATCAAAGTAGCCCATATGTGACAGCAGTTAGTTAATTAGAATCTCTTGACGCATCAAAAATACATTTTGGTCCAAAAATAACAAAAACTACGACTTTATTCAGCATTGTCTTCTCTTCCAGGTTTGTTTTCAATCCTCAAATAAAGATTTGAACAGTTATGAATCGGCGTATTGTCAGAAGGCCATGGAGGAGTACGTGCACGAAGCGCTACAACAAGGGTTCATCCGTCCATCGAACTCCTCTGCCGCTTCGAGCTTTTTCTTCGTGGCCAAGAAGGACGGAGGCTTGCGGCTATGTATCGACTACTATCACCTTAATTCTAAGACCGTCAAGTTTAATTATCCTCTTCCTCTAGGTCCCATCTACGCTAGAACAGCTCCGTGGGGCCACCATCTTCTCAAAGCTCGATCTCAGAAGGGCCTACAACCTCATTTGCCTTCATCACTCCCTCAGGTCACTATGAATATCGGGTGATGCCGTATGGGCTGTCCAACTCACCCTCCGTCTTCCAAAATTACATGAATGAGGTATTTCGTGAATTCTTAAACAAGTTTGTTATCGTCTATATCGACGATATCCTCATCTATTCTAGTGACCTGAGGGAGCATGAGGAGCATGTCCGTAAAGTCCTGCAAAAGCTCAGAGACCATCACCTTTATCTCAAGCTTGAGAAGTGCAAGTTCTACGTCTCCACTGTCCAGTTTCTTGGGTACATCATAGACAACCAAGGAGTCAAGATGGACCAGAGGAAGGTGGAAACCATCACCCATTGGCCTCAACCCACTACCATCAAAGAGCTGCAGCGCTTCCTTGTATTCGCTAACTTCTACTGCCGCTTCATAAAGAATTACAGTCTGCTCAGCTCCTCACTCACCTCTCTGCTCCAGAACCAGCCCAAGTCTCTGTCCTGGACTCCATCGGCCACTGAGGCCTTCCAGCAGTTGAAGAACGCCTTCCAGTCTGCTCTGATCCTGGTCCACCCCAATCCTCATCTTCCGTTTATCGTCGAAGTGGACACCTCATCGACCGGGGTCGGAGCGGTTCTGTCTCAGTGGCAAGGGACACCCTCACGACTCCATCCCTTTGCCTTCTTCTCCAAAAAGCTATCCCCGGCGGAGCAGAACTACGACATCGGGAACTGGGAGCTTCTGGCGATCAAGCTCGCCCTGGAGGAATGGAGACACTGGCTGGAGGGAGCAGAACATCCATTTGAAGTCATCACCGACCATCGAAACCTTGCGTACCTTCGAGATGCCAAACGGCTGAATCATCGTCAGGCCCACTGGGCCCTCTTCTTCACCAGATTCAGTTTCAAGGTGATGTACCGTCCAGGGAACCAGAACAACCAGGCAGAACACCCACCTACAAAATATCATCATCTTTTCACGTATCCTTACTCAAGCCCTTCACTGAACCTGTCCCTTCACCCACAGATCCTGATGATGGTGCCGTACCTCCTCCTCCTACCATCGACGAGGACCCATCAGTCTACCAGGTGAGAGTCATCCTCGACTCGCGGCGACGGGGTTCCCGGATGGAATACCTGGTAGATTGGGAGGACTATGGTCCTGAGGAGCGGAGCTGGATCTCCAGGAACGATGTGCTGGACCCCAATCTTCTCACTCAGTTTCACCAAGACCACCCTGACCGACCCGCTCCTCGGGGCCGTGGGAGACCCCGTCGCTGCCCGTCCCAGCCGTCAGGAGCCACCCGTGGAGGAGGGGGTACTGTCTCGGGCTCACAATCATCTGTCACTGCCATGCCCACTCGTTCCCCATCACCATCATTCTGAACACCTGGGCACCATCACCAGCCAGCACTATATCAACCCGACTCACTCCCATTGTCTGGTCTCGCACCGATCCCTTCATTGACTACCTGTCCTGCCTAGAAGCCTTCATCTGTATCCCTCTTCATCTTCATCATCCTCATTGTCATCTTCGTCCTCAACAACATTCGTCCGTCTTCAACATCATCGTCCTTCGTCTGAGTGTCACCATCCCTTTAAGTATCACCTGTGTCTGAAACCTCTGATAATAAACCTTGGACTTGCACTAATCCCTCTGTGTCCTCGTCTGTGTCTGACAGGTACATTGTGTTAGGTGTTTATACAGCACTGAAAACATAGTTTTGTATATTATATTACATTTCTGTCAGTAGATCTTCATATATATTACACACGGCACCTTTAGGCAATCATTGTGGATTGATCTATTTTTAGAGTTTACACCAAAAAATGTGGTTTAAATGGAGCCCACACATCAAATGCAGACAACAAATATAGTATTTGGCCACAGATTAAGAATTTAACATGTGTTGGGGCTCTGTAGTTTTATAAGAGCCATATCACCAGCAGCCATATCACCCTGTAGCCCAAGACTGGCTTCCCACTGAAGCTAAGCAGGGCTGAGCCTGGTCAGTACCTGGATGGGAGACCAACTGGGAAAACCAGGTAGCTGCTGGTAGAGGTGATAGTGAGGCCAGCAGGGGGTGCTCACCCTGTGGTCTGTGTGGGTCCTAACACCCCAGTATAGTAATGGGGACACTATACTGACAAAGAGCACCGTCTTTCGGATGAGACGTTAAACTGAGGTCGTGACTCTCTGTGGTCATTAAAAATCCCAGGATGTCTTTCGGAAAAAGAGTAGGGGTGTAACCCCGGCATCCTGGCCAAATTTGCCCATTGGCTTCTGTCCATCATGGCCTCCTAATAATCCCCATATCCTGATTGGAAATACGTGCAAGGATGCATCTTATCGTCCGAAGCGGAGCGCTGAGACAGCACCGCACCGCACCTACTCCCACCTCTGACGCGTCCACCTCCACCACAAACTGACGTGAGGGATCAGGGGCCACGAGAATGGGAGCCGAAACGAAGCGGCTCTTAAGTTTGGAAAATGTAGCTTCCAGCTACAATGTAGCTTCCAGCTACCAGACCACCTGAACTGGAGGTCAACGCGGTCAGAGGTGCGGCTAGTTGGCTGTAATTACGAATAAAACGTCGGTAAAAATTGGCGAACCCCAGAAACCTCTGCAGGGCCTTACGGGAATCCGGAGTTGGCCAATCCACCACAGCCTTAATCTTATTGGGGTCCATGCGCACCCCCTCGGACGACACGATGAAGCCCAGAAAAGGGACCGACTGTGCATGAAACGAACATTTCTCCGCCTTGACAAGCACAAGCCCATTCGCCAACAACCTCTGGAGCACTAGTCTGACGTGCTGAACATGTTCCTGGAGAGAAGAGGAAAATATCAATATGTCATCCAGGTAGACATAAATGAACTGATCTACCATGTCTCTCAGCACGTCATTGACCAGTGCTTGGAAAACGGCTGGGGAGTTAGAAAGCCCGAAGGGCATGACTAAATATTGAAAATGACCCCTGGGGGTATTAAATGCCGTTTTCCACTCATCGCCCTCCCTTATGCGGACCAAATGATAAGCATTGCGCAAGTCCAATTTTGTGAATATGGACGCTGCCTGCAACCTCTCGAAAGCTGAAGACATCAACGGCAAAGGATAGGTATTCTTCACCGTGATGTTATTCAACCCTCGGTAATCAATGCAAGGTCGCAGAGATCCGTCCTTCTTACTCACAAAAAAGAACCCCGCCCCCGCTGGAGATGAGGAATGACGAATGAGTCTGGAAGCCAACGAATCAGAAATATATTTCTCCATGGCCTCCCTCTCAGGAGTGGAAAGAGAGTATAACTTGCCCTTAGGCGGAGACGTACCTGGAATAAGATCTATGGCACAGTCATAGGGACGATGTGGAGGAAGAGAAGCAGCCCTGGACTTACTGAACACTTCCTTCAAGTCGAGGTACTCCGCTGGCACGTTAGATAAATCCACCGTCTCCTCCTGAAACACAGAACTAGACACAGACGTACAGGCAGACACAAGACAAGAGGCATAGCACTGACTACTCCAAGTGGAGATGGATCCTTGACCCCAGTCCACTCTGGGATTGTGTTTCCTTAACCAAGGGTGACCAAGGACGATGGGGTACAGGGGGGAATCAGTGATTAAAAACTAAAGTGTCTCTGTGTGATTGCCCGCAACAGTCAAGGTGATGGTGTCCGTGGTGTGTGTGATGGTGGGGAGTGTCTGACCATTGAGTGCGTGAACAGCAATGGGCTTGTGGAGGGTGGTGGTGGGGATGCAGAGGTGATTTGCAAACTTAAAATCCGTAAAATTACCCTCTGCTCCGGAATCCACCAGGGTGTCGCAGACGTGGGATCCGGTAGCCCATTGCAGTCTACCCGGGAGGAGAGTGGCAGACGAGGATCTCTCCAATGCTGCTCTACCCGACAGTAACCCCCGCTCTACTGTCGTGCTTGATCTTTTAACGGGCAGCGATTGAGGAAATGCCCCGCCGCACCACAGTAGAGGCATAATCCCTCCGCTCTACGACGCTCCCTCTCCTCCCGGGAGAGCCAAGCTCTACCCACCTGCATGGGCTCGGGATCATTGAGTGGGCTGACCGCATCCCTCGCGATGAAATCCCTTGTCTCAGGTTGCCTTTGGCCGCGATCATGTCGCTCCAGCCTGGAGTCGACCCGAAGCGCTAACTCCATTAATCCATTTAGGCTCCTAGGAAGGTCGAGCGCGTAGATTTCTCTCTGGATGCGGTCAGCCAGCCCATGCAGGAATCTGTCCCACTGCGCCTCCTCATTCCAGCGGCACTCGGCAGCCAAGGTGCGGAACTGGATCATGTAGTCGGAGACGGAATGTTTGCCTTGATGGAGATCGGACAGCTTCCGGGCCGTCTCGCGACCCGCCACTGCCCCGTCAAACACCCGTCTCATTTCCTCCTCAAGTTCAAGATCAAGTTCAAGAGTTTTATTTGTCACATACACAGTTATACAGAATACAACCGGCAGTGAAATGTAAACAGGTCCACTCCATGGACAGCAAATAACAATTAACAAAAAAAGCACAATAAATTATAAAATAGGAATAGGATAAAATAGGAATAGGATAAGGTGCTATATATATTCATATGTAGAATTATGAATAAATCAAGTAAAAGAAATAAGAGATGTGGAATAAAATAAGTGAGATAGTAAACTGGAGACTATAAAAATAAATACGTGGATAACAGAAGTGCAGGAGTGTAATGTGCAAACAGCATTATAATGAGTAGTTACATGGAACACAAGAATAAAGTGCAGTGCAATATCAGTATGTGAGTTTGTTAATACTGAGTGAGGTGAAGTCACATGTTGTTAAGTGACAGCGTTCAGGAGTCTGATGGCCTGTGGGAAGAAACTCCTCCTGAGTCTCTCAGTTTTGGCCATCAGGCTACGGAAGCGCTTACCAGAAGGCAGCCGGGTGAAGTGGGGGTTGGCCGGGTGATTAATGTCCTTGATGATTTTTGTAGCTCTGCCTCTGCATCGTTTGATGTAGATGTCCTGCAGAGACGGGAGAGCTGACCCTGAGATGCGCTCGGACAAGCGCACCACTCTTTGCAGGGCTTTGCAGTCGTGACTGGTGCTGTTACCATACCACGCTGTGATGCACTGAGTCAGTAAACTTTCTATCGCCCCTGAATAGAAAGTTTTCAGGATAGCTGGTGAGACCCGGAATTTCCTCAGCTGGCGCAGGTGGTACAGTCTTTGCCTGGCCTTTTTCACCTGTGTCTGGATATGTGCAGTCCAGGTCAGGTCCTCGGAGATGTTCACACCCAGGTATTTAAAGCTGCTCACTCTCTCTACTGGTGTCCCGCTGATCATGAGAGGGGAATATGACCGTTGCTGTCTCTTCCTGAAGTCCACAATCAGTTCTCGAGTGCCTGGAACGAGGAATAGCATGGATCCTTGTTTTCCCACACCGCTGCTCCCCACCGAGCCGCACGTCCAGACAGAAGGTTAAGCACTAACGCCACTCTGGAACTTTCCGTGAAGAATGTTACTGGTTGGAGTGAGAAAAACAAAGAGCATCTTGTCAAGAAAGTTTAACACATCTCTGGCTCACCCGAGTACCTCTCTGGCGTAGGAATCCTGGGCTCGTGCTGATGGGTAGCGTTACTCGGGTTGAGGGGAACAGACGGTGTGGCGGGCGCAGTGGGCGATCTTAGCTGTTGGATCTGGGTAGAGAGCTCGGCCACCTGCGTCACAAGAGCCTGAACCGCCTGAGCCGTAGCGGAGACCTGTCCCTCCTGCTGGTCCATGCGTTGACTGCTGGCAGTCAAATATTCCTGAAGCTCTGCCATTCTCGCTGGATCCATAACGGTGGTCAGATTATTCTGTTACGTCCGCTGGTGGGAAAGACACAGAGAATCCAAGTGCGAGAAATAACAGTTCATTATACTCAAGTTCAGGAAGAACAATAACAGTTCGCTGTAAGACGCGAGATTAATACTCAGGAACACAATGGGAAATAAGCAGGCTGAAGATCAGGCATCAGCAGAGCGGGCAGGTGGAAGAGCACACTGGGGTGTGACGCAGGGCTGAATGGGCTATCCGAATCGGCGGGAGACGGGACTCCGGAGCGACGAGAAGAACATCCAAGACACGACACGGGAAACAGGAACACCACGCAGACAGGACCCAGACGAACTGCAATAATCTGACAGTAAGGGAGAGTGAGAACCTCATATAAATAGCCCTGGTGATGAGTGCAGCAGGTGTCCGTGATCAGAGTGAGAGTAATCAGAAACCACGCCTCCAACAAACCCACACACACAGAAAAGGTGAGACGATGCATTCACCCAACGTGACAAGAAATGGTTGTGCGTGAAAATCCCAGTAATTGAGCAGATTATGAAATACTCAGACCGGCTTGTCTGGCACCAACAACCATGCCATGCTCAAAATTGCTTAAATCACCTATCTTTCCAATTCTGACATTCAGTTTGGAGTTCAGGAGATTGTCTTGACCAGGACCACACCCCTAAATGCATTGAAGCAACTGTCATGTGATTGGTTGATTAGATAATTACATTAATGAAAAATTGAACAGGTGTTAATCCTTTAGGTGAGTGTATTAGAATGATGGTCCGTATCTTTAAAATCTATGTGCACTATGCATTATGGGACCGGAAGTTAAATGTATGAGATGAGCAGAAAAGAAGTAAAGTTGCCGTGCAGAAAACTGTCAAGTGTGCGATTGATTTAATTCAGTATGAGAGACATCTGAATACACTAAGAACAGATATACAACATTGGCGACGAGGATGGGATTCTGACATCAACCACGACTGCAAAAGTGATTGACAGCCTGGAGAACATATTTAGCTGACATGGACTTCCTGTGACAATAAAATCAGTCAATGGCCCTCAATTTAAATCAGACGAATTCACAAGCTTCTATGAGGAAAATGGAATCAGACACCACTGAAAACCACACTTAAATGGGCTCAAGCGAACGGTGAAGTCGAGCACCAGAATGATTCTATCATGAAACGAATCAGAATCGCACAGTCAGAAGGACTTGACTGGCAAAGGGAGCTTCAGAAATATGCTACAGTGTACAGAGGAATTGTACATAACACCACAGGTACAAGCCCTTCTGAACTTCTGTTTTAAACAGAAAATGAGAGGTAAATTTCCTGAACTCACATCAGTGGACAAGGATCTCGAAGTATAATACCATGATGCTGAGAAAAAAGGAAAGTATAAGCTGTATGCAGATGAACAGCGCAAAGCAGAATATTCAGAGGTAGCTGTTGGAGATCGAGTTCTGGTAAGGCAGGAAAAGAAGGACAAGTTTACCACACCTTTCGAGGCAACACCTCGAAACACCTGGGAACAAAATCAGTCACCCACAGGAGCCCAGTTCAGTCGCAACACAACCTTTGTGAAGAAATATGTGGAGAGGGAGAAAGACATGACACATGTCAAGCCACAAAGACAAAAGAAATTGGCTCCAAAACTTGCAGACATTTTCATTGGTTAAATTCGTCAGTACAGGTTGGATGTAGACAACGCTGCTAACTAAGAAAAGTAATGTGAAAATCATAGATAGCATTTTTTTTTTTTATGTTTGTGTTTAGAGAGTAAAGAGACAACAGTTAAGTGTTAAAGGTCTCTATCCGACTTTGGAGGGGATGTCATATTAGAATGATGGTCTGTATCTTTTAAGATCTATGTGCACTATGCATTATGGGGCTGGAAGTTAAATGTATGAGATGAGCAGAAAAGAAGTAAAGTTGCCATGCAGAAAACTGTCAAGTGTGAAACTGATTTAATTCAGTATGAGAGACATCTGAACCTAAGAACAGATATACAACAACAGTCTTATGTGACAACTATTACGGCACTCCTCATTCATTTCTATTTCCGCAAAAGTAATTGACTGTCCTGCAGCTCTGACAGAAATTCAATGAGCTATAATATGATTGTTTTTCAGGGCACATGAGATCAAGTTGTTATTGAGTGTCTTACCATTAACAAATGTTGCACTGGTTGGCCATACTGGTTGATTTGTTATTCTGTGTACTTGTGTTTATACTGTGACTTGGTCATATAGACATTGATACATTCCGGGTGATGAGCTACAGCCTATAGACAGGGGGGCTATAAAACTCTGGTCAGTTCAATTGGACTAAGTGAAGGAGAAGGATGTGAATAGCAGTGTGTAAATTTTGACCATTTTCCTAACCACATTTGATTTGTACAGTGTGCGTTCTGTATATCCCATACATACAGCTAATAAACAGAAATTTGGGAAGAGCATTGATTGTTTGATTGATTTGCTTATTGCTTGGCTGTTTGCTCGCATGCTTGCTTGCTTTTGTGAACCAACCAACAGTGTCCATAATGGAAAAAATGGGGACAAAAACATTTGTTGACAGCCATTATTTGATCATTGATAACCAATTAAAAGTAAAAAAAGATACATTTTTATCAAAAACATCTCAAACTTGTGACGGCTGCAGTGTGTTCCAGGTTATTTCTCACACTGGAAATGGAAAGTCAAGTTAAACACGTTGCATTTTGGGAGAAATTATTTTGAGCAGTGTGCTCTGGTTGTATATTAAACATTTTGGCATATGTGGTCATCTGGGTATTCATAAACAGAGCACATTTGCATACTGTGCACAGCACACACACACTATATTCTGCAGAAATGGTATGTTAATCCACACAAAAGTTCTTGGCAAAGACAGAGAGCAGAGGAGTGAAAAGCGCAAGAGAAGGGTATGTTTAGAATTTTTTTATATATATTATTACACAATATTAGTGTTTTTCATTTGTTAGCGAAATTTTATTATTTCTTTACAACTGCTGTTCATTTAATAATGGACAAAACAGACAAACACATCTTTCGTTGCATAAGGGACTGTGGTAATGATCTTGTATATGATTTGGGATGCACTTATACTAATTTCACATACTATTTAGGATAATATGAATGTGAATGTGCCTTTTTTTTAAATCATTCTGGAAGTCTAATAACAATTAACATAGCACTAGAGAACACTGTATCCAGTCTGTCCTGTTGTTTTTTTCCCTAAACATTCTACTATTTTTTTGTGGTGTACTGACATCTAGTGGAAAAAGAGCAACGTTGTTAGTACAGGTTTTATATATATATATATATATATATATATATATATATATATATATATATATATATATATATATATTTACATCAAACACCAGCATTTAGTCATGAGTTAAGGTAACCAAAACCCAACGCCTGATTAGTATCATAATGTTAACGTCATTAAATTATAACACTATTATGTTTTGTTGGATTTGGTATTTGGTATAAGTCTATACCAAAAATAAAACATCTTCCAAACGTATCATGCCGATATCTTAGTGACACCTTAGTCCTAAATATTAGCTTTTTGTGAAATTAGTAGACTATAAGTGCATTACAAATCATAAACAAAATCATTAGTTCCTTATGCAATGAAATATGTGAAATATTGAAAAATGTATGAACAAAAACAGCTCCTGTTCGCCTAAGTATAAGAAACACATCCCAATAATATTTTATTGTGTTGTTGAGTTCAGGTCAGGTCAGTGAAAAGCTTCTGAAAATCTGTTTCTTTTTTTATATAAATATAAATATATTTTAAATATTTTTTACATATATTTTTTATATAGATAACTTTCTCTATATCTATATAAAATCACACTATCTTTATATGTGGCAGCCTCATCTGCCTTATTCTTCGGTTATCAGCATAAGCACCATGAAAACTATAAGTAAACACACAAATAGCTGGTTAATAAACCTTTGGCATCACAAATTTACAAATAAATCTTCACCCACTTTTACAGTGCATAATGCATTTGTAGAATTGCAATGTACATTAAATGCCCTTTAAAGCTATTTGAATACAATCATTTACTCAGTTATCACTATTATGCAACTTTAAAGCTACAATGTGTGATATTTTCCCCCATCTAGCGGTGAAAAGGTATATGACCATCCAGTGAATAATAGTTTCTGTTCCTCTCAATTTTGATTTCGTTTTAACACCTACGGTGGCCGATTTAGTGCCAGATTAACGGCAATCCCCCTCTTCACATTCGACACGGTGCCATCGAGTGTTAAAACGCGAAAGGCGAAGCTTGAATTTATGGATATGTCCCTCTTTGGCTAATGCACTTTCAAGATGGAGGGGCAACATGGCGACCTGCATTCGAACCCCTCACCCGTATGAATTTTCAATGGCATATTATAAACTTACGAGAATACTTTATTATTTGAAAGAAGTAAATATACATTAATGAGCACATATATTTTTGAAATAACTAAGTGTTTTTAGCTAAGAATAAACTAAGAAAGTTACACAGTGTAGCTTTAACTTGCAAGATAGGCTCATACAACAAAATTTCATAACAGTAAATGTAGACATTTTACATCATTAAAGCCTTTCAGTCTCTTATATATTGAGTCAAATAATACACACCTTGCTCCGCTCACCAAGGGTGCAAACTTTAGACTGACTGCTTTCCTAAGTAGCTTGATGATCTCTGAACTAAAAACAGCACACAAAATGTGGACAAGTAACTTCACTGAACAATGTGAGAAAGGAAATACAACTGAATTTTACAGAGAGAACAGCACCCGAGTTAACTTAAATTTCATTGAGGTTGGGATAAGTAAAATCTGGCATGGGAAAAGATGAGAGAAAAAACTATTGAATGACCTGACGGTCCATTAATTACTTCTAGCGGCCCCTAGTGGCCACTTACATTATAGTAGGCATTTATTTATTTATTTATTTATTTATTTATTTATTTATTTATTTATTTATTTATTTAAACAATTTTCAGGAGCCCTGGTACAAATGCAAAGAAGGACCCATCCAAGTTAGTGCACACATAAGGAGCAGTGAGTAGTGAATACACACACACACACATACACACACACACACACGCACACAAGGAGCAGTGGCAGTGCTCTGGCATCCAAGGAGCGATTGGGGGTTAGTGCCTTGCTCAAGGTCATCTCAGTCATTTACTGCCAATATTGAGAATTGAACCTGCACCTTAGGGTTACCAGTCTGCCTCTCTACCCCCTTAGGCCGTGACTGCCACAGCATTGCAAATCAATCCAGTGGGACTCAGGTAGCTAATATTCATGGATGAGCTAATATTTATAGTTTTATCAACGTTACTGTGGTATGAAAAATGCTGAGGCAGAGACCCAGGGAAATTTTACGTTGCTGTTTTTATTAAGCCTGTATGCTGCAGTCAGCTTTTAAACTTCATCTTTGTTACAATTACTTTTGATCACTTCTTAAATTAACATTATTTGGACCCACTTTATATTAGGTGGCCTTAACTGCTATGTACTAACATTTAAATTAATGTTGATACAATGCACTTTTTGTGTACAAACTTGTTTTAAAAAATTCCTGCATGCAATTACATCGGTAATTAATTGATATTTACATTTATAATGACACTTCTCTTACATCCTTTAATCTACCCATACCACCCAAGGTGTTTTGCAAGACAATACGAATGCAATAAGTACATTGTACTTACAAACCTGATTCCCAAAAAGTTGGGACACTGTACAAATTGTGAATAAAAAAGAATGCAATAATTTACAAATCTCATAAACTTTTATTTTATTCACAATAGAATATAGATAACATCAAATGTTGAAAGTGAGACATTTTGAAATGTCATGTCAAATATTGGCTCATTTTGGATTTCATGAGAGCTACACATTCCAAAAAGTTGGGACAAGTAGCAATAAGAGTCTGGAAAAGTTAAATGTACATATAAGGAACAGCTGGAGTACCAATTTGCAACTTATTCGGTCAATAAGCAACATGACTGGGAATAAAAAGAGCCTCTTAGAGTGGCATTGTCTCTCAGAAGTCCAGATGGGCAGAGGATCACTATTCCCCCAATGCTGCGGTGAAAAATAGTGGAGCAATATCAGAAAGGAGTTTCTCAGAGAAAAAATGCAACAAGTTTGAAGTTGTCATCATCTAGTGTGCATAATATCACCCAAAGATTCAGAGAATCTGGAACAATCTCTGTGCTTAAGGGTCAAGGCCAGAAAACCATCCTGGATGCCCGTGATCTTCGGGCCCTTAGACGGCACTGCATTACATACAGGAATATTACTGTAATGGAAATCACAACATGGGCTCAGGAATACTTCCAGAAAACATTGCTGTGAACACAATCCACCGTGCCCTTCGCCATCGCCGGCTAAAACTGTATAGGTAAAAAAAAGCCATATCTAAACATGATCCAGATTTCTCTGCGCCAAGGCTCATTTAAAATGGACTGTGGCAAAGTGGAAAACTGTTCTGTGGTCAGACGAATCCAAATTTGAAGTTGGTTTTGGTAAACTGGGATGCCATGTCATCCGGACTAAGGAGAACAAGGACAACCCAAGTTGATGTCAGTGCCCAGTTCAGAAGACTGCATCTCTAATGGTATGGGGTTGTATGAGTGTGTGTGGCATTGGGCAGCTTACACATCTGGAAAGGTACCATCAATGCTGAAAGGTAAAGCTTTTTTGAACCGGGTTTGTATTTTTTGATGTAAGTACATAGTAGTTAAGGCCACCCATAAAGTGGCACACATTATTTAATTTCAGCCGCAAGTGCTGAATTACTACTCATAAAGTCATTTTACTTGACAGATTAAAATATGGGTTAACACAGCGCTATTTTACTTGGTCAAAACATTAAAAGGCTTACTAAAATACATTTGAGTGTTTTGAAAGTTATGGTAATGTTCAGACAACCGTGTAACCGTGTTAAACTATAACAATGAGTTTTCTTTCAATAAATGTTTCAAAACAGTTGGTCACATGTCTAATAAAACCCATAATATATTAAAGCATCTTTGATGTTTCCATGGATTCTTCAGAAGTAAAACTATAGGGTTGTGATCGAAACCTGGAAAATGCAGCCTTCGGAGGACACATTTCAAGGTAGAAAGGCATCAGGCACGTCTGAATCCAATGTTAGCTTCACTTCCTGCCTCCTAAAAGACCGTCATTTGATGGATTTTTGTAGGCAGCATAGATGGATCCTTTGCTGCCTTTGATATCCCACAATCCTGTGCGTTCCATTCGGTGATAGTTGAGCTTGAAAAATAAAGATGGCATCTGAAATTTGCACTTGCTGATCAGTTTGTGCACCAAGTTTTTGACCAATATTGTCCACTTCTGATGTGTTTTCTAATAAGAAATGTCTAGCCTACTGTACTAGTATTGTTTAGTTCTCACAAAAGTTTTCTCTAAAAATCTTTTGTGAGGTGATTTCATGCATATGCACTGCCTTAATTCCAAATTATACTTCTGCGTTGAGTGTATGCTGTAGCTACGTCATAGGCTGCTACTATGTCAGTATACGTGTCAATTCTTGGTGTCTTGTGACCGGGGGGGCCAAGATGGCGCTGATCTGAGCAGACGTGCTGTGTTATTAATCCTCAGACTTCATCGTGATTTACATGCAATAAGTTAGGAAAACTAAATTTTATTTTATTTGTTTGACACTGACATCTTAGGGACCAATATTAGCCTATATCTGTTTTGAATACTCAGTCATATGGGCAAACGAAAAGCGAAACATCACTCTGAGGCGAGTATGGAGAAAAATGGAAATATCGCGCCATCCCAACTCTTCGCCCCGTACCATGATGATGCAATGCTGATAGCTTCTAATGATTTGGCTGACACTGTAGATCCAGAGAAAACTTTGGCCACTCCATTGCCGTGCACCCCAGCTAAAAGCCCAGCGTCAAAGAAAGGAAAGATCAACTCTTCTGACTCCGATTTCAACAAGGTAATGGCCGCCATTCAATCTCTTTCCGCAAAATGTGAAATCATTTTTGAAAAAGTTACATCTATGGAGACAACGGTGAGAAACACAGACCATGCTATTACTTTTCTGAACGATTCAGTGGAGAAACTTATCAAAGATTCGGCAAACCACAGTGAGAGGATTTCTGCATTGGAAAAGAAGACCGTGGAGTTAAAAGAAGAAAACAAACAACTCAAACTTCAATTGCTGGAGGCGAATAGCTATCGAAGAAGATGGGGCCTGAGATTACACGGGATGAAGGAGGAAGGTCAAGAAAACACCCGGGATCTGGCGATTAAGGTTCTTAGCAAACTTTCCCCAAAAATTGCTGAGAAACTACCTGAGGTGGTGGACTCAGTGCACAGAATTGGAAAAATCAAGGATGGCAATTCAGCGAGAGTCATAATCATTCAATTCAGCATGCGTCATTTTCGTGATATTGTATGGAGGGATGCAAAAGGCTCGAAATTCTTGGAGGAAGCCCATCTCCGCTTAAAAGAAGATCTATCCCCTGATGAAAGAGCGGCTCGGGCAAAAGCTTGGCCTTTGGTTCAGAAGGCCAGAGAAGAAGGTAAAAGAGCATCATTCGTCGGAGCTTTTGCTTATATAGAAGGTAAAAAAGTAAATATTGATGTTTAACAAACGCAACGGACACATCGATAAAGACTTGATGCTCTGATGATGATTGTCCCTAATAACACATTGAGGACTTTGGAACCTTGTTTGATATGTTGCATGTAAGATCCCGATGGGTCTAGTTGTTTCATTGTAAGAAGTAGTTAAATCCAGTTTTGGGAGGTCTTATTTTTATTCTTTATTTTTATTGTTTTTATTTTCTTTTTTATTATATAGTTCTTCTTGGATGACAATATTTAATTTTGGGAAGTTAAATTGTATCTCTCTTAATGTCAGAGGTTTAAGGGATTCTTATAAAAGGAAGGCACTTTTTCTTTTCATTAAACAAAAAGGGGCCCAAATAATTTTGTTCCAAGAAACACATTCCTGTGATACTGACCAAAAGTTTTGGAAATCGCAATGGGGCGACTCTATATATCTTTGTCATGGAACCAATCATTCTGCAGGGGTCGCTGTTCTTTTAAATAAACTGAAGGGAGATATAGTAGAAACGGTTTATTCAGAAGAAGGGAGATGGTTAATACTCATTTTAAATATAGATAATACAAATTTTATAATTTGCAATGTTTACGGACACAACAGCCATTCTCTAAATGTATCTATGTTCAAGAAACTTAGTCTGAGTTTATCAGACCTAAAAGGAAAATACACAGATGCTTACTTATTGATAGGAGGTGACTTTAATGAAACACCCAATGACTTGGTAGACAGATTCCCTCCAAAAAAACATACGTCTAAAATCTTTGACTTACTTTGTGATAATTTACAGGTTACTGACGTCTGGCGTTTTTTACACCCTTATGATAAGGAATATACATGGACAAATAATGCACTTACAAGCAAATCAAGAATTGACTTTTGGCTTTTATCGACTAATGCAATTCAATTTGTATCAGATACTTCGATTGATTATTCACCCTTTTCAGATCATAGATCCATCTCAATCTCTTTAATTGGTAATACTGAGGGTGGTAGGAAAATTCGGGGTTATTGGAAATTTAATAATAAGTTGCTCTCAGATGCAAAATTTATAGAATCTGTTAAAAATACTGCCTATATTTTGAAAGATGAATCTATTGGAAATGTACAACGATGGGAATTTTTTAAATTTAAAGTTAGACAACTGGCAATGTATCGAGGCAAAGAACTTAAAGAAGCTAATTCGTATAGATGTCAAGATATTCTCAATGAGCTTGATAAATTATTATCTAAAGAAACTCTTAACACAGATGAGGAAACACATTTATCTAGTTTGCGAAATGAAATAGATGACTTTTATATAGATCTGGCTAAAGGTGCATTCATAAGATCTAGAGCCAGATGGTTGGAAATGGGAGAGAAAAATACTAGTTATTTTTTTGCGTTGGAAAAGAGGAACATAAAAAGGAATTGTTTAGCAGCTCTAGAAATTGATAACAATCTAAATAAAAATCCCTCTCAAATAAATAATTATGTATTTTCTTTTTTTAACAAATTATATAGCTCAAATTATAATGAAAATTATGCAAAACCTTTTATACAAAATATCAAACCCTACACTCCAGTGATTTCAAGTGAGTTTAAAACTATTTGTGAGAATGACCTTTCTTTGGTTGAAATTACAATGGCAATGAAGTCTATGAAGAAAGGTAAATCTCCTGGCCCAGATGGCCTAACCCTTGAGTTTTATGCACACTTTTGGGAAATTATCAAGGGACCTTTACTTAAAACGTACAATGAATGCATTATTAATGAAGAATTATGTACTTCCATGAAACAAGGGCTCATCACCTTGATACCAAAACCAGGTAAAGACATTCTTTCCCTTGAAAACTGGAGACCAATAACTTTATTAAATTTAGACTACAAAATCTTATCATTAGTTTTAGCTAAAAGATTAAAAACCGGTTTATCTGAAATAATAAACGAAACCCAAACCGGTTTTATGTCAAAAAGACATATAAGCTGCAATATTAGGCTGGTTCTGGATCTTATTGATTATGCACACCACATTAAATCAGATGCAATCATACTGTTCCTAGATTTTTACAAAGCATTTGATACAATTGAACATAATTTTTTGTTTTCTACGAGTTGTTTGGATTTGGTGAAAAGTTTATTAAAATGATAAAAATGATATATAAAGATATTAATAGTTCAGTTCTCTTACAATTTGACACATCTAAAAGATTCCCGATTAACAGGGGAGTTAGACAGGGTTGTGGACTATCACCCTTTTTATTCCTGTTAGTTGTGGAATTACTCTCTCTAAATATTTTGAATAATCCGGATATTAAAGGGTTGTCCATTTTTGACCGAGAGATTAGAATTTCACAACTCGCGGATGACACAACCCTGTTTTTAGAAAATACTAATCAGATAACAAAAGCCCTTGAAATTATTACATCCTTTTCAGAAGCTTCTGGCTTAAAACTTAACATTCCTAAATGCGAAATTCTTTGTTTATTTGATAACATTGAAACCTCTGTTTGTAATATACCCATCAAAGACAATGTGAAATATCTTGGCATCTAAATAAGTAAGAAAATCAACTTAAGGCAAGAAATGAATTTTCTTCCTAAAGTTAAAAAGACAAAACTAATATTTAACAATTGGCTTCAAAGAGATTTATCACTTCTTGGTCGAATTCTCTTAATAAAAGCTGAAGGTCTATCTCGCTTCATATATCCATCCCTTTCACTGTTTGTCCATAATAATACTTGTAAACAAATCAATAGTTTAATGTTCAATTTTTTTTGGAAAAACAAACATCAACATTTGAAAAAACAGGTTTTATGCGGTAAAAAGGCTGATGGAGGCTTTGACATGCTTGATTTTGTTGATATTAATAATACTTTCAAAGTGAAATGGGTAAAGAATTGTGTTAATTCACCAGACTCAATTTGGTATTTTATCCCTCACAATATCTTTAAAAAAGTTGGAGGTCTTAATTTCCTTTTAACCTGTAACTTCTCTTCTTCTAAAGTACCTATAAAACTCTCTAAATTTCATGGACAAGCTCTTCTGGCATGGAAACTTTGTTTTGTTCACAATTTCTCCCCCCATAAAGTGAAGCTATGGAATAATGAGGACATCTTAGTTAAGAACAAGTCGATATTCCTTGAACATTGGCATGAAAAGGGTATTGATTATCTTTGTGATATCCTAGATCCTCAAGGGAATCTTTATTCTTATTATGATTTCATGTCCAAACATAATTTTCCTGTTGTACATAAAGAATTTCTCACAGTGGTTAAAGCTATACCGAAAGGACTTGGTCATTTAATGAGATGTCATTTAGCTTTTGATAAGATAGCTAAAATTGAACAAAATTTTCTGATAGAAGACAAGAGCATTCATGACCCAAAATGTAGTAATAAATCTATAAGAAATGTATTTCAGTTAAGAAAAAGAATCACCCCAAGAGGAAAATTTTTTTGGAACTCTTTAATTGATAAAATAAATTGGAAAAAGGCGTGGTTATTACCTTATAAATTTTGTATACCAAATAAAGTTAAAGAAATACACTTAAAAATTCTACATAACATTTACCCAACCAATGAGATTACTTCTAAATTTGGTAATGTTCATTTGAATTGTAAATTTTGTAATTCCAATACTGAGTCAGTAGATCATCTTTTCTTCAAATGCCCCTTTATCAAAGAATTCTGGTCTGATTTGTCAAAATTTCTTGCTTCTAATTCCAGTTTTGTCATTGATTTTACCATGTGCGATATAATTTGTTATTTTTCTCATTGCAATCATAGTATAGAGTACATTGGGAATGTATGTATCTTGATGGCAAAATACTATATTCATAAATGTAAATTTTCATCATTGATACCCAAATTGAATAATTACCTTTGTGACTTAAACTACTTAATTAAGACACTTAAAAAAATTAACACAAAAAAAAGTGTCAAACTTGTGGAACTATACAATGACTTGTTAGAAATGATATAACTTACTTATTGCCTCTGTAATTTATTTCTTTTTCTTTTTTTCTTTTTTTCTCTTCCCTTCCTTACCATTGTTCTACTTATAGTACCTTGTCATCCATTGTTGCTTGTTAAGATAATTGAATGTAATGTTTATTCATATCTGCAATAAAAAAAAAAAAAAAAAAAAAAAAAAAACGTGTCAATTCTATGCGACCACAAGCGCTGTGAATGGTCTGCCAGAACCCCTCCCTCAGGGGTTTACAACGTCCTCCCTCAACATGTGTAACTGCATGTCCACGTGGAAAAGGATGCAGAAGTGTAAATGAATATCGACGCAGAAATATAAATCAGCCTTTACAAGTCATTAGCTGTTTCCCAAATGACTTTTTCAGTGTTAACACACTACTTTTACTTAAAAACACTAGTGCACAAGTAGCCTATGCAATTTAGGACACCGAGTGAGGCAACAACACTGCCTAGGTAACGTGGATATGATGTCATTGAGAGGCGACGTAATAACACAGGCCGTAAGACTTAAAAATAGCTAATTAAAAAATGGATTGGAAACATTTAGGATGTAAATACACGCGTCAACAAAAGGTATATCATTGCTCTAGTGGTTTTTGGATAGCCTTTTAATCCAAAAATGTTACACATAGTGCCTTTAATTTATAAAGTTGGTTTAAATAAATAATTAAAGCACTTGAACGTGTCTGATTTCATAAGTCATCACTCTGAGAAGTAAGTGAAATGTTGATGATTGTGCAGTAGGGGGCGCCCAGCGCCCTTAAAGGGATACCCAAAAATGGAAATGTGATGTTGATCTGCTTACCCCCAGTGCATCCAAGATGCTCGTTACAAATATTCTTCAAAATATCTTCTTTTGTGTGCAGCAGAACAAAGAAACTGATACAAGTTTGGAAAAATTTGAGGGTGAGTAAATGATGACAGAATTTTCCTTTTTGGGTGAATTATCCTTTAATTTCTATAAACACATATTTATAAATACGTTATTGTATCTCCGTCCTAAGCAATTGTGTGTTTGTCGAATAAGTGTTTTAGGTTAGGTCACGCCGCACGCGTATTGTTGCTATGAGATGTTTTCTCAACTACTTCTTCCCAAAAAAAACGTCAGGATTGAGACATTTAAATGCTTATTTGTTAAATCAGAAATAATAATTATAATGTATGCAGAAAATTGCCAAATGTATAAATATATTATCTTGTTGTTGTTTTTTTTGTTTGTTAGTTTTTTCTTTAAAAATGCAGATGCGAAACCCTGCTGTCTCTCATAAGTAGCCTACGTTTGAAATCCATCCCGTTATTTCCATACGCGGTGACGTCACTTACCGAAACTCTTGCGCGTGTGGCCTGCAGTTCGGACAGCGGTCAGATCCTCTGATCATCCAACACCAGAAACTCTCACCATGGGAAACTGTCAAGTGAGTATTTCATTTATTTTTCCCCCTGCTAATTCACACTTTACATACGAGAGAGAGAGAGAGAGAGAGAGAGAGAGAGAGAGAGAGAGAGAGAGAGAGAGAGAGAGAGAGAGAGAGAGTAACGTTAGCAATTCCTGCGCCGAATTTGGCACGGGACTCGTCGCATAATACAATCTGTTTTAAAAAAGAAGGAAAGAAAAAAGAATACAGATACACAAGAATATAAGAATAAAGAAATCTGGGCTGTGCTACGTCGCTTTTGGTAAACGTCCTTATCGCGTTAAACTGTAATTATAATAACAGGCTAATCCACGAGTGTTTTATTGTTAAAAGTTATGTTCCTCTTTTCTAATATGTATTACGATTGTGTATGATAATATAGTAAAGGGAAGGAATATCAGGAGTATCAGAATCCGTTATGTGAATGAGTCAGAGGAAATGCTTTGGGAGGAGACTCGGGCAAACTCCGCTTCATATTCGCCTGTGCCGGGGCCTCTATCTAGGATTGCAGTGTGTTTGGACAGAGCATTCCTGAGTCGGCCTTTTGTTATATGGTGGAGACTGAGGGGAATAGTAGCACATTAAACCTCTTCAGTCACACACACACACACACACACACACACACACACACACACACACACACACACACACACACACACACACACACACACACACACACACACGCGTTTGTTTTTTGTATAGCCTATTGTGGGGACATTCCATAGGCGTAATGGTTTTTATACCGTACAAACCGTATTTTCTATCATTTTAACATGCCCCTAAACCTAGGCTACACATCACAGGAAACATTCTGCATTTTACTTTCTCAAAAAAAAAAAAACTCACCCTATGATTTATAAGCATTTTGAAAAGTGGGGATATTGGGTAATGTCCTCATAAGTCACCCTCTCCTGTAATACCCATGTCATACCCATGTCATTATACACATTTGTGTCCTGATGTCACAAAAACAAGCATACACACACACACACACACACACACACACACACACACACACACACACACACACACACACACACACACACACACACACACACACGGGTTATCTTTGTGGGTACTCTTTATCTGATTATTAGTTAACAAGATTATTTTTCTTATCCCATTGGCAGATAATTTTGCTTGTTTTAAACCAAAACTAATTTTGATTTCGTTTTCCAGACAACAATGAAAAATTGACTAATTTTGCTTATCTAGTAAATGCATCTTGATCTAAGATTTGTGAGATATTTAGACTGGAAACAAGACTAAATAAGCAGTTTAGTTTTATTAACTTGCTGTTTTGTGACATCTGGAGTTTGTTTTCTACTCAACAATCATCCATCTAATGTTACTGTTATTGTGTATTTGACTGGTTTGGGTGGGGACCACATTATTTATATTGCATAGTCATGTATGAAATACTGTGTTATTTAATTAGATGTTTCTAAGTAAATCATACAATTTAGTAAAATTACAGACAAGAGAGTGAAATGTACTTGAAACAAAGTATTGGAAAATAAACTTTAAATGACTACGTGGACATTACAGTGGGAGAGTTAAATTTACTTAATCTCTGTAACTTTTACATAACTTTATGTGAATTGTACTAAGATCTATAGGTGATATTTACTTAATTTTCCTATTGCACGTTTTTGCAAACAGATTTTTAGTACATTTTACTTTGTTTTTTCAGCACTGATTTATTTTATAGTTCTAATTTCTAAAAATAAATAAATAAACAAAACATGCTACTCTAATTTTTTAATATTATTTTATTTTGCATTTTTTAGACCATTGCAACAGTAATACATGTTTTAGGACTTTTGAATCTTTAAAATATTTAAGAAACGTTTTTTTTTCTTTAAAGTTGACAGTTGTCCCCACAGACCTTTGCTTTACACATTATTCTTAACAGCTGCAAAAATTGCTTCCATAAAGCGAAAACCTTTAGCAATAATAATCAGTTACATTGTATTTTTTTATATAAGAGGAGCAGTTGCAACATTCTCACATCTTGTATCAAATTTAAATGTTTAATCAATATTTAATGGTAACTGATTACTGGTGGACATATACATGTCCTCGACCAATAATAATGACTGTCTGTGTCTTAGCAAGCAAATTCACTGAATGCTGGATTAAAAGTCATGAACTGGCTTTTTTATACTGTTGTCTGAGGTCAACTTGTTTGTGGTTTTCACAATAAAAACATCATAGTGAATAAGTATAGGCTATTTTCTACCCTGGTTTTCTTGAAACAGTCGGTTTTAATACATCACCAAAGACAAACAATTATGATAGCGATGTACAAGTCCGATGTTTAAGTGATTATAGTTTGGTAACGTTAGCTTGTTGTAAGTCACCCACTACAGCTAACAAGGTGATAAGCCTGTGTGTGAATGTAGTTAATGTAGATTTACCGCTGTGTTGGGCTCAATGTTATATGGAGGAACTTTGAAGAAACACGATCATTTAATAACTAAATTACGTGTGGTGAACGTAGACCTATGATAAGCAGTCCAATCCACGCACGTCGCTCTGTTTTATGTCGGATGGGATCGCTAAAATATCTCCAAACCACTGAAGTTGAGCAAACTAACTTGTCAACGATATCTGTGTCCTCTAAGCTGGTCGTGAGCACTGAATTTTCTTCACTATTGCTCATTTTTCTCGCTCCACTTCACTCCGATCCTCCAAGCCTGTCAGCCACTGACTGTAAACAACAGCGCGAGCAGCACCCAGAAGCCCGGTCTGCAATACGCGCAGCATTACACATATTGCGTAAGCATTATATCGAGAATTTATCGAACTGTTGTTATTGTTTTATCGAGGAAAATTATATTGTGATAATTATCGTTATCGTTTTATCGCCTTATCAAACAAACACAATGATTTATCTGTCATGCACCTGCAATTAATTGGAATGTTATTTTTTATTACATGGCTCGAACGATCAGTGAATATAACCACAAACCGCAATTTCATTGCTCTCTGACATCACAGGGAAGCACATTCGCAGATATCTCGTTTGATGAGCCAGCTGTCAATAAAACCTTTTCTTTGACTAACAAGTTTTCAGCTCTGAAACTTAGAGGTCATTGTTTTATTTCAATGACCTTTAATATATCAAAAGCTCTAAAAAAAAAGTTGATTTCTCAATTCATCACCCCTTTAAGTGACCTAATTCATGTGATCTTCTAACACATATTGTAATTAACGGAATAGGATCAAACATGATGAACATTGGAACTGACTATCTTCTGTTTTATTCAAAAGCCAACAATTGTTCCTTATGAAGACTTCGATGTAGTTGCTGATATAAAGGCCATCCGCAAAGCCTGCAAAGGTTTAGGTGAGATGTTTATGCCAGTCTTATATTTTATTCAACATTTAGTATGTCTTTTAAATGCAATTACAATTTCCATGTAGTTATAGTTGATCTGCTATAGTTAGGCAGGCTATTTTCATAGCTGGTGGATAAATTTGAATGACATTTTCTTTTAAATTTTCAAGGAACTGATGAGAAAGCCATCATAAACATCCTAGCCAATCGATCTGCATATCAGAGACTGGAGATCAAAGAAGCATACTTTGAGAAATATGATGATGTGAGTATTCTGAAAATATCCTTTCATGTCTAAAATAAATAGTTCTTTAAAAAGAAAATGGCATTTGGACATTTTTTAAAAGGTTTTACATTCAAAAACATCATAATGGAAATGTAATAGGCTATTTTCTGCCTTGGTTTTGAGGCTCTCTCCTGAAAGCTGGGTTTTGATGGGCGTGCTGCACTGTAGACTTGGACGTCCACGGCTAGGATTGGATAAGATTTGCTTAGTTAATGAGCTTCTGCTCCCCTGTCAGTTCACGTGAGAGATTGCTTTGAAAGCGGCAACAGGAATGATTCTCTCACAGGGCTCACAAAATGTCTTTATCATAAAAAAAGACAATTATTTATCTCTCATCCACCCGCAATTGATTGGAATATAATTTTTTTATTACTTGGCCCGCCCAACTGTAGGATATAAGCCATAGACTGTAAAAAAATATGTACGTAGTATCCGTGACGTCACCCATTGGATTCCGATAAACCGCTCTGAAGCTTAAAGTAGGGGCGAGCTGGGCGTTGCCATCTTGTGAGTGGGAAATGGGCAAAAAGGCGGGATGTGCGCGGAGCTGAGGTGACGCAATGACTATAGATGGCAGATAAATGGCTATTCACTTGTAACCACGCCCTTAATTATGCAGAACTTTAAGGCTTTATATAACGTAAACGAATGAGTTATAAAAAAATTCACCCCCCTCACTGTTGTCATGAAGATCAAAATTAGCCTTATAGGCCAAAACCACAATTTGTACCAGGCTGTAAACATATATTTTTCTGCTGTAAAGTTGAGAATTTTAACATGGGGCTCAATGAGATTCTGCTCCCTTCTGGAGCCTGCCTCTAGTGGCCAGTTAAGGAATTACAGTTTACATTACTTCCTTATTGGCTTCAAGAGAGATCGCGGGAGGTTGCCGCTTGATATAAGCGCGAACCACACACACACGCGTGCGCACGTCCTTCAAATATCAAGTCAAGAGAGTGAACAACGCAAATCAAGAAAGGAATGTTATTTCACTATTTAAGATTCACCGGCCTGCCGATGGGCTTACGTTTTAGTAGTCCGACTGGAAAACACATAGCCCCGGGACATAGGGCTTTGCGAGCTCTGACTCATAACATTACATGTCCGAGTCAAAAAACATGTTTTTCTCACTTAAGTGTGTTGCATCATTCCTGTCGGATCCAATATAGAAGAAATAGCATTGTGTTTTAATCTAAATATGTCTGCAAATCCAGTCTCGACCTGTGTCTTGTTTAGAAAACGATTTTGCGGTACAATGAAGCAAACAAAGTGCAATGTCTTATGCACGAGCTGGATCTTCATTAAAAATGATCTCATTCCTAATATTAGAATCCGAAGGAAGCTTATGCTGGAACTGTGTTCTTTCGCAACCAGGCACAGTGCATATCTTGCTGTCTTCGGCATGTTTATTGCTCGGTAGTGCATATCTTGCTGTCTTGCATGTTTATTGCTCGGTAGTGCAACCCGTTTAGAGTCGGTGGGCGGGGCTACAGAAGCAGGCGTACATATTTATTTGTTGAGGCGGCGTTTTTGCATTTTATGACGTCAATGAGCGACACATTCTGAGATCTGTCGTTTGCTGAGCCTGGATTCAATACAAGCTTTTCTTTGACTAATAAGGACATTTTCAGCCTCAGAACTTACAGGATATTCTTATATCACAATTACCTGTTGTATAGCAAAGGCTCAAGGAAAAGTTGATTTCTCAAGTCATCACCGCTTTAAGAATAAAGATCATGCACTCAAAGGTTTATGTTTTCTATTAAGGAGTTGGTGGAGGTTTTGAAGAGCGAGCTGACTGGTAACTTTGAGAATGCCATCCTTGCCATGTTGGATCCTCCTCACGTGTTTGCTGTTAAAGAGCTCAGGAAGGCCATGAAGGGCGCTGGCACAGACGAGGATGTCCTGGTGGAGATTCTGTGCACTGCTACCAACGCTGTATGTCAAGTTGTTTTTGAATCGAAAGCCTCTGCAATTTCCTGTTTTTGTCACTGTTCTCAAAAACAGGCAAACATGTTTGTCTATTAATAACTGTTTTCAGTTAAATAGATTTAAAAATGAAAATTAGTCATTTACTACTTTTTGTTTTCTAACAGGATATTGCCACTTACAGAGAGACCTACACCCAGGGTAAGAATGACTCAAACAATATGCATTCAACACTGTACAAAAGTAAGTTGTTAAGAACTTAAAGAAGCCCTATTATTCTTTGTTGAATATTATCTTCTGTGCAGTGTGTAATATAACTGCTTGTGAATGTAAAAGGTCTGCAAAGTTAATAGATCAAAGTGCAGGATAAGTACATTTGTTATCTCCTAAATTAAAGAATTGATTCTTATCTGCTGAAACGAGTAATCAGCAATTCCAGTCTCACTTCCTGTTAGATTCCCTGCCCGAGCCCGAACCTGACCCAAACTGACCTGCGGGCCGGGCCGAGATTTCCCAGCACTATCCTCGGGCCGGGTCGGTACGGGCCCTTGATCAAGCGTTTGTGTTTTTTTAATCATTACATTATTAGTCTAATTGGATGGGCAGAAAGCTATGCCATAATCAGAAATAATATATATTTTTAGCAAAGTAAGAACTAATACTACAACTAAGAAACAAATGTGTAGGCTACAAAGTTGCGCAAGTCAGGATTAGAGAAAAAAATATGTGTTAAATTTACAGCACATGCAGTGATGGATTAAAATGAACATACAATTTATACAAAACGAAATAAATGCTTTCTACAAAACAAAACTTAATATTAAACTAAATATAACCATCATTTCTGACCCACTCGCATCTTTGAACTTATAATCGGATATAATGTAAAAATACTATTATAATATTTAAACATACATATATATATATGCTGGTGTTTGATGTGTATATATATATATATATATATATATATATAAACATTGTTAAAGGAGTACTTCAGCGCTGGGAAGATGAATCTGTATTTAAACTGGGTCCTCAATGTAGTAGAAATGTGAAATTATTTTTTAATTTGGTGCCTTCTAGACTGAGAAAAGACAAAAAATGTATTTTTGTCTCATGGGGATGAAAGACTACAATTCCCAGAATGCTTCGCTGCCCTGTGAGGCCATTCCCAAAGCCACCAACTTGATTACAGTGACTTCGTTAGAGAAGACACTACAATTAAAAACTGAACGTGTCTGTTCAATATAATGAGTGAGTCATCGCGCGAGTATCACAGCACTGAGCACTAACTGCAGGAGTGAAAAAAATGAGCTGATGAGGTCTCATGATGAGAGCTGAGGTAATCGCGACTACACTCACAGCATACATTCACAACGCGAGTTCAGTCTGGCACGCATTTCAGTTCATGCCTTTGCAAGCTTAACTTTCATAGAAATTAATTTGAGAAGTTAGAAGACTTACATTGCTCACCATAGCTCCGTTTAAATGAGTGCCTGTAGCTGCAAGCTGAGCTCTCCCTGCGAGCTGAGGCCATCCTTAAAAATATTCTTGTTTGCCGTAACCCGACCGACCATGTCAATTTAGGGCCGACTCAATTTTTTATTTTTTTCCCCTTTTAGTCCGACCGACTTGCCGGTTGTAAATTGGCTTTAAGACCGACCAATTTCTTTTTTTACTTTTCAAACAACTAATACAACAGTAATAAAATAATATGAATTATATTTTAGTAAGTATTATAAATGTATAAATTGCCTGGGCCATACAAACGAAGGCTACGTTCTTTCGTTTATAGAAAAACCCGTGACGTCATCTATGTTTACACTATGGTTAACGGATGTCACACTATGGCCTGCACGTGCGTTCGTTCCGGCTCGGCTCATACTCTCATTCACTGTGATGTTAGACTGTTAAAGCCCTGTCGGAGATTTCGCCGCATTGTGTGACAGGAGTCAGGACCATGGACACGTTACACACACCAGGCAAGTGCACTGCAGAGGGGAGGGCTTTGAGCCACTGCCCTTTTTGAAAATGAATCAAAAGTGCCCCTCTCAACATTCATCATTACTATATTGTGGCGAATAAAACAGATTTTGAATTATAATTAATATAACAACGTGTACAAAACAGTAACAAATGGCGGAAAAGCCGTTTATCTTGTCTCTGTCAGTCTGAAATGTCGTTGTCATAACGCGTTGCTATGGGTAGCGTGTGTTCTGCTCGACCCCAGCGCGTGGTGGGAGCGGCGGGACTGGTTGTAACTTGAAAAATAATGCTTTATGTATGGTTCTGTCGATGGATACACGTGCACTACAACAGCGATAATAAAAGAAAACGTGGGCAAAACAGTCTATCTTTGTAAACTGTGTTCAATGCTTGCGAGTGCTGCCGTATGAGTATGACCAGTCATTTTCCCCATCATCACTCAGTATATTCGCCAGAAGACGCGAATGAGAACCCTCTGCAGTGAGAGAAGATCTGTCTCTGTGCGCAGCGCGCGCACGTCTCACAGCGCGCAAATATTGAGTTCTTTCAAGTCTTGCGTTTGAACGGATAAACTCACACAAAAAGTATGTCAACATGTCGATCTTGATGAGTATCCATCAGACAGTCTGTAAGTTATATGCCTTAAGAGAACTTTATACAGTTGAGAAAGACGATGCATATCTCTGTATTAGGTCTTAAAGGGGCAGTAGCCTTTACTGCTGTCTGTCAAACAAAAGATAAGGACTCACTCACTGCTCTTGATTGAATAGCTGGTTATAGCTACTTAATTAATTGAATTCATAAAAACAACTTTTTGCTTTTTAATATTCAAATGCACTAGTCTATATCACCAGATGCGTTGGTCTGGCAAGAAGTGCAAGCCACTTCAGAGACACAGATAGCTGCGTGTTCTGAGTTAACACAATCGACCGTAAAAATAAGAAACATATCACGGGAAAATACTAAAACGGGAAGACAGCGGGAAAAGAGCTAAAATACATGAGAAACCCGGAAAAAAGGGAGGGTTGACAGCTTTGAGTCAATGACAGCTAGCTGGTGGTTGGACCCTTTTCTTAAAGAATGCACCTGAAATTTATGCAATAAACATGTTTTTGACAAATATTTCAATTTGTTTGTGGTCTATATAGCCTGCAATTAGCCTACACGCCCGAAGGCACGGCTTGAAGACCCAGTCAGTGATGTCACGATATGCCAATTTGTTTGAATTCATACCTACGTAATCACCATCACCAAAAATGTACTTTTTTTTTTGTATTAAAATTTGAAAAAAAAAAATATAGACCTACCTACCGACCCTTTTTTAATTTTTTTTTACTGTTACTGCAAACCAAAATATTTTTAAGGATGGCCTGAGTGTAATCTCCCATCCCCCATGCGCAGATTCAAAACATGCGGAAATGGCTGCCTCTGCTGGCTGTAGTCTTTAGCCTTTGGCCAAACATTCCTCCAATGACGCAAATATCGTCAATTTGCATCATAGGAGGAATTTTTCCAGAAATAAAATGCATAAATCTCTTGTCTCAGGGGGATGTGAGGGGGGAAAGCACAATCATTTGAATATACTCCAGGGTTTCTACTGATACAAAGCCATATGCTAATCGCTGAAGTAACCCTTTAAATGGTTAGAACAAGTATAGTAAGTTACAGAGAAATGTCATTTCTGAGCTGGATATGAGTGAACATTAATTTACCGGTAAGCAGTTCATGAGCGAGCGCCTGCGGATTATTGAGCCAAGTCAAGTCAACTTTTATTTATATAGCGCTTTTATAATGACGATTGTTTCAAAGCAGCTTCACAGTGTTAGGAAAATATAGCAACAAAATTTGATTCGGCTGTACAGTTGCTCTGGAGAAAACGGCGATGTTATCAGCTCATTTCAATTTATCAGTGTTAGTTTTAACACGAGTCACACTGGTCCATTTGTTCCTTACAGGCTTGTTCTTGTCAGAACGGCAACGTATTAAAAAATGGTCAGGTTTAAATCGGGATCGGGCTCATTATTACAGTTAATGTATCGGGCCGGGCCAAGCTCGGACACAACGTGCACAGGCTCAGGTTGGGTCGGGCTTGATTTTTTGAGTCCGATCTAAGCTCTACTTCCTGTTACATCCTATGTAACAATGTAGCAAAGCTACGTAATTTCAGCCTATGGTCTTCATTAACTGCCCACCCTGAGATGAAGTACTGGAAGAGTTTTGTTCATGTTGTTGTCATGTCAAGAATATGCTGTTTTTAGCGTTAAGAATCCAACTTGCATGCACTTCAAAAGACTGAGGAAGCCTCTGGAGCTGAAATTCAGTTATGGTAATAGCTGTTTCGTTCCCAATCACAACAGACAAAAGGCTTGCAGAAAGGAGGGGCTTAGAGAGCTGCGTCTTAAATTGCATACTTTCTGAGTACATACTGCATTTGAATTTTACCACTATCACGCGACCGACCAGCATCAGTTGCATCGCTTCATTATCCGTTTCCATAAATCCTACTGGTTTTCCAGAACTATGTATTCAGATATACTACTATGTTGGCTTAGCCTACTGTTTTTTGCTTACTATATAGTAGGGTAATATTTGATTTTGGATGCAGCATGACTCAGCATGAACAAACTGTTTCAGACTCTTTGAGAAATAAGGTGATGTCCAGTGAGTTATCCGAAAATTAACATGTTTTTTTTTTTTACTTGGATGCATGTAAACCTATTATAGGACACCTTTAAAACAAAATTAAGAACCTTTACATTTTTAGGTTAAAAGGTTTAAATTTAGGTTTAAATTTTAATTTTATTCTCCAATTTGTTCTATTACTAAATGCAAAATGCCAATTCAGCCAAAATATTTAATTCAGATTTTTTGTTCTGCCAATTATCTATTAGGATACTGTATGTGAAGTTAAATATGCAATGTTTGATTCTGAAGGCCATTTCTAACACAACATATGACTAATAAGAATTAAAAAACAAGTCAGCAAACTGCATAATGCAGCCCAAGCTGCATAATGCATGCAATACATGCTGGGAACTGGGAATGTTTTGTTTAGACATCAGTGTTTGACTATTTGGGACAACATTTAGGAGAATTCTGTTCGTCTAACATAAGCTTTTATGTAGTTTCAAGAAATCTTAACGACTCAAAAAGTCCGCTAAACTAGAAAATCATCACAGTTGCTGTACTTGGCCTTGGTGGGTGGTGGGTTTCAAGACGTAACGTCTCCATTCCCTCCTTCAGGGAACGAGGGTTACATATGTAACTGTGACGATCCCTTTCAGTCGGTCACGTTCAACGTCACACCGAGGCATGTCAGATGGGATACAACACCGGTCAGAGATTGGGAACCTTACCGTGGAAAATACACATATGAAACTGCCGTAGGAATCACAACATATGGGACCCAGCCTAGTTAGGCCTGCCATCAGATGATCAGCCACGTCAGACTGCCGAGGGTGACGGAGGAACTCGACAGAGTTCACAAAATGAGGGACTCTACTGGAGCAATAAGTGCACTTATTTGGTCCTTAAAAGGGGAATGGTGCTGCAAGCCAACCTTGGGCACAAATCAGGGCCAGGGCCTCAGAATAACGTGAGAGTTAGCCAAAAAAACCATCTGGACGCTGGTGCTATAGGTTGCCTCGTCTCTGAGAAAGCAGGTCCTTCCTCAGTGGAATGTGCCAGGAGTACTAGTGTTGAGAACCAGGTCTGGTTGGGCCAATAACGCCCGTTTCACACATACTCCGTCTGCAGTGCGTGTGCGGTGCGTGTTGCGTTGCGTGTGCGTTGCAGGAGCCCCACACCCTGTAGTCCTTTCACATATGCTGCGTTTGCAGTCCGCAACTGATCCGCTTTTACATACCACAAACACAGCATTTATTAATGATTTTTTTTATTTAAAATCCAGAAGTTGTTACTGATCTTGGCTCATCAGAATTGCAATTCTCTTTGTTTAATCTTTCTGAGTAGACAGGTTAACGTAGGCTACAAGCCTACATTTAAACAAATTTGTTTCAATTCATTAATTCATATTTATATATTAATATACTTTAGATTTAGCTCACACAAAAGGCAAAACATTTAAACATAGGTTATAGCCTAAAATCATAAACATTTTAAATTAGAAACTTAGAATAGGCTATTCAAAAACAGCCGACTCTCGTCTTTTCTTTCGTTTTTAAACCCTTTGAAAAGAAATCCTGCAGGTCAAAAATAACTTTGCATTTCACCTCCAAGAAAGTACGAGTGCTCTCCATTATGGCACATTTTTTACCTAAATGCCAGGTAAGGTGTCGTTTTGTTGCTTTACTTGAGAAAAAAAGGCATGTGTTGACTTTGAAACAAGAGTATATTTTAAATGATATGCATCCGTGTTGAAATTACTAGATTTTCACATCAGTACATGTTTATTTTAATGCGAACAATGTTCTATCACTTTAATGCAGCAACACAACGCAGCGCAGCGCAGCAAAAAATAGACTCGGTACGAAAACGATCCGTGCACTGCTGCAGACGCAACGCACCTGGAACGGACTGACGGACTGCATCCGCGTGCAGTGTGAAAGATGTCATCCGTTAACATGGGTACGGAAAAAAATACGCAACGCACACGCACTGCAGACGGAGGATGTGTGAAACGGGCGTTAGGTGCAACTTGCAAGACCTGCTTCTTGTCCTCCCTGACTTTGCACAGTGTCTGTGCAAGAAGGCTCACTGCGGGAAATGCATACTTGCATAGGCCCAGGGCCAGCTGTGTGCCAGTGTGTCTGTTCTTAGATCCCCTCGGTCCGACAGTAAAACAACTGGAAATGAAATGTGTCCGGAGTGGACAACAGATCTACCTGTGCGTCCTGAAGTGCCTCTAAATCAGCTGGACCGCCTGGCTATGGAGTCTCCACTCAATTGAAGAAGAAGCACTTGCTGTCGTGAAAGCTTGTCAGCTGCACAATTAAACAGGTCCATTATGTGAGTGGCACGAAGCAACCTCAGATGCTTCTGACTACATAGGAGGAGATGGCAGACAAGTTGTGACATAAGGCGTGTACACCAATGTGCATTGGTTAATTTAGTTTACACTCAAAGGTGATTGGGCTCCCTGACGTAAACCTAATATGTTGTGAGGTCGACGTAACATTGAACGTGACTGACTGAAAGGGAAGTGTAGTTTTATTTTTATTTTTTTACTACAGTTAAAGGAAGTGTATGTAATATTGTGGCCAAAACTGGTACTGCAATCACTTTCAAATTACTGTAGAGCAGTGTACCCCTCTCCCCCTCCCCCCTGACTGGTTGTCAGATAGGCTGCAGGATCAGCAGGAACATTTATAGCTGCAGCTGTGGTTACTAAAGCAGAGCTGGCAACCCGGATGCCGAAACACTACTGACTTTGTGATTGGTAGATAGGTGGAGGGTGGAGCTTCAGGCCCAAACACAACATGACAACATCAACATCAGTTGAGGGCTGCAACAACAACTTTTAAATGACAATATCCTGGCCGGACTACTGTGTCGGTGATATTAGTATTTGAAATTAACATGATTTCTTAAATTCTAGTGACATATGAGGACCATTTGAAGATTAATTGAAAAATATTTCTTACATACAGTTCCTTTAATTCTCTGAAATACTTAAATGCAAAGAATTTTAGTTACATCCTCTTTAAAAGCTAGATTTTAAACTGTTCAAAAATCAAAATAAATTTTATTTTGCCTATAAAAACAGAATATTGCTAGCCTAGAAATCTAGCGGCAGCAAATTTAATTTGCAGCCAGGGTAGTCTAGCAACTGTCCATTGGCCTGCGACCTGCAAAAACCAAACTCTGGTCAGGCCAATCACATCGTGAATAGAGTCGGTGGGCGGGCTTAACATAATGACAGCAGAGTTGCAGCAGTTCCGGGTGCTACTTAAAAACAAAGAAGCTGGCAAACAGCGGTCTTTCGAATCAGTATTCAATGTAAAATTGTGCCATAATAACAGTTTTGTCGTCGACCAGATTTTAGATTCATGATATTTCAAATAATTTAGTAAAGAATCAAGACACGACAGGTGAAAAATTCTAAAAGACTTATCTGTGAATTGAATATTGTTGAGACGGGAAAATATGTTTTTCTTCATTTTGAACAGTTTTTCCATTGTTTTATCAAATTAAACAAACAAGTGTATGTTTTTGTCTACAGTGCATGACAGGGATTTGGAGGCAGACATTGAAGGAGACACCAGTGGGGATGTTAGGCGACTACTAACATTTCTTCTCCAGGTAAATCCTCTTCATTCTCAATCAAAATGGTTGCTTACATCTTACAAAATGACTACACTGCAGTCCTTGGCGACATTAAGCGCTCACTTTCGGCTTGTTTAGTACCCCTCCCTTTTTCTCCTGTCCCTGTAGAGCACTGGAGCTTGGCAGGGGTTCAAAATCAGATCCCCTTTCATTAGATAAGTAGAGGCAGGATTCAATGATGTGACTCAGATTGGATTTCACTCTCTCGGTCAAGGGCGTCAAAATACTTTCTCTCTTGTAGGGTAACCGAGATGAGAGCTACGAGGTGGATGAAGTACTGGCAGAGCAAGATGCCGTCTCACTGTTTGAAGTAGGAGACATTCAACACAATCTCACTTTATAGATATTCACATGTCAAGCTTGGTTCTAGCACATGTCTGCAAACAGTATAATTGTGTGGACAGCATTTAAAATATGTTTTATGGTTTAAAAATCATTTGAGAGTAATAGATTTAAATGGATTTACACTACTGTTCAAAAGTTTGGCATCAGTAAGATATTTTATTGTTTTTAAAGTCTCTTATGCTCACTAAGTCTGCATTTATGTCAACATAATGATATTATTTAGTCCCACGTCCAGTTTTATTCTAGTGTATTAATATATGTTTTAATTATCTGTAAGGCTGGAGAGGGCAGCTTTGGCACAGATGAGTCTACTTTCAGCTTTATTCTGGCCACCAGGAACTACTTACAACTGCAGGCCACATTCAAAGCCTATGAAGCCGTGAGTTTATTCTTTTCTATGAGCTTAAAGGTATAGTTCACCCTAAAATAAAAATTAAGTCATCATTTACCCACTCTGGTGTTGTTCTAATGCTCTTTGCTCTTCTTTCTTTTTCGGACCACAAGAATAAAAACGTCCAGATTGACCATATGCTGACAGTGAATAGCGACTAGCATCAAGCTTTTTTTTTAAAAGATGCGAACGTATAACACAGAATAATCCCATGTGACACGTGCCGTGTATCCCAAGTGTTCTAGGAGTATATGATGTTTTAGTAAAAGCAAAAAGCACATAAATTGTGAGAAATCTGGATTAATAAAAACTTTACGAAATAAAATCTATGTACTTTCTTCTCTGAGGTGAATATATTCGTTATCATGTTCACAACTGTCAACTCATTCTGACTTTCATTGTTCTGAAGTTCAGGTCTGGAGATATTCAATTAAGTGAAGAAAATACAGAGATACTTTTTTTGTGGGATTTCTAGTAAACTCGATATACTACATGTTGCATGGGATCATTTTGTGATACTTTTGCATCTTGATGCTGCTCGCCATTCACTGCCATTATATGGACAAGCTCGAGCAGTACATTTTTTTTCTCCTTTTTTGGTATGAAAAAGAAGGACATACATCATTAGAACAACACCAGGGTGAGTAAATGATGACTTCATTTTCATTTTAGGGTGAACTATCCCTTTAAGGTAGTAAATTACAATAAAAAGTACAAGTTATCTTGTAATATCCCTGGATTACTTTTAAATTGTACTTCATGTTCTCCAAAAGATTTCCGGAACAGAGATTTTGGATGCAATTGATAAGGAAACCTCTGGAACTCTGAAGGACTGCTACATCACACTTGGTTTGTATTGTTAACACTGGCCTTGTTCAAACAGGCAGCAAATTCATATTTTCTTTTGGCATATCCGATTAGTTTTTTTTATAGTATGAGCTTTATTAGATTTATAGAAGAATTTACATGACATCCCATTCTGATTTTGAAACGGAAAATTGTAAAGTAAAATTTTTGACAAAGTTAATGTAACATCACACAATATCCTGTAGTCAGTAGTGTGTCTAAATACACACAATTGGAAGTCAAAATTGACTTAAAGTCACCATGAAATCAAAACTGACAGTTCTTTTTTTATGGAATGTTGCAGTATTTATTGTAAATGATATATCCATGCAAATCAGTATTTTTCATATGCCCTCATAATTTTGAATCAAAAAAAGTTACCCTCCCTCTTGCAACAGCATCTCTTCTTGATGACAGGGTTTTCAGTCACGAGGGTGGGACAACCTGTCACTCACATGAGACCACAACAATAGCAAGAAATATAGCAAGATATACGTCACAATTGGCAAGAAAAGACTATCGCAACTTCTGTTTCATGCCGACTTTGAAGGCCCTGATATGCTTGAAGCAAAATCGAAGAAAGAACTTGAACTTGTGATGTCATTTTGAACAAAATCAGGTCAAAGTGAAGTTCGTTTTTGTTCATTTTTGGGGTTTCGAAACAGCTTTTTTTCCTAGATAAGTTTGCTCCAGCTGGTAAACACCTATGGACTACCATTGGTCCGTGGCGATGATGTTATTAATAGGTGTGGCTCTGAGGCTCTGCCTTCTTTTTGGACTCCGGTTCATTTCTTCTGTTCAGGCCATTGAGGTCAGACGTCTACGAGTAAAAACATGAATACACCAGCGAGTCGCTTTATAGTAAAAAATTAAGTTGTAATTCTAATTAAAAGACAGTTTTTTATGTTTAATACTGTATAGCTGCTTGCTTTTAAACAATTTGTTGTAAAAAAAAAAAGTGCTATATAAATAAATGTGATGTGACTTAACTGGAGTACTGAATTGCAGAGCTAATGCAAACATGTCCACATCGCTATGATCAGATGCTTTCTTAACTCCTGTTTTCTCACCGCTGTGATTTTCATTCTCATCAATGTGGGGGCGTCATTGAGATGTTCGCTAACATTATATCACATACTGCAAAGTAAATACACTTATTTTTACCCCTAAGCGAAGAACGAAAAAGAACTGTGCCGTGAACATATCAGAGCCTTAAAGGGTTAGTTCATCCAAAGAAATTTCATTCTGTCATTAATTAATCATTCTCATATTGTTCCAAACCCAAGACCTTCGATCATCTTCAGAACACAAATTGATTTTTTTTCCCCCATAAAATATGAGAGCTTTCTGAATCATCCATAGGCAGCAACGTCATTGGAACTTTCAAGGCCCAGAAAGTTAGTAAAAACATTGTTAAAATAGTCCATGTGACTCCATGGGTTCAACCTTAATTTTATGAAGCAAAGAGAATACTTTTTGTGCTCAAAAACAAACAAAAATAACGACTTTATTCCACAATCTCTTCTCTTCAACACCATTCTCCTACGCTGCTGACGTAGTAAATACTTTGCAGCACTTCTGAGTTCTAGATCAGAACGCCGGCTTACCATTGGCTGGTAATATTCATGTGAGCACCACGTGCGTGTGATGCTAACGCAGGAGATGGTGAGACGCCGGTCTGACATAGAATTCACAAGCGCTGCACTGTATTTACACTACCTGTCTTACAATAACTGTCTTTACTACCTTTCTGGGCCTTGAAAGGTGCAATGAGGTTTCTGCCTATGAAGGAGTCAGAAAGCTCTCTGATTTCATTAAACATATCTTAATTTGTGTTCCGAAGATAAACAAAGATCTTACGGGTTTGGAACGACATGAGGGTGAGGAATTAATGACAGAATTTTCATTTTTGGGTGAACTAACCCTTTAAGTCAAACACGCGAGATTGGGGAGAGTGTGAACAAAGCCAAACTGCCATGTTAAAATACTACAATACTAGTGTTTCCAGCTTTGATTATTTATATAGTAATAGTACAGTTAGGTAATGCTACATTGCTAACTGGTTATCACTTTCTATCTAACCCATAGTGAGGTGTGCTAAGAACCCTCAGCTGTTCTTTGCCCGGAGGCTGAACGCCGCTATGAAAGGTGCCGGAACTGATGAAGATACTCTCATTCGCATCATTGTGTGTCGCTCAGAGGTATAATTTCATTCCTCATTTTAGTATGGTTATCGCCCGTTCAAAACAAGAAAAATAACTATAACCATATCTATATGTGTTCACACACCAATGCACAATATTTTTCTGTTTATTCTAAGCACATGTTGCAGTTTTGTTGTCTGTCACATTAAATGCTCAAGCTTTTAAAAGGAAGATGAATTCAGATTGCCAGGCATTGGTTTTATCGTTCATCAGCTGGAAAAAAAACAAAACATGTTTCAACTATATCTGTGCTGTTATTATAGTTGTGGTATGGACTTTGCTATTCTTTTATACCGTATTTATAATGATTTTTAGAACTATAACTTTATTGTTATCCTTAAAGTTATTGCCTTGGTGTGAATGGTCCTTTAGGGTATAAAAGCAATAGTACTATCAGTATTACTAGTTATTTTGGTTAGGTTTAGAATGAAAAACCAGAGTGTTGTGTGCTGTACACCTGCACAGAATTTATTAAAGGGGACATATTATCCAAAATTCACTTTTATAATGTTTTTGAACACAGATGTGTGTCCACAGTTTGTGTAATCATCCAGCCTATAATGGTAAAAATCCACTTCTTTTTTTATAATCCCCATTAAATTATAAACAGTCTCTCCAAATGGTTTCTGATTTCCCATACTCTTAAGCCATTACTGGTGAAATGATTAGATTAACATGACAGTACATGCTAGCCTGGCTCCGCCCTCCTACGTAGTTCCGCTCAGTTTCTATTTTTCTTCAGTACTTTGGCTGGGACTGCGGTGTATTCTTAGGTTTTCTCCGAACAAATTTTTACTGGTCCAATCAGCAAACAGAGGGAGCGGCTGAGAACGATGACGTTGATGTCGTGCGCTAGTTTGAGTTGTAGTTCAGTAATGGCGGCGGAGAAAGATGCGAACAAAACCATTCATTCCGTTGTGACACCGCTGCCGAATATCCAGAAGTTAAAGTCGAAGCAAGAACAATCTATGCTGGAGTTTATTGTGGCCATGGTGTTGTGGCTATGGGTGTATTATTGTTGCATTATTCCAAACAAATATATTGTTATCCACAAATAAACGTAGAGTGATTCACAAAAAATAAATAATTTCACAAATCAATAGAATGAGATCCACAAATATATGTAGGAGTATCACAAAAATCAATTAGATTCACAAATAAATACAATGACATTTGTGAATAACAAAAAAATCTGCATTTATTTTTATGTCACAAACACAAAACTCTGCCTTGCAGAAGTTGCATTCATTTGTGAATCGCTTCCTGTGCATTTGTGGATCTCTTGCACATTTGTAAATCGCGTGGATTTTGAAACATTTCTAGCGCCTTGACTCAAACAAATCCACAAATAGGTAGACTCCACCCACCGTCTACTTAAGCCAGTCAGATAATGGCCATATCGTGCTGACCAATCTTAGCACTTTCTTGCTCCAACCAATCACATTTTGGCCAGTGCCTCTGAAAAACAGAGTTAGCATCGAAAATACATTTTGGTCCAAAAATCACAAAAACTACGACTTTATTTAGCATTGTCTTCTCTTTTGTTTTCAATCCTCAAATAAAGATTCAAACGGTTATGAATCAGTGAACTGATTCATGATTCGGATCGCCATTTTCAAGTGATTTCAGCAGTTTGACACGCGATCCGAATAATGAATCAATCCGCTGGTATTTTACTATTGGTTCTATTATCAAACTGGAAATAGAAGGTCAGGCGCATTGCATTGTTGGATTGCATGTACAAATATAGCAGGTATCCCAGATATTTCATGCATGCATTTACATAGTGTGGACAGTATATAGCAAATACTATGATATGTATATAATATGCTAAAAGCTATTCTGATCATAGACATTGATATTGCTTGAAGTACACTGTGTTGTAACAGACTTTAGAACGTCTCACAAAACAACCTGTAATGAACACTCTTTTGTTTGAGCAGATTGATCTGGAGACCATTAAGGACATGTACCTGGAGAAATATGATGTGTCTCTGAAAGACGCCATCAGCTCAGAATGTGGTGGAGATTTCAAGCGCCTCCTGCTGGCCATCCTTCACTGAGCGAAGCACAATCAGACCCCAGTGCTTATCATGGACCAAGGAAGCTTTCATTATAGTCCCAATCAAGGCAAACTAACATGACTTGTTTTCTGTCTTAGTCTACAAACAAATTTTTATAATGCTTAGTTTAAAGGTGGAAAAGTAGGGACAAAACCTTCAAATACAATATATTTAATATTAATGTTTTATTACACTGTGCAAATATATATGCCTGTATAAATTATGAAGATACATAACACCACTTGAGCTGTCCTCATAAACAGAAACATGCATTTCTGTCCATTTTCTGTGACATTTCTTGTTCTTAAAACTAAATTAGCCAGTTGATTTTGTTTAAGTGGAACCCTGTGGTTTCCTCAAGGATTAGATAACGTTGTTAGTCTACATTATTATAATTATTATGAGTTGAGTAAGAACATTAATGATACAAGACCAGCAATCAAATAGCAGTTGTCAGATCATTTTCCTGCCAGTATTTCGCTCTACAAAAACCTCACCGTTTTACTAACGGCTTCAAATTGTGCATGACAATGTGAATTCTGAATATGTGTGTATGTCTTCATGAAGCATGCAGAGAAACAGTACAATTATAATGTGACATTTTTGGTCAGCAAAATTATTTATGGAACTTCTATGCAGCTAATATGTCAACCTGTGGTAAAATATCTGCATTATTGAAGTGACAGTTTTACTCACCTGATCATCCATAATGTTGTAACTAACACAAGACTAAAGTATTTATATTATTTAGATGGAATATTTTAATATAACTTACACTATATTTTAATATATCTTTAACACAAGAATAAAGGCAGAGTTGTGCTTTTTTTCCCCAAAAATATTTTTTATCTGATTAAGAACATTCAATATAAAGGCCCATGTGTCCATTCAAATAAATGCAGGGCTAACTATTTGAGAAAGACTAGTATAGAACTTACACTAGTATCTTCTGTATTAACACAATTGTATTTCATTCTATAAAATAATTAACTGAATAAAATAAAGCTGTTCAAAGCACGTACCCTGGAGTATCTTGCAAATTTACTGGAGGACTAGCAATATTCTATCATTTACTCTTCACTTTCTTCTACTCTTTACTCGTTTGTAGCACTTTTATTAGATGCATGAAAGAACAGTAACAACAATTGTCATAGCATGAAAATAAAATAATACGCCAGTCTTTCAGTCCAGATTAAATGCCAAGTTCTTAAAAGCATAGTTCACCCAAAAATGAAAATTAGCAAATGATTTTCTCACCCTCAAGTCATCCTATGTGTAAATGACTTTCTTCTTTCAGATTCAGACGAATACAATTGGAGTTATATTTAAAAATGTCCTGGCTCTTCCAAGTTTTTATAATGGCAGATTGGCTGTTTCTTTTAATAAAAGCCTTCTAACGCAAAGTGATGCATTTGTGTAATAAAAATATTCACGTTTAAAACTGTAATATAACTTCCGCTAACTATCGTTATTAATAAAATTATAAATAAAATTAGTGAAAGCTAGATTACAGTTTGTAAAGTTGTATGGGTTTTTTCTTGCCTAAACGCATCGGGGTGCTAGAACCAATTTAAGAAAATAACTCATTTTAACCAGTCTGTTAAAAAAAATTACAGAAATGAAAATGACTCGTTAATAAACATCAGTTGCAGCTTGATTTGTTTTTAACTTGGCAAATAACCAAGGTAAAAGCGGGATAATCCACGGCCATGCATTAAAGGATTTTAATGCTTCGCGTCGGGTGGTTCTTCGCCTCTACGTCGTGCATTAAAATCCTTTAATGCATGGCTAGCCATGGATTATCCCTCAGTCTCCCCCTCTCTTTTATTGGCCTGTTTAGCTGAGCCATAGGCTACATGAAATAAACAAGTCCTGAAACTTGTTAAAATAACACATTATACAGACATTTGATATTTCATCTTAGATGATTAGTTAATTGCATTTAATACATTTTACTTTGAATACAAAATTGAAATGTGCTTTTAAAAGGTGTTTTTGTGCATGTTTGGCCTGAGTTGTTGTTGTATTGTACCAGCATGTGACGTTTCGACCGATTCGAAACAGTGAATCGGTTCAATTGATTCGAAGCTTTGAAAAGCTCCGTGTCTCCTAGTAAACACCAGATGGCGGTATGTTTCTGTGACGCTCCATCCGTCAGTATCTCAATGAAGAAGAACAACAAAGAAATCCTGAAAACACTCGCGTATACAGGTCAGCAAGTCGCTGACAATAATGGTTCGGTCGAGCTTTGTACGGACACGGAAAGGTTAGTTTGGATGCCATGTATGGCACTTTGAACATTTATGATATTGGAAGAAACCAATTTAACCAACAGATCTCGTTCTCATGAATACAATGTTTGATCTAAAGTGTGAAAGCTCTTCAGGTGAAGAGGAAGAGACCGAGGGAGGAGAGCCCACTTTAACAGCACAACAAATATCCAGGTGTGCAAATGTATCATCCGCGGATTTAGACGAATTAGAACACAGCCGAAACGAATCTAGTACAGTAAAGCAAACGATATGGGCAGTGAACTGTTTTAAAGCCTGGCTGCGTGAAAAGCAGTTGACAATCGACTTTAAAACCGCTGAAAAGTCGGAGCTCAACCCAGTGCTGCGGGAGTTTTATGGATCTATTCGGACGAGCAAGGGCGAGTTGTACGGGATCAGCAGCTACGTCGGGCTTCGTGCTGGGTTGAACCGGTTCGTCAACGAGCCTCCCATCAACCGTGCGTGGAATCTGATGCAAGACACCGAATTCAGGTCCGCCAACAATGTTTTTAAAGGGGTTGTTAAGCAGATGCGACGCTCCGGTAAGGATATAACCGCACATTACCCGCCGATTTCACCTGAAGACCAGCACATGCTGAAACATTCTCCCGCACTGGACCCTGGTAACCCAAAAGGCTTATTAAATAAGGTGTGGTATGACATTCAGTTACATTTTGGACTCAGGGGTAAAGAGGGCAACCGACACCTGCAGCCAGACGCGTTTGCTCTTAACCGAGACCAAAACGGTTTTAAATACTTCACGATGACTTTAAACGAGGACACGAAAACCCCACAGGAAAGGGACAAGAAAAAACGAAAGGCTATGTTTGAAGAGCCCGGCAATCCGCTGTGTCCCGTTGCTTCAATGGAGAAGTATCTGAGCAAAATCCCAGCCGACGCAAAAGCGCTCTACCTGCAGCCCAAGCGGATGTATGTGATCAGCGATGAGATCTGGTACACTGCAGTTCCTTTGGGGGTCAATTATCTGTCCCAAATGCTGCCCAAAATTTGCAAAGAGGCCGGCACGAAAACGATCTACACCAATCACAGTCTGAGGATCACTTCAATTCAAAGGCTGAACGAATCCAGGGAGATCATGGCGGTATGTTTGACCAGGTATGTTTTAAGAAGAAAAGAAAAAAGATAACGTAAGGTGATTTGTTCAAGAAACTTTTTTGTATTATGTAACAACCGGATAGAATGGAGAAGAGAACACGTGCAGTTTACAAACAATTACTTTATTAATCATTAAAACACAATACTACTTTATAAAACAGCATTGCTAACTAAGCCATCCCCTGCTATTAGCATCCCATTGACTCCCATTCATTTTTGCGATGCTCAACTGCTATTGGCTCATCTGCGTTCGAGGGGAGGGGCTTACCGATAGGTCAATTGCAAATTGTATTTGCAATTGCATTTTCAATTTGTAGACGCATAAAATGTGACAATCCAAACGCAATTGCAATCGCGCATTTCCGTTTACGCGAACGCACAAGGACTGCCATATTTCAAATGGAAAAGCAAAGTCTGTTTGCAATTGCATTTCCAATGTCTTACAAGTTATGACCCTGCCATTTTGGAATAGTAATAGAAAATCACCTATTTGCCATTTCATTTCCTCCGTGTCCTGCAACAACCTGCACAAAATTCAAATGGAATCGCAATTGCGTTTGCATTTCCGATGTCTAACATAGTCATCTGTCAATCAGGCTTGAGGGCGGGGTTTATTGATGTAGTCTGAACATAGGCCACGCCCTCAATTGGTTGCAAATAAAGGACTTTTTCATCATTATTCGTTCCAATGAAGAAAATGGGGAGGAATATATAATAAATGTGTCTATTTTGCAACAACAACAAAAAAAGTCATAGAATAATAATAATAATATACAAACATAATACATCATATACAATCTTTAAAATAGGCCTATCCTTTAAAGGTGCACTATGTAGTATTTTTGCAGTAAAATATCCAAAAACCACTAGGCCAGTGTTATATATTTTGTTCAGTTGAGTACTTACAATATCCCAAATGTTTCCAACTATTTGTAAATTGTGAGAAAATTGCTATTTTAACTAAGGATCGGGACGTGTCAGCATTGCGTTTGAGGGAGTCGCCTGTCATTCGCGTCATTTCTGCGTTACCCTCGGTTTTATTCTGCAAAAGCGCTTTTCTCTTCCCAATGTGAACATGTCACAGCTGCGCTGAGCGAACGCACAGAGTAACGTCATAACATAATTTTAAACACACTTTAATGTATCTAATATGATAAACAGAGGTGCTGGCTTTAGCTTATAACCATGACCGGAAAAAGCGGAAGTGCGCGCCCCCGGCGACTGTGTCCCGTCCCGTCATAATAAAAGTCCCGGTACTCGCGAGCCGTGTGTTTGTATAACAATCACTTCAGCAGCCATGCTCGGCTCCACAACACTCGGTCCTGCTCTGTTTTACACTACAGTAACGTTAATAACTGCATCTATGAACATGATTTCTGCCCGAGTCCTATTTTCCACCGGCTGTGAGGTGAAGACCACATGTCCCAAGATGCTGCGCTCACACTTGGCGTCATCAAACTACACATTTGTTTTGAATAGGCGGCCTCCAGTGGACGGAAAGTTGCATAGTGCACCCTTAAGGCTATTGAAACTGGTGCAAAGAGACATTTCGAAACATTTCAGCCGCTGGTACTTTCGCTTTTGCTGCAGACCCTTGTGATAAATACATGTGTTGTATTTATGATAATCCGCGCAGATTTCAGTTGACGAAAATAAGTAATAAAAGTGCGAACTGAGAGGATGCTGGAGAGGCGGTGTTAACATTAAGTGACATGGCATCTGACGCACAGGAGCCAATGGCTTATGTTGCTATGCTTAGTGACACGCGGTGGCACTTCCGGTTCTTATTGGCATGTGTCAGTGGATAGTGACATGTGTCACTGACACTCGCGAAACACTGACACTGGCAGTGACACCGAGTCGCGGAACATGTCGCTTTTGTCACACTCACTGGCAGATGAGCTGAGAAGCTATGTAATTGTGCCACAAAAGCCAAAATAAATATACTATTTTCGTGATCTTTTTCTCCTAAATAAATGTTAATCTAACTTGTTAAAGTTAGTAATATGTGTCAGTTTGAGTTGAATGTGCCACTGAATGCTTTATGTAATGCCAATGTTGTTGATCACGCAAACTGCACGTCCTAGAAAACACGAACAAACCATTCATCAAAAGTCTCTACAAATATCGCATTAACAGTCGCATCCGTTACTGTAAACCTTTAATTTCGCATCATGCTGCACGCTCTCCTCTAGGTGTCAGTATAAACATAGCCAGCGAAAAGATACACCATAACTTGCTACAGTTGAGGAACATCAACGAGTGGTGTATTTGACATTTGTTTGCAAGTTAGACAGTAGCAAAAACAGTATTTGATAGTATCAGAGTCAGATATATTAAGGGTAATTTGTAAATACTTTATCTGATTTAAAAAAAAAAAAAAAAAAAAAAAAAAAAAAAATATATATATATATATATATATATATATATATATATATATATATATATATATATATATATAAAATGTATATTTTATAAATGATTTGCTGATATTAATATAAATAATTAGTCTCCAATAATTTGTTTTAGTTTTTTGCATACTTAGGCCTACTCAGTTATGGATTTAATATGTCACAACTAATTTTATTGAATTATGTAATTAGAAATAAACACATTTTTACAAATGTGAACGCATTCCTTCTGGAGTTGCCTAAACGTTTCACCATGGCAGACAGCGGCATGTGTAGGCAACTGGACGTGACACAACCCTATGGACACAATACAAAGTGACAGTGTCACTGATACATGCCACTATCCACTATCCACTGACACAAGTTTAAGTGACACATGCCACTATCCACTGACACAAGTTTAAGTGACACATGCCAACTTGTGTCAGTGGATAGTGGCAATTAAACTTGTGTCAGTGGATAGTGGCATGTGTCACTTAAACTTGTGTCAGTGGATAGTGGCATGTGTCACTTAAACTTGTGTCAGTTTATAGTGGCATATGTCAATTAAACTTGTGTCAGTGGATAGTGGCATGTGTCACTTAAACTTGTGTCAGTGGATAGTGGCATGTGTCACTTAAACTTGTGTCAGTGTATAGTGGCATATGTCAATTAAACTTGTGTCAGTGGATAGTGGCATGTGTCACTTAAACTTGTGTCAGTGGATAGTGGCATGTGTCACTTAAACTTGTGTCAGTGTATAGTGGCATATGTCAATTAAACTTGTGTCAGTGGATAGTGGATAGTGGCATGTGTCACTTAAACTTGTGTCAGTGGATAGTGGCATGTGTCAGTGGATAGTGGCATGTGTCACTTAAACTTGTGTCAGTGGATAGTGGCATGTGTCAATTAAACTTGTGTCAGTGGATAGTGGCATGTGTCAATTAAACTTGTGTCAGTGGATAGTGGCAATCAAACTTGTGTCAGTGGATAGTGGCATGTGTCACTTAAACTTGTGTCAGTGGATAGTGGCAATTAAACTTGTGTCAGTGGATAGTGGCATGTGTCACTTAAACTTGTGTCAGTGGATAGTGGCATGTGTCACTTAAACTTGTGTCAGTGTATAGTGGCATGTGTCACTTAAACTTGTGTCAGTGTATAGTGGCATATGTCAATTAAACTTGTGTCAGTGGATAGTAGCATGTGCCACTTAAACTTGTGTCAGTGGATAGTGGCATGTGTCACTTAAACTTGTGTCAGTGGATAGTGGCATGTGTCACTTAAACTTGTGTCAGTGTATAGTGGCATATGTCAATTAAACTTGTGTCAGTGTATAGTGGCATATGTCAATTAAACTTGTGTCAGTGTATAGTGGCATATGTCAATTAAACTTGTGTCAGTGGATAGTGGCATGTGTCACTTAAACTTGTGTCAGTGGATAGTGGCATGTGTCACTTAAACTTGTGTCAGTGTATAGTGGCATATGTCAATTAAACTTGTGTCAGTGGATAGTGGATCGTGGCATGTGTCACTTAAACTTGTGTCAGTGGATAGTGGCATGTGTCACTTAAACTTGTGTCAGTGGATAGTGGCATGTGTCACTTAAACATGTGTCAGTGGATAGTGGATAGTGGCATGTCACTTAAACTTGTGTCAGTGGATAGTGGATAGTGGCATGTCACTTAAACTTGTGTCAGTGGATAGTGGCATGTGTCACTTAAACTTGTGTCAGTGGATAGTGGCATGTGTCAATTAAACTTGTGTCAGTGGATAGTGGCAATCAAACTTGTGTCAGTGGATAGTGGCATGTGTCACTTAAACTTGTGTCAGTGGATAGTGGCAATTAAACTTGTGTCAGTGGATAGTGGCATGTGTCACTTAAACTTGTGTCAGTGGATAGTGGCATGTGTCACTTAAACTTGTGTCAGTGTATAGTGGCATGTGTCACTTAAACTTGTGTCAGTGTATAGTGGCATATGTCAATTAAACTTGTGTCAGTGGATAGTAGCATGTGCCACTTAAACTTGTGTCAGTGGATAGTGGCATGTGTCACTTAAACTTGTGTCAGTGTATAGTGGCATATGTCAATTAAACTTGTGTCAGTGGATAGTGGATCGTGGCATGTGTCACTTAAACTTGTGTCAGTGGATAGTGGCATGTGTCACTTAAACTTGTGTCAGTGGATAGTGGCATGTGTCACTTAAACATGTGTCAGTGGATAGTGGATAGTGGCATGTCACTTAAACTTGTGTCAGTGGATAGTGGATAGTGGCATGTCACTTAAACTTGTGTCAGTGGATAGTGGCATATGTCAATTAAACTTGTGTCAGTGGATAGTGGCATGTGTCACTTAAACTTGTGTCAGTGGATAGTGGCATGTGTCACTTAAACTTGTGTCAGTGTATAGTGGCATATGTCACTTAAACTTGTGTCAGTGGATAGTGGCATGTGTCACTTAAACTTGTGTCAGTGGATAGTGGCATATGTCACTTAAACTTGTGTCAGTGGATAGTGGTATATGTCACTTAAACTTGTGTCAGTGGATAGTGGCATATGTCACTTAAACTTGTGTCAGTGGATAGTGGCATGTGTCACTTAAACTTGTGTCAGTGGATAGTGGATAGTGGCATGTATCAGTGACACTGTCACTTTGTATTGTGTCCATAGGGTTGTGTCACGTTCAGTTGCCTACACATGCCGCTGTCTGCCATGGTGAAACGTTTAGGCAACTCCAGAAGGAATGCGTTCACATTTGTAAAAATGTGTTTATTTCTTATTACATAATTCCATAAAATTAGTTGTAAAATATTAAATCCATAACTGAGTAGGCCTAAGTATGCAAAAAACTAAAACAAATTATTGGAGACTAATTATTTATATTAATATCAGCAAATCATTTATAAAATAAACATTTTATATACATATATATTTTTTAAATCAGATAAAGTATTTACAAATTACCCTTAATATATGACTCCTTTAAGCGAAATTACAGGTTTACAGTAACGGATGCGACTGTTAATGCAATATTTGTAGAGACTTATGATGAATGGTTTGTTCGTGTTTTCTAGGACGTGCAGTTTGCGTGATCAACAACATTGGCATTACATAAAGCATTCAGTGGCACATTCAACTCAGATCCTGATTGTCACAAACTGACACATATTACTAACTTTAACAAGTTAGATTAACATTTATTTAGGAGAAAAAAATCACGAAAATAGTATATTTATTTTGGCTTTTGTGGCACAATTACATAGCTTCTCAGCTCATCTGCCAGTGAGTGTGACAAAAGCGACATGTTCCGCGACTCGGTGTCACTGCCAGTGTCAGTGTTTCGCGAGTGTCAGTGACACATGTCACTATCCACTGACACATGCCAATAAGAACCGGAAGTGCCACCGCGTGTGTCACTAAGCATAGCAACATAAGCCATTGGCTCCTGTGCGTCAGATGCCATGTCACTTAATGTTAATACTGCTACTGGGATGCTGTGCGCGCGCTCCAAGCACAACACGGACAAGCATAGCGTGCCTAAATAAACAGAAATATATCAAAAAAACACTCAGTTTCAGTCAATCTCATGTCAATCTTGAGTACCTATAGAGTAGTATCGCATCCTTCATATCTCTGAAAAGTCTTTAGTTTTATTATATTTATAAAAGAAAGATAGGCTGTACCGAGTCTTTCCGAAAAAAACATAGCGGCTGGAGGCGTATCGTGTGGGTGGAGCTACTGCACGAGAGCGTCAAACATCGAAAGCTGACATCGTCAAGCGTGGAAAATAAAACGTTACCCTAAATAAACCATGGCTATCAATCAGATTCAACTCGGATTCAACTAATGCATATATGATCCAGAATCAGATCCGGAGGCTGAAATAAATTGAACAGGAGAAGCAACAACATCAGGACGTCCGTCTCTGTGGTATGTACTGTATTTAGTGGCCTGTCAACATTTGCGTTTGTTTACTTGTGGATTGTGAGGACATAATTTGGTTTATGGACTATTGTATGCGACTAAACCTTAGCAGTAGCAAGCAAAACGGTTTTGCACGTCAGACTGTTATAGTGTTACATAGAAAAACAATGGAGTAGCGCATTTGAATGTGCATTGTGTGAACGTCCACTAGGTTTATGTTTGGGTGGTTTTACAATAAACAAACTGACACCTATAGTGGTCAGCTAAACAAATGTATTTAAACACATGCCATAAGTTACATCGCATGCTCCATTGATAAATTAACTACACGATCGTGTTGTTTACTCACGCGACGATAGCCAACAGCATAGACATTTGAAGCAGTTTTACTCACCGCCTGCTTCCAAAGCACGATCGTGAACCTTTATCGTCACTGCTCCATCAAAAACACACTTCTTTAGTGACGTTGTTGATTTAGTGAAGTCCTGAGACAGCAGTGAGAGCAGTGTTTATGGGCGTGCATTTGCTCTCGCTCTGGTCGCTCGTGCGCACCCTACCGGGAGAAGAGCCCGTACGGCCCATACAAGGACATTCCGACCCATACTCGAAAAAAACTCTCCGAAACGTGAGAAACCGGAAGGAGTATTTTTGACACAGAAATACTCCATCAAATGTCCAACATTAGTTTTTGAAACTTTGTCTATGTTTAGGATGGGAATCCAAGTCTTTAACAGTGTAAAAAGCTCAGTATGCATAAAACAGCATTCCTGAAAATGTTTTAAATGTCAAAATAAAGATACAAATTTAGTTAAATGAATATGTATACATGTGATGAAAAACATGCTATAATGAAGCAGAACATCAGATCATTCTCCTACAAAACGAACATAAACTGTGATTGAATGTCACTAATGTAATTTTCTTTTCTTTTTTGAGCGCTTGGCTATTGAGCACAGAATCATAAAGACAACACACCACTTACATCATGTTAAGTTTCTATAGATGCGCTGATTTTAACTCCTCATGATAATTTACTGTGTCAGTTGGAATATGATGCGTGTCTGATAGGCGAAAGCCTACAGGATTCAGTCATGTCAGTTTTCTTATTTGCTGTTTTTTCCTGGTTGCCAGGTGAACATACAATCAGTTCTGCATTTTGACTCTGAACTAAAGAGTTTGAACTTTGGTTTTAATTACATAAATCGCCAAATTTCTAGTTTTCCACCACGTGGGGTTGTGGCCTATGTTCAGACTACATCAATAAACCCCGCCCTCAAGCCTGATTGACAGATGACTGTGTTAGACATTGGAAATCCGAACGCAATTGTGATTCCATTTGAATTTAGTATAGGTTGTTGCAGGACACGGAGGAAATGAAATGGCAAATAGGTGATTTTTTTATTACTATTCCAAAATGGCAGGGTCATAACTTGTAAGACATTGGAAATGCAATTGCAAACAGACTGCTTTTTTTATTTTAAATATGGCAGTCCTTCTGCGTTTGCGTAAACGGAAATGTGTCTACAAATTGCAAATGCAATTGCAAATACAATTTACGTAAAGACGTCGTTACAAAGTCAATAATGTTACAATGCGACAAAAATAGTTATTGTGTGCACAAAAATCCAAATAACGACTTTATCCACCAAGTTATTGACATCAACTCAATGCATGCACGAGATTATGACGCAGATCCGCCGTTCAGATACATGACCCGGAAGAGGAGGAGCACCGCTATCGCATGAGTTCACGTCCGAGACCTACACGGAAGACAATAACTTGGCGGATAAAGTCATTATTTAGATTTTTTTTGCGCACAAAAACTATTTTCATCACATTGTAACATTATTGTACAGCCACTGTAGTGAGATGGACTTTGTATCGATGTTTTTAGTGCCTTTATGGGTCTTTTGAGTGGAAATTTACTGAATGCCAATAGAGGCCTATCTGAAGCCTTTCTCAGCCATCAGCTTTCAACAAAAATATCTTCAATTGTGTTCTGAAGATGAACGGAGGTCTTACGGGCAACGACATGAGGGTGAGTAATTAATGAAATAATTTTCATTTTTGGGTGAACTAACCCTTTATTTAGTAATTACCTTTAAGTAATAAGTAATTCGCCTTATTCCCCTGGCGGCCATTTTGAAAACTCTAACGCCGTTGTGGGGTACACAAACCCAGAAGCTGGACTCCGATACAGTACTAATCAGTAGCAGCATTCTGTGTCACTGCACTTCGTCACTCAGGAAAAAATCCTAGAGAGGACAAACCTTACACCGTTTTCCGGAGGATAAGGGATTACATGGAGAGTGGATTAAAAAAATATCAGAAGGGATCCTGGTCGTAATTTCTGCATTTTACTACAGACGAAGTTTGAAAGACTCAAGCACTAGCAAGACTGGGACATGTCAAGTCAGCTTTATTCAGCGCTTTTACAATACCGATTGTTCCAAAGCAGCTTCACGGTGTAAACAGGACAATATTGCAACACAATTTGATTCGGCTGCAGTCATTCTGGAGAAAACGGTGATGTTATCAACTTATTTTAATCTATCATATAGTGTCAACGTGGGCAGATCAGTATTATAGTTGATACAGTTGATTTACATGTGGGAGATATGTGTATGTATAAGCTACTGGATCTTCATATATGTAAAATAAAATGTCAATTTATCTTAATAAAGTACAATTTTATTACACATGGATGATGTCTTTCATAACTTGACAACTGGTCAGAACATCAGAAAGAAATAAGTCATTCAAAAACATTGATAGGCATACTGCTCTAGGTTTGTAAATGGTAACTATGTATATTTATTGGTATGGAGGAATACAAATGGCCTGCTTGTATACTGTAAGTATGGAAAAACGTACCAGAAAAGGGCAGAACATTAGAAATTACATTAGGAGGAAAATTAAAAAACATTAACAAATGAAAACTATATACATAAACATATTATCAGTGATGCATTACATGATTTTGTTACACACAGCAGGCAGAAAGTGAGTGAAACAGAATGCTGCTATTGATTAGTACTGTATCTGAGTCCAACTTCCGGGTTTGTGTACCCCACAGCGGCGTTTTCAAAATGGCTGCCAGGTGAATAAGGCGAATTAACTTTATATTGTCAATTTTGGCAACAATGACCATGACATAAGCATGATAATCCACGGCTAGATGTACATGAAAGGATTTTAATTCACTTTGCGGAGGCAACCGCCTTCCACTTTGCGTCGGGCGGTTCTCTGTCTCCATAGCCCCTTTCACACTGCACGTCGGACCCGCAATATTCCCGGAACATTGCCGGGTCGCCTTCTGTGTGAAAGCACCACGTCCCGGGATTGATTACCAAATTCGACCCGGGTCGGGGACCTAGTAATATTGTGGTATTTGACCCGGGACGAGCGCTGTGTGAACAAAAGCCGAAACTAATGCCACAACGTGTACGTAGTTATCGTGCGACTCCTAGAGCTTGTTTTTTTTCAATAATACAACCCTGCAGTGCCAGAAGAGCTCGTCTGTGTTTTAAACGCAGAGAGTGTTCGTATACAAAAGAAACTAAAATTAAACAAGCAGAAATGTGCGCAAACTGGACACAAGTCGAGACCACGGAGCTCCTTACTATCCGCGCTGAAGCTGAGATCGCTCGCCATTATACGTCACATCAGGATGTCACGTGTCAACTCGACCCGGGACCGTTACGGGTTGTGTGTGAAAAGTGCACATATTACGGTATTTCGCTGGCAGTGTGAATGGAACAAATGCCGGGTCGCATTATCCGTGTATTTGCCGGAATCGCAGTGTGAAAGGGGCTCATGTCATGCATTAAAATCCTTTATACTATGGTCTGTTTTAATACTCGATTCTGATTGGCTGGAAGGTGTGCAGTTTAATGCACAGGTAGTTCCAGTCAGTTTGGTTACAGTTCGAAATGAATCCGCCACTATAAACACTGGTAACCATAGTAACACAGTTACGATTGCAAACAGAGTGACAGTGGCAGCTGGCAGTATCAGCCACAGATATGTATACATATCTTTGGCAACATTAAGTGACATGAGACATGACGTGACACACAGAAGCCAATGGCACATATGTTATTATAATATAATAATAATTATATTATAGAATAATTTCTCTCCTTCCCATCAAATATTGCCCTAAAAATATCAATAAGAGCTTTAACTTGTCAATGCTGGCAAATGATAAGCAGGAAAATCCACGGCTAACTGTGCATTAAGCGATTTGAGTGCACTCTGCTTCACATCGGGTGGTTCTTTGACTCCATTTTGTGCATTAAAACAGATTAATGGACAGATGGCCATGGTTAACTCTGTACTTAACTTATAACTGATCACATACAGCTGTTGGGTAGAAATCATGAAGAAAAACAAAATAAATTAAAGCTAAATTGAAATGTATTATACACACTCACCACCAGCCACTTTATTTATTATAACACTTTAGATTTAACAAGGTGCTGGACACCTTCCTCAGTGAGTTTGGTCCATATTGACATGATGACATCACGCAGTTGCTACAGTTCTGTCGGCTGCAGTCACTGCACAATTATTACGTAAATCTCCCATTCCACCACATTGTAACAATGTTGCAAAGAGTGCTTATTTGAGTTACTGTTGCCTTTCTATCAGCTTGACTCGGTCTGGTCATTCTTCTCTGGCATTCTTCACCTTCCTTCCCCATTCTGATGCTCAGTTTGAACCTCAGCAGACTATCTTGACCATGTCTACACATGCTTTAATGAATTGAGTTGCCACCATGTGATTGGCCTAGAAGATATTTCTGTGAACTAGCATTTGAACAGGTGTACCTAATTAAGTGTCCAATGAGTCATAGGGTGCGGCTCAATCTGCTCCCTAGTTCAGTAGTCAGGGAGTCAGCCCATTGACTTATGTCCTAATCAGTGCCCTGACTAGTGAACTAGGGAGCTGATTGAGACGCAGGGATACATTAGTCAATTCAACGGCGCCACATCTTTAAAAAATTGTTTTCCAGTCCTCATAATCCCCTTTCACACTGCACGTCTGACCCACAATATTCCCGGAACATTGCAGGGTCGCCTTCTTTGTGAAAGCAACCATGTCCCGGAATTGATTAACGAATTGAAGCCGGGTCAGGGACCTAGTAACATTGCGGGGTTCGATCCGATGTCATGACAAATCCTGTCCGCGGGACTAGCGCTGTGTGAACAAAAGCCAAAACTAATGCCGCAACGGATGTGACGTAGCGATGACGTAGTTATCGTGCGACTCCTAGAGCTTGTTTTTTCAATAATACAACCCTGCAGTGCCAGAAGAGCTAGTCGGTGTTTTAAACGCAGAGAGTGTTCGTCTACAAAAGAAACTAAAGTTAAACGAGCAGAAATGTGCGCAAACTGGACACACGTCGAGACCACGGAGCTCCTTACTATCCGCGCTGAAGCTGAGATCGTTCGCCAGCTCAGTGGAACGGTACGTGATGCGGTCGTTTATGAGCAAATAAAAATAAAAATGCAACAGCGTGGTTTCTCGAGAGAGAAAGCGCAAGTCATAAGTAAGCTGAAGGCTTTGAAAAAAAAATTTAAACAAGTGCTGGATCACAACGGAAGGAGCGGCAGTGGAAGACTAGACTGGCCGTACTTCGATTTATGCTACAGCGTATGGGGAACAAGCCACTCGGCTAAACCAGTAGCGGTACTGGGCAGTATGGCGGCGTCTCCGTATAGCAATGACGAACAAGAGATAAAAGCAGAGGTAGCCGCTTCTTCTTGCACCTTTGTGTCCACAGTTGCGTCCAGCTCGGAGACCGTCGAGGCAATTTCCAGGGAAAGTAATTCAGGTAAGTTACATAACTATGCTTTTACAGGGCTTGACATAAAGCATGTTCATTTACTTGTCCGAGTAAAAAAAATGATTTATTTTTTATTTTGTGTGTGTGTGTTGTTACTATAATTTATTTGGAAGCAATATTCTCACCAGTGTTCAATCGGCTTTGACATATTTAAATCTGCATATTTGTGAATTTATATTTTTTTATTGAATCATTTCAAATTTGTTATATTTTTACCTGTTAGGGGGCATTTCCCCCCAAATCTTATTAAATATAGGCTATGCTTCAGGTTTAATTTTATATTGTTAAATTTGATCAATACATTAAATTAAGACACTATAAGGGCTGTTAACAATAAAATTAAATAAATTACAACTGCATTAAATAATGTTTTGAGATTTGTAGTTTTGAATAGTCAAAAAAGAAATGTTGGAAAGTATGTTTAAACATGAAACTAAACCTCCAGCAGGTGGCCGTCTTAATGAGTGAGTCATTAAGTCGTTCATTCAAACACTGAATCGTTCGCGTTGCGGTTCTGCTGTGTGTGAACGATTTTCGCTGCTGAAATCGAACAAAAGCACTCAATATAGCATCTAAAATGTAAGTGACTGTAAGTGAATGTTAATTAATTGTTTATGAAACTGTCATATGAAAGCAATGTCGTTTTCAGTCGTGATGGTATTCAGGAAACAGCTTAAATGCACTAGTGTTGTAACCATAGACTGTAAAAAAAATAGGTTGTAACGTTAATTTCTACTCGAGAGGCTGCACGAGTGTCAACAGCGCGACCTTGTTATCGTCAGTTCATCATATATTATCATCCATTACTATCGATTGCCACTTACACTAAATTAATGCACAATCATTCTTGCATTTTGGTGATTCGCTAGTTATTTTTTTTATTTTAATCAGGCCCTTGTCCGTCGGGCAAGTAAAATTCTTTTTCACCTGTCCCTTCAAAAAACCCACTTGTCCCGGACAAGCGTTAATGTCGAGCCCTGTATTATGTACCTTGCTGGACTGTTTGTTCTTTGTCTGCCATGTATCACATGCTTCCTTCAGGTTACTAAACAACATTGTTTTGTCTTTTTAGGATCACCTCAACCACCCCCTGCGAAAAAAGCCAGAAAGCACCAGTCCAGTACGGATTTGATCATGAAAGAGGTGAAGGACCTCTTTTTTGAAATGGACCGAGACTTTGAGGAGAGGGAACGTGTCCGTTTGGCAGAGCAGAGGGAATATGAAAACCAGTTGAGGAGGGAGGCGAGTCAGGCAAGGGAGGAAGAGCTGGCTAAACAGATGACAATGCTGCGTGAGCTACAAGACACCCAAAATCGTTTTTTGGGTGAAATTCTTAGCCGCATGCCAGCTCCAGCACCCACGCCCTATTATGTGCCCTCTCGTCATGCCCGTTTTCAGCAGAGCACATCAGACAATGCAGACAAGCACTTATTCAACCCGTTGCCATCATTGCAGCTTGAGTAGGACTGCTTTAAAACTTGTTATTGTATAACAATTATTGAATATTTCATAGTACTGGATTAGTAGCATTTATATAAATGAAAAAAAAAAAATATATATATATATATAGCACAAATTATATAATATTTATATTTGTGCATAATTATCTAATGGCACTCTATTACTTGCCAGGTATGGATTTTTTTTTACTGTTTGAACACTTTGTAGTGTTTTATGCATTTTTAATAATGTTACACTTTTTTTCTAATTGCATTGTTTTTTTGTAAATGTCAACACTTTTTATGTCTTATTACACTTTATCCTTTATATACACTTATTTTCTTTATATCTTCATACACTTTTTTCCAAATACACTTAAAAATTTGTTTACATTGTTTCACAAGTCAATATCGAAAAACATGAAGTAATTTGAGCATTTAGCTTAAACAAAACTTCCGTTTTGCCTTTCCTTATTCTTTGGCGCCAATCTTTTTCGACTCGTATCATTTTACGTCACATCCGGATGTCACGTGTCAACTCGATCCGGGACCGTTACGGGTTGTGTGTGAAAGCGCACATATTACGGTATTTCGCTGGCAGTGTGAACGGACCAAATCTAGCTGCCCGGGAACAAATGCCGGGTCGCATTATCTGTCTATTTGCCAGAATCGCAGTGTGAAAGGGGCTTTAATTAATTAATTAATTTTTAAAGCAGAGGGATTTTCCACTTTAATAGTATCTTGCTAACAATGAAGCGAAAGCAAGGACTTGGACATTTGCTGTGTCGAAATCAATAGCGAAATAATGGCATTGAAAAAATGCAATTTTTTTAAAACGGTGAAGTCATGGTTTACAATGTAAATGAACAAGTAATGTTTAAGTAGGATAGCATCAAAACTAGTATGAAATGTGGAATTATGACACCTGTTGTTTGATATTGTTTTCTTGCAGCGTTCCGGTTGAGATTAACGCTCAGTGGCAGCAGGAATCCGCTCCATACTCCCCCAGCAGCGAGCTTGACTCCAGCTCAGCAAAACAGGAGAGTCCTGTGAGCAGCCACAGTTGGGTGAAACAGGAGCCTGAGCCTGAAGTAATCCAGTGGGGAAATATGAACTCCGAGGCGGCCACTGATGCTGAGCAGGACAAATCTCTGAGCAGTGCTGTTGCTTGTATGATTTTTATTAATTTTTTGAGAATCCATGTCAAAGAGGTCATTAGAATTTCCACATTTCAATTATGGGACAAAGATTGAGTGAAAAAAATACATTACTCTTTTTCTCAGCAGCAGATCCTTCGATGGAGGGTTTACCCAGCAGTGTTATGCTGTCCATCACCAAACTTCAATGTCTGCTGGAGAGCAAACAGGAGAGGATTGAAGCACTGGAAAGACAGGTGCAGGACCTACAGGAGGATCGCAAGTTCCTCCGTACACAAATCGAGATCCTCACTGGTGCTCGCTTGGTTCCAGTGCCTGAAGGTGATGATTGGCACAAAATGATTGGCCTTGTTCAAAACACTGCTCAAAAATGAAAAGAACTGCATTTTAGTGGATTTTTATTTTATTTTATTGAATGTTGCTAACCATTTTGCATGTATGATCACACCAGTGTGATCAGTCTTGTCTGGTCCCTGGAGCATACGATCACACTGGTGTGATTAGAATGGTCAGTGCATCACGTGATCAACTGCTAAATTCAAATGTGCTTTCACGTGTTGGCTGGCACTGAGCCAGTGACAGACGGACAACTATTCAGTGTTTTCGAACAAATAATGTTTATTTTAGGTTTCAGACATTTAAATACACATAAGAACCAGTAAAACAATACATTTAGAATTTGTAAAATACACCTTGATGTCTATGTAAAAGGCAGTTATTATGTAATGGCCTTTCCATTATAATTAGACATTGTGCATCTGATATGAATTAAACTTAAGTCATTTTAAAGTTTACTCTATTCTCCTCTCAGTTCACCGGCCACTTACTTTCATGTATTTAGCGAGGAGTGGGTGATTTCACGTTGTAAATCCAATGGATTTGATTCTCTGTAGAGCCCTGCACGGGCCTCAAATCTAGGCCCTAGCCCGGCCCGGGCCCGAGACGCTGAGGCCCTAGCCCGGCCCGTGTCCGACAGCTTATCAAAATTCTCGGCCCGAGTCCGACTGGAGCCCGTTTTTTTTTTTTTTTTTTTTTTTTTTTTTACATTGTTGCAGCCATTAAAATAGTTCTGTTTTGTTTTTAATGTCAAAGTAGTTATTTTTCGTTTCGTTTCTTTAGTAAGTTAATTAAGAAAAATGTTTAGAGCATTTTTTTGTTTGTTAAATTAAAGTTTTAATTTTTTTAAGTGAAGACCAAAAGCGGCCAGCGGCCGACAGTGAGTTAACCGCATATTTAATTAATTTAGTCTCTCAAATCAACTCTTGACTTGTCTTGCCTATAATAAAATCCATAAAACACTTCAAGCATCACAATGTTAGTTAATTTCGCCAACTATTACCACCAGTAGCCTAAAAGGCATTTTTGACGAGCTGAGGCAGGCTGATTCTGCTCGCGGCTCTCGCAAACGGAGCTAAACAATCTAAAAACAAATAAAATAAAAAAAGCACATGCAGGTTGTCTTATAGCCTACCTTACACCTACGCAAATGAATATAAATCCCATCTTCGATTCCCGGGGTATATGCTCATTTAACGGAGTTTACAGCAACGGAAGCAAAAGATTAAGATGCATTTTATTCAGCAGCTTATTTCAGATTCAAATACCACATAAGAGAGCGCGACGCACTGGTAAGATAATGATCTCATTCATCTCATTCATTTTTATTGAAGATGATGGTGTTTTTGACTATCTTAGACTTATTTTAAGTTTCATTTACGGCCATTTGCGTTGGCTTGCATTAGTCATTTGCGGCGATGCGTGTTGCAGCACCATCATATCTATCTGACTACAACATATAGCCCATAAAACATTGTGACACATAATGACATAATGTTTGAAAGTCTGTAGGTTAACATAAATGCAGATAGGCCTAATTGTAATAATAAAAGACAACATAGCCTAATTATCGATTTTGAAATATTAAACCAGTCAATACAGAACGAATTATTCTGTAGCCTTTTGCCGTCAATACCATGGATATGGCATGGGCCGGCTACTGCCGAAGTTGTCTTTGCTGTATCAATAGGCAATGTATTTATATTTAACATGAAGTATAGGGCTTCCCTGTACATTAATAGCACCAGACGCCCCGCGGATGACACGCAACAGAAACGCCATGCTCACACCACGCTTGCAGTGTGTCTCCGTGCTGAAGAAAGGCGCGCTGCTGCTGGCGCGGACTCTGAACCTATGCTCTGAACACTGTGCGAGCCATCTTAACAGTTGCGTTAGCTATTATGGTCTCGTGTTGTTTCCACCAGCGCAGAACTCATTGTTCCTTTTAATTGATAAAATAAATATAAAACGAAGGAGAAGCCTATAAAAAGGCCCGAAGCCCGGCCCGCGTTTTAGGTATGACATGAAAATTGGCCCGAAGCCCGGCCCGAGGGGCGTAAAAAAGTCGGGGCCCATCGGGCTCGGGCATAAATGCAGGGCTTTAATTCTCTGAACTAGGGCACACTCTAAAATGGCGGCGCATATGTAGCTCAACTAACATGATCTTTAAAAAGGTGTTTAAACAACAAAACACATCCACTTGCCCATATTTGACAAACGGAATATCAGATGTTTCACGCTATAGTTAGCAAATATGTTAATATTTTTTATAAAAAAGGAAAAATGTAATAAAAGGTCATCAGTCATTCAGTACTATTTTGTCTGCGGTGCATAACAAGACAAGCAATGACGCATCACCATGCGTTCTAAATAACTGTCGAAAAACTGCCAGAATATTTTAAACTTGGGTGTGAAAATTTTTGTTCACCAAATTAAAATTCTGTCATTAACCACCATAGACTGTAAAAAATGATGGACGTATTGTCTGTGACGTCACCCATAGGATTCCAATGAGCTGTTCTGAAGCGTAAAGTAGAGACAAGCTGGCCATTGCCATCTTGCCAGCACATCATCGTGCGTCGCGCCCGGATAACAGAAAATGGGCAAAGAGGCGGGACATGGGCGGAGCTGAGGTGATGCGATGACTAACATACAGCGGATAAATGGCTATCCACCTGTCCCTCAAAGTGGCCACGCCTTTAGCTATGCAGAACTGAAGGGCTTTATATAATGTAAACGAATGAGTTCTAAAAAAAAAAAAGACCCCCTCACAGTTGTCATTAGGGCGGTGTATTGCCAAGAATAGGGTGAAACGATACGTATCATGATACAGGGGTTACTATACGATATATTGCGATATTGAAAGAAAGAAAATTAATCTTTTTTTTTAGAAAGATTAATTTAAAAGAATAAAGAACACAACCATATGCATAAAACATAAGTAACTGTTTTATTTTATTAATACAGTATCATTTATAATCACTATTTTGTGCAATCTAAGTAAAGCAAAATAGTAACGTGACTGCAGGATTCTTTTTAATTTCTAAACTATTTAGCAACAGAAAGTGCATAGTTAATTCATTCCATGACTGAATGACAGTTTATTTTATATTTAATACTGTAAAGCTGTTTTCTTTAACGCAGTCAATTGTATAAAGTGTCATTTTAAGTCGGCTACTGAACTGCAGAGCTGGTGTATCCATATCCACATCGCTATGATCAGAGGCTTTCGTTCTGCTGCCACCGCTGTCAGTTTTGGAGTGTGTTTATTTTGTTACTGAGAGGAAAATGTGCTATATTCCATCGAAAAGCTTCTCAACAACGCGGATGACGTCGGGATGTTACGCGAGCTCTCAGATTCAATGTTTCCCGAGTACTGGATTTTAACTTAGCCTATTTTGTAAACATTTACATTTAATCATTTAGCAGACGCTTTTATCCAAAGCGACTTACAAAAAAGGGGAGAGTAATAGAAGCAACGAAACAGACAAGGCCAACAACCTGTAAGAGCTGTAAGAAATCTCAATTAATTAGCACAATACACAACAATTTATTTATTATTTTTTAAGACATCTACAACAAAAACTCACGTACGCAAAATGCCGAACACTGGATTTTGATAGCTATGATAAACAAATCATTTATTTTGGTAAACAAAATGTCATTTGTTGATTTCCTTAGTGGCTTCTTTGTAGCTGAAGCCAAAAGCTCTGTTAACTGTGGGAGCGGAATAATTCTATCGTTTTGCGCTAATGTTAATGCACATACGCACACACACACACACACAGCTTTACCTTGCGCTTCTCTGGCTCCTCGTCAGATACGTTCTGAGATAACACTGCCATCTAGCGGTTGGGAGGTATACCGTGTGTGGTTTAATTTGATCACAAAGCCACGAATCTTGGATGCAAATAAATATATAAATATCGATACTGTGTTTTTGAGAATCGATATAGTATTGCCAAACAAAATATCGCGATACTCACGTGTATTGATATTTTCTTACACCCCTAGTTGTCATGAAGGGTAAAATTTGCCATATAGACCAAAACCACAATTTGTACCAGGCTGTAAACATGTTTATTTCTGCTGTAAAGTTGGGCATTTTAACATGGGACTCAATGAGATTCTACTCCCTTCTGGAGCCTGTCGAGAAAATGCAGTTTAAAGGTGTCATGAAGGTGTCACAAAGGTGTCACGGCTAGGATTGGATAAGATTTGCATATTTAATGAGCTTCATGTCCACTGTCATATCAGGGAGAGATTATTTTGAAAGCGGCAACTGCAATTTGTCTTTATCAAACAAACATAATGATTTATTTCTCATCCACCTGCGATTGTATTACATGGCTGCACGATCGGTCGATATAAGCGTGAAGCGCGCTCTTTCACTCTCACTCTCACACGCGCGCACACACACACGTGCATGCCCAGATCAAGAAAGAATTTCTGCCGACGGGCGTATGTTTTGGTCTGGTACAGCCCCGGGACTAGCGAACATGTATGATCTTCCACATGTGAGCTGGAACTTCATCACACATTCCTAATATTATGATCCGAAAGATGCTAATGCAGCGACTGTGTTCTTCCACAATATCTTACTATCTTCTTCCACATTGGTTTTGCTGCCGGCTTGTGATCGACCGATCAACTCCATGATTCAGTGTGCAAGGTTACTGAATTACACGTCCTGTAGAGGCATGTTTCGTAGCGCTATGACGTAAGAATGTAGCTCATGATCGTTTTCTGGGCCTGGTGTCTATAAAAGCTTTTCTTTGACTAATAAGGACATTTTCAGCTCTGAAACGTACAAGATAATCTTGTGGTATCATGACCTTTGATATATCAAAAGCTCAAGGGAAAGTTGATTTCTCAATTCATCACCCCTTTATTTCCGTATTGGCTTCGACAGAAACTGGGGGATGTTGCTTTGTAGTCACTCCTTCTCGTTCCAAAAGACATTCGTTCATCTCCAGAACACAAATTAAGTGTAAAATCAAAATTATCCTTTTTAATGATAATTTAATTCCGTCCCCCCGTAGACAGCTATGCAACGACCACTTTCAAGCCCCAGAAAGATGATAAAGATTCAATGAAAAGTATGAAGTGCTGTGAGTGGTTTGTTTGCACACACACACACACACACACAAAAAAACATAAATGTACCACTCGATTTACAAAATATAAATCTCCAACGCATGTTCATGAGAGCATCACAACACTTGTGTGTTGTTCACACGAGAGCAGATATTACTTGAATGTGCGTTGGAGATACATTTTTTTATAATATTTATAGGTTGCAGTTGATGTTTTATTTCATGTGCTCTTGTTTACTTTTATTCTCAGTTCCTACAGCAAGCACATCAGTGTTCTCAGAGCACAGGTCCCGTAAAAGGCGGCGTAAGAGCTCATCCAGCTCGTGTGCCAATGATGAGAGCATGACTGATGAATCCAGCAGCATTTCATCTGAAGAGTCCAGCAGTGTCAGGAAAAAGAGACGGCATAAGAAGAAAGGGAAGAGAGGTACACAAGTCACACTTTTTCTGTAACTTAGCAAATGTTCTTCCAGTGTCCGTTTTAGGGAGTCTTTTGGTAACTCACGATTTGATTCAAATCGATTCTTGTGGTCCTAATATGAATTAATTGATAGTTATTTCCATAGTAACTACATGTAGCAAGGACACTGAAATAAAGTGTTAACAAAGGGTCAAATTTGATTTTAGCTGTATTTCAACCTCTTCTCAAACAGGGTGTGTTTCCCAGTGTGACTAGGTTTTGATCGGCAGTCATCAAGAAGAAGAATATGAGCTGGGCTTTCCATCCAAGTCTGTCACTAAGGTTCACAGGGCCCGGGAAATTTTTGTCCAGGAGTACAGTAGGCTATACTGTAAAAGGACCTTATTTGGCCTGGGATCCAGCTCTCCTGGTTGTTCCTCCCTGACAGTGTCCCCAACATGGCGCTCATCGCAGAACTGTACCTGGTTGCTACCAAATCTGTTCCTCTGATAAGTCAGACATTGTGAGAAAACCCTCAGCTACGCCCCGCAGTGTGTCGTCTCTGCAGAGCTGTTCAGTTTGTAATTCTACAACCCGTAAAAGACATACGATTTCTGAGCCTTGATCTAGTGGGTTTTGCTTTATGAGTACATATGAGTCTTCATTGCTTTAACCCTTGTGCATCAATTTAAAAAAAGTTACACATAGGTCCATAGAGGACAAAAATGTCCATGTAGAAAAACTGAATAATTTTCTTTTGTATCTTGGAGCCCCAAAAAGTGAACCCAAACCTTTTAAAAAGTGAAACCAAAAAAAAGTTATAGAAGTTTAAGTTAAAAATAATTTAAGAGTAATATTTTATAAAATTTATATATATATATATATATATATATATATATATATCATGCACACCTACACACAATTTTTTTTATTACATACACACCACACTGACAGTCATACCAACACAGGTATAGCTGCATAATGTATCAAATTGGCTTTTTAATATGCATAAACAAAAACACTGGTATAAAGTGATTATTTGCTTTATACTCCAAACCTGAAAAAAATGGCACCATCTACTTAAAAATAGTAAAAATTAACATTTTGAAGCCTTGCCAACAGAATAAAAGCTTATTAAAGGGATAGTTCACTTTAAAATGAAAACTGTTATCCTTTACTCACCCTCAAGTTGTTTCAAACCTGTATGAATTTCTTTCTTCAGCTGAACACAAGGGAATATATTTTGAAGAATGTCAGTAACCAAACAGTTAACTGGAGCCATTGGCTTCCATAGTATTTTTTTTTCTACTATGAAAGTCAATGGCTCCAGTTAACTGTTTGGTTACTAACATTCTTCAAAATATATTCCCTTGTGTTCAGCTGAAGAAAGAAATTCATACAGGTTTGAAACAACTTGAGGGTGAGTAAAGGATAACAGTTTTCATTTTAAAACGAACGATCCCTTTAACAAAGACTGCATCATTTTATAGTTAAATGGCAACGGGGTTAAAAAATAGCAGTTTTAATGGGTTTCAATGTGGACATTTTTGTCCAAAAGGGCCTGAGTGTAAGTATTTTGTGTACCTATTGCAAAATAGTTTTTACAAAGATACACACCTGTGGCAAATTTTATGTAGTAAGCATTACCACAGGCAAAGTTATTAAAAAAACACAACTGAAAAAGACAAAGATGTCCATAAGGATGCTCAAGGGTTAAAAAAGCAAGTTGCTAATAAGGACTACAGTGATTTATCATAGGAAACTCGCATTCTTCTACTGTATACAATGATTTCATTTGAAAACTACTACTTTGAAAACCAATAGGATAACCCTAAGACTATGGGGAACTAGTCTTCTGGGTTGGCCTACAAACCACAATTATACAGCTGCTTTGATGACGATGAAGCCCTCGTGGAGGAAGATGGAGTGGATGAAGGCTTAACTGCAAAACAAACCAGCATTCTCCTTGTTTGGACACTGGAGGGCGCTCTGAGACTATCGCAAAGTAAAAACGAGCTGCGGGCCCTGGAAGGATATAAAAGTAGTGGGTGACATTAAAACGTGTTATGCATATGAGGATGTATCTCTTTAATCAATAGTTTTACAGAGTTACGGTATTATTGTACGAGTATCTTTTAAGTGGTTTGTGTAATAAATGCACCGATCTCTTAGAACTATGTTTTTTTTTTTTTTATCTTAAGTTGCACATATTGCTGCATACTGTAGCTGTCTGAAATGGATCATCCAATCTACTCGAAGCACAGATTGGGTGTGTGTATGTATGAGTTGATATGTAGATTGTTTTTTTTTTTTTTTTTTTTCTTCACATAAACTTTACCAAGGTCCTACAAAATTCCGATGTCCCTTTATGTCGGGGTAGTTTAAATCTGGCCCCCGAGGTCCACTGAGTTTAGCTACACACCTGATCAAGGTCTTCAGGATTACTAGAAAATTCCAGGCTTGTGAGTCGGATCTGGGTTTGAGCTAAACTCAAGGATGGGCTCTCAAGAGCCACAGTTGAAGAACACTGTTTGTGATTTGTTTTGTTTAAAATGTTTTTCATTCTATGGTTTTAAATTGTCTGCAAAGTTGTTTAACAATTAAAGGTGCTACAAGTGATTTTAGCTGTTGTACTGTCTTAAATCAGAGATATTCAAACTATTTTGATGCCATGGAATTTTAAAGATGTTCTCTCTGTGAGGGTCTCTCTCTCTGCCTCTCTCTCTCTGCGCCAAAACTAAGCAGCCCCATATGAGACAAAATGTGATGCACTGTGTATTCTGACACCTTTCTATCAGAACCAACATTAACTTCTTCAGCAGTTTGAGCTACAGTAGCTTGTCTGTTTGATCAGACCACACAGGCCAGCCTTCGCTCCCCACGTTCATCAATGAGCCTGGGCACCCATGACCCTGATGCCAGTTCACCACTGTTCCTTCCTTGGACCACTTTTAACTTACCACTGCAGACCAGGAACAGGAACACCCCACAATAGCTGCAGTTTTGGAGAGGCTCTGACCCAGTTGTCTAGGCAAATTCGCTCAGATCCTTACGCTTGCCCATTTTTCCTGCTTCTAACTTGTCAACTTGAAGGACAAAACGTTTACTTGCTGCCTGGTATGGCCACTAGAAGATGCCGTATCAAGGAGATAAGTGTTGTTCAATTCACCTGTCAGTGGTCATTGTTATTTCTGGTGGGTGTGTGAGAGCGAGAACTATTTAAGAACTGCTTTTTGGAATGTTCCTCTTATTTCCCATCTACTGTAACAGTCCATTATTTCTGGCTATTTGGAGGCATGAAGTGTATCAGATGCTATATCTTTAAAGAAATATTGCATATCTTGTTCCCGTTCATACTGAAAGTTTTTAGCACCACTTAAAACCTTTTAAAACAGTTCCGTTTGACGATAATGAAAGGGATGTCCGACTGATTTCCGCGAATCGGTTCTTATGAACAGTTCGTTTCAAAAAAACAATTCGGATAATCTTTTTACGTCCTTATTTACGCTGTCCCTGACGTACTGAATTACACAATGCATGCTCAAAGCTTTCCTGTTTATTATGGTCTTCGAATGTAAGTCATGATGATAATTTAATTCGTCCCAGTTGGTTTCAGCCACGAAAACAGTAATTTAGGTCATACATACATTTTGGATTAAACAACACAATAAAGTCACATCTCTTGGGTGATTTGTTTCATGTTTTGATAAAATGCAATATACATGTAGTTTCAACAGTATTCTGCAATTCAGTTATTAAATAAACTTAATTTTCCCCTAATCAGGCAGTAAGTTTGATCAGGTCACCCACGGTTCTTATTTCAAATTAGTCAGTTGAGCGGTTGATTTGAGATCCGGTCGGACTGATTCAGTCAGAGTCAAATGGGTCAGTTGAACGGTTGACTCAAGATCCGCGCGGACTGATTCAGTTCAATTCCAATCCGGTGCAACCAATTCTTTGAAAGGATCCAGCAAAAAGAATCGTTCACGAAGAAGTGGTATTTTGTTGTTGGACAAAACATGTCTAGGTGGTGTAACCGTTGTTAAATTATCACTGAGATAAATGCTTGAAAAACAACGCAATAAGAAGCCGTTTTTATAATACGTATTATTTCTATAAAAAAGAGCAGTGAAGCTGTTCTGTGTGGTGTAACCAGAGCCCCTCCCACACCGCTGGTGTAACCGACGACATGAAGCCGTTCTGCTGTCATGTGACCGTGAAACGGGAAATGGTGTGACAGAAAGGAACCCTGCAAATGATCATGGCTGTGTCAAGGTTAGTGTGTCTTACAAAATAGCTCATCATTTGATCTTTCTATGACATGGTATTTTTGTTAAGGTTTAAATGTTAATGGAAATGTCTTTTGAAAAACTGAAGGTTTATAATTCAGTATGCTTTTTTTTTATTCAGAAAACTAGAAACTAAAATGTCAGATGGTGTACCCTGTCATCCCATTTGACTCATGGAAAGATCTAGCACACAAATTATGGTGATTTTAATGATGCTGAAAATGTAACCTAAAAAGGTATATCCCATTTATAATCTTGCTTTTACATTTGCATTCTTACATATACATTTAATGATAATTATTGTGTTGTTGTAACATTGAGTGTTTTGTACCCCCTATTTGTAGATGCCACTATCAAACAATGAGAAATCAGCTCGACACAGAGCAAAGGTTAATGCTGATCCTGTTGCAAGGGCCAGATACCTTGCAAAAAGAAGAGAGAGGTGTTCTTAAATTATTATAATAACAAACAATTCACAGTTACACTTTATTTTAAGGTGTCCTTGTTAAAATGTAATTATACATTTGAGTACTCTGGGTAATATTAATTAACTACATGTACTTACTATAGGGTTATGGTTAGGATTGGGGTTTGGTTTAGGGTTAGTTGCATTTAATTATGCATAATTTACTGCTATTGCTATAATAACTACATGTCACGACACTGTAACATAAAGGGTTACACTTTATTTTAAGGTGTATTTGTTACAGTGTAATTATATTTAAGTACTGAGTAATAATTAAAGAGTTAGTTCACCCAAAAATGAAATGTATATCTTTAATGTCGTTCCACACCCGTAAGACCTCCGTTCATCTTTGTAACACATTTTAAGATTTTATATTTTGTCTGAGAGCATCTGCAAGTGTATGCACACTATACTGTCCATGTCTAGAAAGGTAATAAAAACATCATCAAAGTAGTCCATATGCGAAGTAGTCCCAACGAAGAAAGAGTTGGTTAATTAGAATCTCTTGGGGCATCGAAAATCTTATGGGTGTGGAGGTCTTACGGGTGTGGAACAACATTAGGGTGATTCATTAATGATAAACATTTCATTTTTAGGTGAACTAATCCTTTAACTACATGCACTTATTATAGGGTTAGGGTAGGATTAGAATTTGATTAAGGGTTAGTTGCTTGTAATTATGCATAATTTACTGTTACTATAGTAAGTATGTAGTAACGTAACAATGTAAAATAATTTTTCTCCAGTTCAGTTACTGAAATGCCCTTGATCTTATCCTAAGTACTATTATTTATTATGATAAACAATAGTTATGCTTTATGCAAATATCAAATTACATTTTAGTATGTAACATTAAAACTTTATTTTTGTTCTTAGCTATCAACGAAGAAAGAGAGAGGGAAAGACAAAACATCCTGCAGTTGCTGAACTCCCCAAGGAAAGACAGGTGGAATTGAGGCACAAATGGAGACAGTACCAGAGATGTCACAGAAACAAGATGCGTAGTTTACCTCTGCAGTCCTGGTATGCTTCTTCAATTGTTGCAAAACTGAAGATGGCAGTAACCGTTATTTTGTAGCTTTTCATGTCAAATTAAATTAATTTAATCAAAGGTCACACATTGTACATTTTAAAGTAATATATAAAAGAGCAATTATGCCATAAATGTTTGATTGATGTATGATATTGTCCTCCTGCAGCTCTCAGGATGAGATGAACTCTCAATGGCTGCAGGATTTCGCTCCATACTCCCCCAGCAGTGAGCTCGACTCCAGCTCAGCACAACAGGAGAGTCCCGTGAGCAGCTGCAGCTGGATGAAACAGGAACCAGGGACGGAAATAATCCAGTGGGAAAATGTTAACTCACTGCCAGCTGCTAATTATACAGAGGAGGACAACGCTCCGATCAGTGCCGTCTCCAGTACGTGATTTGTAATTTACTGAGAATTAATGTCAATCTTCAAAGTGCAAAGATGGGCTACAGACAGTGAACATTTAAGTATTGTCTGCAGTGACGTCAGGGCCTACCCAGGGTCTGTTGGTGCCCTAGGTGAGATTTAAGATAGTGCCAAAAATGACTGCAAATGCTTAACTTTCATATAAACTGCAATTTACTATAATATACCATGAATAGTGATAAATGTTAACATGCATAAAAAAAGTACATAAATAGTGATAACTGACAAAACTAACAAATCTGGGGGGAAAAGATTTACACGAATAAAACACATCGACAAAAAAGTGAAGTTCCGGTACTCTAGCTTCTTAGCTGTAATCCCCATTTAGAAATCAACTTAATGTTCACAGTTAGGGGTGCCCAATGCTTTTCCTGATTATCTATCTACTGGAAGAGTTCGGATCTAACGCACCTGTCTGTAATTACGGAGTGCTCCTAAAGAACTTAATTAGCTGTTGCAGGTGTGTTGGATCAGACTGGAGCTATACTTTGCAGGATGGTAGGGGTGTTTCTCAAACGGAAGGCTGCATCTCTCAGCTGCCACACCATCAAAAGTCACTGAAGGCCATCTCAGTTTGAAGGATCCTTGGAAGGCAGTCTTCATTTTGCGTCCTTCATTCGGCCAGTTTTAAAGGACACATCGGATGGATCCTTCACTGCCTTAAATCACCCACAATCCTTTTTTACACATTTAAATTCATGAAAATGAACGATGGAGTCGTTACTGAGCTTCTGAGATTATTAAGTAATGGAAGACAAAAATAATATTTTCGGACAGGAAAGCTTAGATGTTATCCTTTGGTTTGCTGTAAATTATTCACTAACACTAAACTGACAATAATAAAAAGCCACTGGGAGACCGCAGACTGCTGTCATTCACTGTGCTGCATTAATAGAAAGCCAGTTAATATAAAAATCTGCCAAATGTTTCCAAAATTAAGTTAAGTTTTAATAGCATTTTCATGCTGTGACCATGGGGGCGGGAACATGCGACGTAGCCATGCACACTTACTAAAACGTAAGTCTAGTATTTTAATTGCTGAGATGGACACTAGCCTACAAGCCTCAGAAGGACTAGACTAGGAAGGAAATAGATATATCTTGACAGGATGCAGGATTGACAGGAACAAGACTGGGCACCCCTCATTCATGCCCGGTACATATTGGGATTTTGAGCTATCCCAGACAAACGATTACCAGTCATGGCGATTTCTTTAGTTGTGGCTCCTAAATGCGTTCCTACGTCGTACAGTGAGAGAGGTTCAAAGACGGTGCTTGTCACAGTCTTGCACCCAAAGATAAAGCCCTGCCTTTATACCCGAGCCCGACGGACCCCGACTTTTTTACGCCCCTTTGGGCCAATTTTCATGTCATACCGTTCTTTGTTCTTTTCTCAGAGAAAATCTTAACTCCAAGTCTTCCAGAGTCATGGTCAAAGCTGATTCGAAAGGCCACCGTTCACCAGCTTCTGTGTCTACTAGTAGCACGCAAGCGCAACTCTGCCGTCACTACAAGCCCCACCCACCGACTCTATACACGATGTGATTGGCCTGACCAGAGTTTGGTGTTTACAGCTCAGACGTGTATTGAGAGTTGCTAGACAATACTCGCGGCAGATTAGATTTGCTGCCGCTAGTGTGCGTCTAGATTTCTAGGCTAGTCCGCAGCAGCAGCGTGCGTTTCTTTAGCGAAGCTGCTAGTTATGGCCTTTTTACAACCGGTTCCTTCATTCGTTTTCTCTGACCAGGTATCTATCTGATTGCAAAATGACCAGGAGTAGGCCTAAAAGCCTTGCGTTGATTTGCTGGCTGTAAATGCAGTGAATCCATGAGAAATCCCTTGAAATCTCAGTTATAACTAAATCCACTGGGTGGCGCTGTGGAGTAGGTATAAGTTAAGTGTAAGTTAAGTACATTTGATCACAATGTCGTCTGCCTTAGATGAAAATTGAAAATGATGTTACAAAATGGAGTTACTCTTGATGAAATCAATTACTGAAACTGAGTTATCATAACATCACCACCACAAACAAGAATCACTTGAAATCCAAACACCAGTGGAATGAGCGATCACTGCGTTCAGGAGTGCAGGTAAGCCCATCTGTACCCCGAGTAAGAGCGCGATAACTTACGATAGCAAAATGATCTTGAGACAAATGCTTCCTTTAAAGTTCTTTGAGGGTTTGTGAAAAGAAAACTCAGTGCTTCACTCAAACTTCACTGAACTGTTATCTTTGTCTCATCAACGCCTATTAGTGGCGCATTTTCTCACCCGGGAAAATAGCCTACCGATTTGTGTGTGTGCGTTCTGCACGCTAAGTGACGCGCTCTCCTTTATAAGGGTTTCTTTCCGCTCGCGCTCCTTCAGCTTATAATGCTTTTGTTCTTTAGGCATTTTTTACACACTGTTTAATGTTTTAAAAACCTTAAGATATAACGTAAGCGTGTTGTGTACATTGCCTAATCATAAGCTTGTTCAGAAATGTTGAGAAAAAAAAAGAAACATCTCTCTCATTTTCTCAAAATACCTAATTTAAATAAACACATTTTTGAATATTCGATTTTTATGAGCCCAAATATTTGAATACAATATTTTGGAAAAATGCCCATCCCTAGTTAAGTCACTGTCGGCCGCTGGCCGCTTGGTCGTCACTTAAAAAAAAAAAAAAAAACTTTGACTTTTAAAAACAAAACTGAACTATTTTAATGGCTGCAACAATGTAAAAAAAAAAAAAACATGGGCTCCAGTCGGACTCGGGCCGAGATTTTTTATAAGCTGTCGGACACAAGGCCGAGTTAGGGCCTCAGCATCTCGGGCCAGGGCCAGGCTAGGGCCTAGATTTGAGGCCCGTGCAGGGCTCTACTTACTAGCCAATAAAAATGCAACATGAAATGGCCTAGTGATCAACATGACTTGGTAATAAAATTTTAAACCGTTTGCCAAGTTGGCCTCTTTTCTCTAGCCATGACCACACAGCAGTGGCGTAGCACCAAATTTTGGGCCCTGGGTACAAACCATCTTGCTGGGCCCCCGTACCATGTATGTGTATGCATAGAAAACGGACTTCCCTGCCTCGGGCCCTGGTTACTCAGTACCCTTTATCCCCCCAGTCCCACGCCCCTGCCACACAGACATATCCCAAGTTTATTAGATCCATTAGACTATAGCCCTAGTCATGGTTTCTTTTAGAAAGAACACACTTGGCAGTAAAAGCAAGTAGCAATTTAATAGGAATTTGTTTTTACAGAAGCTTACATTTATATCATATTGACAGAAGCCTGTCATTTTGCATCCTAGACAACCGGTTATGTTGCCTATTCCTTGGGCCGGGCCGGAACGATGTGCTTGTTACAGATTTGTTGTTAACCAGATGACTGTTTGTTCGAATCCCAACCAGTCAATTGGGTTGTTAGTATGGGAAGGCTGTGTTTCTAATGTTTTTGTTTTATTCCCCACTGGTTATTGTGTCTTTTTGTCAAAGTGTGTAACTATATGCCTTTTTTCTTCTGTGAACAAATACATAGACATCTTGTTTTTCTCTCTCTCAGCATTAATACCGCGGATAATGGAAGATTTACCCAGCAGTGTTATGCTGACCATCACCAAACTTCACTGTCTGCTGGAGAGCAAACAGGAGAGGATTGAAGCTCTGGAGAGACAGGTGCAGGACCTACAGGAGGATCGCAGGTTTCTCCGCTCTCAGATCGAGAACCTCACCAGCGCTCTCTCTACTCATGTCTGTCGAGGGCTTATAGATAAAACAACAACAGGAAAAACTGGCAACTGAATGGACCCTTTTTTGCTAATGTCATGTGATCATTATTTTTTATTTATCTCAATGAGTTTTGAACAATTACCAGTATGAAGTATTTATTGTTATCATTATTATGAGGAATAGTTTATCAGCAAGTGAACATTTTTGACATTTACTTAGCACATTTGCAATTTTGCTAAAATTTCACTTGTCTACAATTGCCCCTGATGTTGCAGCCATGATGAAGGCTGCGTCCGAAAACCTAGGCAGTGACTCGCTGCCTTGTCAGGCAATGACATGATAGGCAGCGTTTGTTTATAAAGGCACCTCACAAAACTGATTTCGGACAGACTTCTAAGGCATTGTAACAGTTTAATCATCTTAGAACAAGGTCAGTAGTAATTTCTCACTAAAAATGACATCAGAAGTGAAAACTGTAGGTCAAAAAACAGAATGGAACGCACATGATTGCGGGATATAAAAGGCAGCGAAGGATAATTTTATGTTGCCTTCAAAACTCGATCAGATGAAGGTATCAGGAGACAAGACGTGAAGCTATTTGGACATACCTTGATGTCTTCCTACCTTGAAATTTTGAAGTCCTTTGAAGGCAGTATTTTCTAGGTTTCCGACAGTCAAAATCTCACAAGCCACACCTTAGATGAATGTTGCTCAGGCCTCTTCAGATTTTATAAAACTTAAAAATAAAATTAAAAAAGTTTAAATGATCTGTCATCTAAACTTTACAGGGAGTGCAGAATTATTAGGCAAGTTGTATTTTTGAGGATTAATTTTATTATTGAACAACAACCATGTTCTCAATGAACACAAACTCATTAATATCAAAGCTGAATATTTTTGGAAGTTTTAGTTTTTAGTTTTAGCTATTTTAGGGGGATATATGTGTGTGCAGGTGACTATTACTGTGCATAATTATTAGGCAACTTAACAAAAAACAAATTTATACCCATTTCAATTATTTATTTTTACCAGTGAAAACAATATAACATCTCAACATTCACAAATATACATTTCTGACATTCAAAAACCAAACAAAAACAAATCAGTGACCAATATAGCCACCTTTCTTTGCAAGGACACTCAAAAGCCTGCCATCCATGGATTCTGTCAGCGTTTTGATCTGTTCACCATCAACATTGCGTGCAGCAGCAACCACAGCCTCCCAGACACTGTTCAGAGAGGTGTACTGTTTTCCCTCCTTGTAAATCGCACATTTGATGATGGGCCACAGGTTCTCAATGGGGTTCAGATCAGGTGAACAAGGAGGCCATTTCATTAGATTTTCTTCTTTTATACCCTTTCTTGCCAGCCACGCTGTGGAGTACTTGGACGCATGTGATGGAGCATTGTCCTGCATGAAAATCATGTTTTTCTTGAAGGATGCAGACTGCTTCCTGTACCACTGCTTGAAGAAGGTGTCTTCCAGAAACTGGCAGTAGGACTGGGAGTTGAGCTTGACTCCATCCTCAACCCGAAAAGGGTTCACCTCCACCTCCACCTTGCTGGCGTCTGAGTCGGACTGGAGCTCTCTGCCCTTTACCAATCCAGCCACGGGTCCATCCATTTGGCCCATCAAGACTCACTCTCATTTCATCAGTCCATAAAACCTTAGAAAAATCAGTCTTGAGATATTTCTTGGCCCAGTCTTGACGTTTCAGCTTGTGTGTCTTGTTCAGTGGTGGTCGACTTTCTGCCTTTCTTACCTTGGCCATGTCTCTGAGTATTGCACACCTTGTGCTTTTGGGCACTCCAGTGATGTTGCAGCTCTGAAATATGGCCAAACTGGTGGCATCTTGGCAGCTACACGCTTAACTTTTCTCAGTTCATGGGCAGTTATTTTGCGCCTTGGTTTTTCCACACGCTTCTTGCGACCCTGTTGACCATTTTGAATGAAACGCTTGATTGTTCGATGATCACGCTTCAGAAGCTTGGCTATTTTAAGACTGCTGCATCCCTTTGCACATCACCTAATATGCTTAATTGGTAGTAGGCTTTCTAGCCTATACAGCTTGTAGTAAGACAACATGCATAACGAGGATGATGTGGTCAAAATACTCATTTCCCTAATAATTCTGCACTCCCTGTAGACAGCAGAATAAAAATTCAAATAGTAACTTTCATATTACTCTCAAAAACGTATGCTGAGGTGAAATGATCATGCTCTCTTTCTACAGGCAGAGAGAGAATCCTACTGAGCGTGCAGATTAATGCTGCATTCGTGTACTATTGGAATTATCGTAAATACGAGTTTTCAATGTACAAATTGCACATGAACCCCCTCTGATGTTTATCACTGGGAGTTCAGAAATAATTTTAATACCCAAATTCCCAAGTTTAGCGTGCCATAAACTTTAAACATGATTGTGAAAAGCCAAATAAACCATATACCTTTCCCCCACAACAGCTTGACCGTCTCCTTATCATTACTGTAGTACATGGACATATATGAATAATAATTTGAAGTATTGTATGTTTTATGGAAAGTGGAGATGGCGAATTAACATACTTTTTTTTACAGACTTGAATGCAACACGTAATCACGACTTCTGACATGGGAATTATTAGTGGCGGTGTCATGACAAATCCTGTCCGCCTGTTAAATTGTGACCGCTTAGGATTCTATTAGCTGAAAGAACTGTTAATGGGTAATCTGTTCAGAGCATGATTACAATTCTTACAAAATCGCATTTTGATTTTTGTTGTTTAAATTATGTGAAAATAGCCTTTAAAGGGTTAGTTCACCCAAAAATGAAATTGATGTCATTAATGACTCACCCTAATGTCGTTCCACACCTGTAAGACCTTCGTTCATCTTTCGAACACAGTTTAAGATATTTTATATTTAGTCAGAGCATATCCAAGTGAGGGAAGAGAATATATGTATTTTGATGTAAATGATCCCACAAAAAAAATGAAACAAGATTAATGACTCATGAGTTAAACCATAGAAAAGTGTAATCAACATGCGATGATCAACATGCGATTACATTTTATTTTACTCAGATACTCTGCTTTAAATGTTAGATCAGTGGGGGGACATTACTTTCTGAAAGAATCTCACAGAAGGCTACATTAATAAGTTACAGTAATAGCTTGTGCTGCATTATTAAACAACATGTAAAAGACATGAACTTTCTTTTATTCTAAGTGCTCTTAAATTGTTTCACAAATACCGGTACTCTTTAGGTGTTTGATTGTATATGAAATCCAGTTCTGCTTTGTGTGTGTGTGTGTGTGTGTGTGTGTGTGTGTGTGTGTGTGTGTACTCTCAGAAGTTAATGATAATATGTCAGAATTGTGGGATTTTTGGATTTTTTAGTTGTTTTTAAACTAGGTATATAATGGTTGTTTCTGAGTATATGTTATGTTTGACACATTTCAGGGTTTTATACTGCAATATCCTGCCTTGTCAAACCTTAAGTAAACCTAAACATACTGTGAATAAGTTGAAAGTAACTTTTAGTCTACTAGCTAATTCTAGCTCAAAGTAATTCTCTGTTGACAATGTGGGCATCATTTTTTTTTTTTCAGTTCCTTCATGTCTAACAAGTAAAACTCAAGTACAAATTTTACAAAATACCCAAAAGTAGATTTTTAATATATCAAAACAACTCTCCTCAAAGTCCTTCTCATGGTTGTTGGACAAACGGGAGAACACTTTAACGTCTCTCGCGAGATAATCTATCATGTCGCAGGATTTTGAAACATCGCTAGATTTATTACCATCTTTTGTTACTACATCTTGGCAGCACAGTTCAAGTCAGAATTAAATGGTGACAGGATATTATGTCCGTTCAGGGTAGATTAATCTGTGTTTTAATTTGGTAATGTCTTGCTGCGTGTTTAGAGTGCTGTTTTGGTCTAAAATAGTGGATTCCGGTTTTCAGAAAGTAAAGTTGCGTGCATAAAACCTCTTGCCCAGCGTCCATTTTATACACAACATTTGGCGACGAGGATGGCTAAATTTTCTCTTCCTCCTCCACCTCCTTTTCTCACACTTCCCGGTGAGCCTACAATACGGTGGAATCGTTGGCATCAGTCTTTTGAAATGTACCTTCAAGCTACGGGACTAGCCAACGTGTGTGCAGTTCCGAAAACAGCATTGTTGAGGCACTGTTTAGGAGTCGAGGGACAACGTGTACTGGAGACATTAACCAGCAACGGGACAGATACAGACTATGCAGAGACAGTGAAAATTTTAAAAGACCAGTTTGCTGCCCGACAGAGTGCCTTATTGAGACGATTTATGTTTAGGCAACGACATCAACTCCCGGGTGAGTCCGTTCATCAATACGTTTCCAACCTGAAAGGCTTAGCCAGCCAGTGTAAATTTGACGCATTGATGGACGAGATGATACGTGATCAACTGATTGAGCATACTACTACACAGTCTAAAATCAGGGAGACATTGCTACTCTAGTCAGATGATTTGACACTAGCTAGGGCTGTTGCTATTGAATTCCAAATTGAAAGTGCAGTTGAATGTGCAGCCAAAATAACACAGACAGAATCATCATTAAGCCAAGCAGTACGCATAAGTGCACAGTCACATGAGCAACAACAGCAGCTGCCACCTAGCAATGGTTTGTATTCGTCAAAGGCAGCTTTCCTGTGGTAACTATGGATCAAACACACATGCCACCAGAGCTCGAAACTGCCCAGCTAATGACCAAACATGTCGTAACTGTGGAAGAAAAAAAATCACTTTGCAAAAATGTGCCACTCCGCCCCCTCCAGGTCAGATGGACACACTCCCCTTGGTTCACCCAATATAATTCGCCATGTAACATCAGGGCCCATGCAGTTCAAGTCATGTACAGTGAATTTAAACAGTGTGTATTCCACTGCTACTACACACAGGCACAAGTGTCTCCCTCCTAAATGCCAGCAAATACCATAAAGGTCTTCCATTCCCGTCCACTGTCCACACCAACTGCTGTACTACACGGTATGGTGACTCCAAAATTGACGTGTTGGGGTCCATCACAGTTACTGTTAGCTATGGCACTAGGGTCTTGCCCTCATTTGTCTTCAACGTGGCCCGACGAGGGGCAAATTTAATAGGGCTGGATCTGTTCGTGGCATTGGGATTTTCACTCATTGACACGGGGGGGCTGCCATCATGACTCGCTGCCGGACCGTATCAGAAGTGGTCATCGCTGTTTGAAGGGATGGGCTGTCTGTCTGCCTTCGCCCATAAACCCCTCATTGACTCCTCTGTGACTCCAGTCGTCCAGCCACTTCGCCGTATTCCACTGGCCCTTAGGGATGGAGTGTCAGTTAAGCTGCAGCGGCTGTTGGATACTAGTATCATTGAGCCTGTTGATGCTTCACCCTGGATTTCGAATTTGGTGGTGGTCAGAAAGAAAACGGGCACTGCGCGTCTGTGTTTATCTCTGCTCAGTAGACAAAGCAGTCATTCCAGACACATACCCATTACCCACGCCTGAGAAGCTCACGGCACAATTTCATGGCTCCACTGTCTTTTCAAAACTGGATCTCAGAGAGGGCTATCTCCAGGTGCCCCTCCACCCAGAAAGCAGAAACCTGACTGCCTTTATCACACACCTTGGTGTTTGCCGCTACCCGAGGATGCTGTTTGGCCTTAGCTCCGCCCCCCTCCTGCTTTCAAAAGGTCATGACCTCAGTGCTGGCAGGTATACCAGGTGTGGTTATTTACCTTGACGATGTGGTGGTACATGGGGCTACTACTGCTATCCACGACAGTCGTCTGCAAAGTGTGTTCAAAGCCCTCACCAAACACAGTCTAATCCTCAATGGCAGCAAATGTGTTTTTGCTGTTCCGGCCATTGCTTCATATTTAGGCTTCTGACTTTCCACTGAGGGCATATCCCCCTTTCAGTCTAATGTGGAGGCCATCCTCTCTGTTCCCGAACCGACCTCGGCTGCCCAGCTGGCTTCATTTCTGGGCATGACAGGCTACTACATGAAGTTCATTCCTCAGTATTTAGCCATAACAGCCCCACTGCGCCAGCTGCTTCGGAGAGATGAGCCGTGGGTTTGGTCTCTAGAATGCACCAAGGCAGTGCAAACTCTTAATCTCAGCTTACCTCACCTCCAGTGTTGGCACATTTTGACATATTTAGTCACACCCTAGTCACCTGTGATGCCTCGGCCATGGCGATAGGGGCTGTATTATCACAAGTTCAGAACGGCGTGGAGAGGCCTGTCGCATTCGCCTCCCGGGCTCTGAATCAAACTGAGCAAAAATACTCAGTTGGGGAGTGGGAGGCACTCGCTTGCATGTGGGCTTGTGAGAGATGGCACCTCTAGCAGGAGCTCTCTTGTTGGAATGAGACGTGTGGCAGGTGGGATTTGCACTGTGATTCCAGGGGCTCTTCGTGCCCGTGTGCTGGCCATGGCACACGAGGGCCACCTGGGCATATTGAAGCTTAAACAGAGATGCGGTGACCTGGTGTGGTGGCCAGGCATAGACAAAGACATTGAGGCCCTTGTTAAAGAATGTCCAGCATGCCTTGTGAGTGGAAAAACTGTCCGCCAACCCCCACCGCCCCTGCAGCCTCTGGCCTGGCCCTCAAAGCCATGGGAGCACCTGGAATTAGACAAATGTGGCGAGATCCACGGTGCCCCCCACTATCAGCGGTTCTTGGTCGTAATGTATGATTTACACTCCAAATGGCCTGAGCTAACCACTACTGGCTCCGTCACCTCTTAGGTCATTGTGGACTTTTTGGAGTCTGGAGACAATCTTGCAATTCACAAAGCCCGCCTGATGAAGGACTTCTTCCAGGAGAATAACATTGCTCTTTTGGATTATCCTGCGTGTTCCCCTGATTTAAATCCCATTGAGAACATTTGGGGATGGATGGCAAGGGAAGTTTACAAAAATGGACGTCAGTTCCAGACCGTGGATGCCCTTCTTGAAGCCATCTTCACCACATGGAGCAACGTTCCCACCAGCGTCCTGGAAACAGTCGCATCAAGCATGCCGAAACGAGTTTTTGAAGTGATCAACAAGAACGGTGGGGCTACCCACTACTGAGTCCTTTTTTGACACTTTTAGTACTGTTGTGCATTTATTTTTGGACTATGGTCTTAAACTTTTGATCAGCTGATGAACGATCTGTTTGAGTTTAAATGCAGTTTTCAAAAAATTGCCTACTCTCTATTTTTTCTCTTGCTCCTGTTTCTTCTTTTGGCATTTTGAAGCAGCGCTTACAACCCGGTTATGATCCACTAGTGCGAAATGTGTAAAACTTGCAATGCATCCCCTGGTCTTAAGATTTTGTTCAGGAGTGTATTAATTTTTAAGGCCTTGCTGACAGAATGAAAGCGTATTAACAAAGATTATCATTTTATAGTAAAATGGCCCTGAGATTAACATTTTTGGTTTTAATGGGTTTCAGATGGCGTCTTACAGTCTCGAGTGGAACTATACCTAGTACAAACTAAATTTATTAAAAGAAAGTGCAGATTAAATAGTACATTTCCAATAGAAATACACACCTGTGCCAAAATGTATGCAGTTGACATTAACACAGGCAAAATTATCAAAAAACAAAACTGAAAAAGAAAAAAATTCCCTTAAGGTCACACAAGGGTTAAGCTAATTTTCCCTCAAAAATCTGATCAGCGGTTGTGTCCAAAAACCTAGGCAGCTGACTCGCTGCCTTGTCAGGGACTGACATGTAAGGCAGGGTTTGTGCATGAAGGCACCTCACGAAACTGATTTTGGACAGACTTCTAAGGCAGTATTACAGTTTAATGATCTACAGCAAAACAGAGCGAGCTTTGGTGAGAACCAAACAGATATTTAATTACTACACTACACTAGTAATTTCTCGCTAGAAGTGGAAACATCAGAAGTGGAAAATGTGGAACATTAGTGGAACATCAGAAGTGGAAAATGTTGGTAAAAAAAAAAAAAAAAAGTACATTTACACAAACTGACCAGCAGACGCCTCTTTCAGATGCCATCTTCTTTTTCAGCTCAGTTGTCACAGAATGGAATGCACAGGATTGTGGGATAAAAGCAGCGAGGGATACATGTATGCTGCCTTAAAAAAAAAATGAAAATGATCAGATGAAGGTCTCTCAGGAGAAGTAAAGCCAACATTAGATTCGAACATGCCTTGATGCCTTCCTACCTTGAGTCCTCCAATGGCAGCATTTACTAGGTTTCGGATGCGGCCACTATCATACTGCATCTGCCCATTATAGTGTTGCTGTTTTTGTCAGTTCTATTATTAGGTGATTTGTCATAATTGTAATATAGTACTATTGCAGAGGAGCTTAAGTTTTCATATACTTTATATATATTTTCACTAATAAGAACAAAACTATACTAAAATAGATGCAAGAAGTCAGAGTGTTACAATTACCCCTTTGCTGGGATGTTTGGGTGGCAAATGTAACACTGAAAAATAACTCCTATTAACCCACTGTATCTCAAATAAAATCCTTCCTCAAAGTAATGACTTCACTGCAGTATAATTTTTTTTGAATATAGTTGAAATTATTTTGATGTCAGGCATCATATGCGTCCAAAAAGCAAGTCTATTTTTCTTTTTTGCAGATGACAAGGCAACTATTATAGTGACTAGATTTGAATTATTTAAACATTTTACTCAAATCCATTAATAAGCTGAGGAGTCAAGAACAGTCTTTAACCAACAATGAAATGGTACATTATAGACATATTAACAGAATTACTCGACAGCACAGCCATATTGGAGATATTCATTGTATTTATAAAAGCAACACATTGTTTAATGTGCAACAGTAATAATTCACAAGTGTGCCCATCTTAGCGTAAGTGGTAAACAGATCTGGCTTGGGCTCTGAGAGGATATTCTACTCGAGCTCTGATTGTTCTCCTTTAACAGGCCAAATTGTACAAAAAGGGGAGAAGGGATGATGAAAAACTAACAACAGGAAGTGGTAAGAGGCTTTTTTATACTTTGTTAATAATTGAAAGATAAGAGGGGCAGTAAGAATGTAGTTTTACATTTAAATTTAGTGACAGAATTTAAACAGAAAAGTAGGCTATGTAAACACGGACAAACAAGGTTCTTACATTGGTCCATGTGGCTCAGGAGCAATACACAATGTCATATGATGATCTGCAGCATTCTGGAAGTTTGTCACCCTCACAACATTTCACCTGAGTAACATGCAGCAAATCCTTGTTGAAAGAAACTGCTAAATCCAGCCTAAGATGATTTGCTGGTCTTAGCTGGTTAAGCAGGCTGGATTTAGATGGGTTTTGGCCACTGCATTAGCTGGTCAAGCTGGGAGACAGCTGAACACCATCTTAAACCAGCCAATAACCTCAGCATACCTTTTTTTCAGCAGGGGGAGCTGCAACTTCAGTCTTTAAAAAAAAACTATGCAAAGTTATGAATGCTATTATGAATCATGAATGGAAATTTTGAGTATGGCTAATGTAGAACAATAGCACTCACACTTCATTTAGCTATCTAAAGCAGCCTCTGCTTGATAGCTTGTAAAAAAAATCAAGACTAGCAACATAAAAAGGGCCATAGATTAGGCCTTTGCTTTCCTTTTGTGAAGACCCTGTTCATGTTTTTTAATGTAGACATCCATGTTTTAATAGGATATCTGTTACTATCATAAGAAACATTTCATAGATGAATGCTACAAGGACAGTCGTCATCTCTAATATAACTTACATAAAGTGTCTTGAACGAATTAGCGCATTGTTTTGATGTGCTAATTCAACTGAACAGAACACCTCCACGCCTAGACACCAGAGGGCGCTCTGATACCACTGCTGGTTTAGCGTGTTATTCGCTATTTTAATCTATTTTATTTGCTTGTTCTTTCTTTTTACAGATCTGCTGCACAGATGAACTTTATTTGGAGGTAAGTGAAACATACAATGTTAAAGTGATATCAATAATACTGATATCAAAAGGCGGGGTAGGTAAGAATTGGTTAAAAAACTTTTTTTTCCAAATTTGTTTAAACGTTCTTTATATATCAATACATAATTAAAATGTAAGTACTCTAAAAAAGAGTATAAAATTTGAGTGTCTGTAGACCTCTCACGACTGTTTTAAAGACAGCTCATTATTTCCATTCACTCCACCTTCTATTTATCATCTCTACTAATGGCTAAGTGTATAATATTGCAACTTTATGCTAAGTAATGTATGCTATATTAGGCAGCTACATGTGCTAGTGATAGGCCTACATGCTTCATGAAAACATAAACCAAAAAAATGTATAATCAAAATGAAAGATTACCTGTCCAGCAAAAATACAGCCAGTAATGAGTCATTTTTCAGCCCCTTGAGGTCCCTCAGTTCTTGACATCGTTGGAAAGCCACGCCCATATTTACTTGTGTTTGATTTCTTTGTATATCCAAAGACTTCTTGTGCATTGCCTTTACATGTAGGCCTACTGTCTTCCTTTGCCTTCGCTGGCTGCAAAACCCGGCACCGTGCATTTTGAATGCTTTTGCCTTTCCTAGGGGTGCACGGATGTATGGGCAGAACATGTAGTGAAAGCAAGGGGGTAATCTAGCACTCGGAAAGCGTTCCACCCATAGGGGCAGCCATTGCTAAACAAGCCATCACCTGCTGTTAGCATCCCATTGACTCCCATTCATTTTTGAGTCACTTTGACAGTGAATAACTTTACATCTGAGGCGTTTAAAGACTCCATTTGTCCATTTTTTTATTTCTAAAGAAACATGACAATGCATAAAAGGCTCCGTTACCTTGTATCTTACACTATCGCCCCGCAGAAGCTGTTTTTGTAAAAATAGGCTAACGATTGCGTCATAACCAACGCGACTCTGTCGCACAGTTGAGAAATTACCGTATAGACCTGAGAAGACGCTCGCAGGCAATCTTTTACTGTCTATGAGACAGTCGGGGGGACGTGGAGACATAAAGTCTGATAAAGTCAAGGGGGAAGAATGGGGAGAAGCCCATGTGAGCCAAAAGCAACGGGAGAAAATATTTAAACAACGTGATTCAGCTTTCACTTTCCACAACTACTAGAAGACTTACAGCTGTCCGACAGGAGGCTCACGTCACATCTACGTCGTCAAGCTCAGTCTGAGCCTGCGCAGTTCGCTCAGCCATCAGGAATTGAGTGCTCCTATACTGACATCACATTCCGCCGTTGACGTCAATGGGATAGCTCTGTCCATTTCTTTTACTGTCTATGAGTGAAAGCGGTGGTTGCCATGGTAGCGAGAGAGAGTGACAGTCGCCCAAGCCAATCATTTGTTTCATCCCGAACGAAAATAATGAGCAGTGTTTATTGCAGATTAAAAAGTCTAGAGTCACTCGACTTTTATACTCTCTTTTTCAGAGTACTTACTTTTAATTATGGACATATAAAGAAAGTTTAAATTTGGACAAAAGTGTTTTAGATCATTCCTACCTACCCAGTGATCCTTCGTCATTCCAAACCTGTATGACTGACTTTCTTCAGTTTTAAATTCCCTTGACTTACATCATATGGAAAACAAACAAAAACAATACTGATAAAGTTGGTACTCAAAATATCTTCTTTTAAGTTCCATAGAAGAAATAAAGTCACAGAGCCCTGGAACAACAAGAGTGGGGATTTATATAATGACAAATTCCTTTAATGATGGATTGCCATTTGAAGTAGTCCTACATAAGGACTACTATTACTCGTTTTGTTCACTGGTTTTATTTTATTAATCTATTGGCATCTATGGTTAAATGAGGAATCTTTTATTGCACAAAAGTTTTTTTAGAGTGGAAAAAATTTGCTTTTAAGAACTATTCACTTAATGTTTTTTTGGGGGTAGTCAATTTCATTTTGAGTGAATTATACTTCTATGGAATCACTGTGAGTGTGACCCCAACAAACTCTCTTTTAGAACCTTTATTTTTAAGATTGTAGTTCCCTTTTCATAGTTGATGTAACTCGCTAGTAGTATGCTTTCTTAATCATCTTAATAATTTATTGGAAACCTTCACCATGTCATCATCTTTATTTGTGCCATGTATGTCCACACCTTTTATGTGTTCAACACTTCATCGTTTACCTTTGACCCAGACTTTCAATATCAAACCATGAAAATAAACAGAATTATACATTTTAACTATCCGCTAAACAAGGGTGAAATAATGATAAACCATTTCAGTATTTATTACAGCTGTCCTTTAATTACGCTTTGATGTCGTTTCCATCACAATTAACAATTTTGCCCCTATAAAGTTTAATTAAAAGTTAGTGTGCTTATTCATCTTTGAAGAACATGAGATGACATACTGTATGAGACACGTGATGTGTGACGAGAAAATGGAAAAAACACTAAAAATCAATTGTGAACGTAATTGTTAATATATTTATAATTTATAAAAGACATCATTGATTCATTCCGCTGGTGGATGTTTCTTCTTTAGAGGTCTAATATCTTCACCAGTTGAAGGTTCTTGCAAGCATGTCTTTGGGCAGCAGGAAGTGACAGTTCGGAGCGTTTTCACGGTCTTCCTGCTGTTTGCCGTTCAAGTGGAGTGACAAATTAGTAGTTCAAAGCCATTATAGGCTCCTCTGTGGCTGCTTATCTTACTGTGGGACTGTCTTTGTCATTCACACACTTTTTCTTTCGGCTTCCTGTCTATCTCTCCTTCCAGTTTGTCTCTTTCTTTCTTACCAACAAAGCAGCAACCGCTGATTGCCATTGCAGCCATTTTTGATGGGATGACTTCCGATAAATAAGCAGGCTGTGTGTGTGAGAGTGTGTCCACCTGCTGTCTTTCAGAGCAGGCAGCTGTGGTCCTGCAGACGGCTAAGGGAACCGGAGGGTCTTACTGAAACAGGCGCCATGCTTTGAACCTAATGGAGCCTGAAGCATCATAACAGACGTGACTGGAATGAGGACCGACCGCAGCAGCTGCGGCAATGAGGTCCTGCAAGTGACAGATTTCACAGGGTGGTTTCATACGAGCTGTATGTGTGGCAGGTGCAGTGGCATGAGTTCACCATCCTTTCTCCCGAAACTACACTTATGTAAGATCCCAAACACTTGATGAATAGAGCACACCTGCAGGCTTATTTGACCAGATGACCAGTCATGACCGCTATATTCCCTACGTAGAGAATGGTAATCTGTCCGATATGAGAACATGTTTTCTGACAGGAGCAGTGCCTTTCAGTTCTGCCTCCAAATTTTCATTTTACACAGTCATAACAGTAAACATAAAATATGACAAAAACCCATCGAGTAACTTTAAATCGTAGTAGTTGAACAGGAAATCCATTCTTCTGATGTTTCTGCTCCTTCAGTATTAGTCTCCTTCAGTATACAATACAAAAGGCATAACTCTATAACAACATTTTATTATTTATTATTATATATATTATAGATTGATTGATTGATTTATAGCATTATTGAAAGTTTGCAAAAAGCTAGGTAATTAAAAGCTAGCTATTATTTAAAGGTGACTCAATTACACTCTACTACATGTACTTTCTATAATAATAACCTAACAGTAACTATAGTAAGTATAGAGTGCAGTTAAGAAAAAGGCTAGACATTCACAACCACCCTATAATGGTAAAAATCCACCCACTCTATTTTTAATCCCATTTTTTGCAGTGTGACATCACCCATGACTGCTGACGGACTCTTATGGTGCATTCAATATGGTGAATCCATTGATTCCGGTCGGACACGCCCCCGCTTGTACAGATCGGGGCTTAATGAAAATCATGAACTTCCCACTGGTATTTATGACTTTGTGGTGGCGTTCATGTGTGTACAACTAGTAAATACAATCTTTATGACATAACTTGAATGCACCATTAGCATAGACCCCGCCCTGAGTGAGTTGTCAGTGGCATGTTTATCTCCTCACCAGAGGATTTACAGGTCCTTCTCAAAAAATTATCATATATGATAAAAGTTGATTATTTTCCATAATGTAATGATAAAAATTAAACTTTCATATATTTTAGATTCATTGCACACCAACTGAAATATTTCAGGTCTTTTATTGTTTTAATACTGATGATTTTGGCATACAGCTCATGAAAACCCAAAATTCCTGTCTCAAAAAATTAGCACATTTCATCCGACCAATAAAAGAAAAGTGTTTTTAATACAAAAAAAGTCAACCTTCAAATAATTCTGTTCAGTTATGCACTCAATACATGGTCGGGAATCCTTTTGCAGAAAGGACTGCTTCAATGCGTCGTGGCATGGAGGCGATCAGCCTGTGGTACTGCTGAGGTGTTATGGAGGCCCAGGATGCTTCGATAGCGGCCTTAAGCTCATCCAGAGTGTTGGGTCTTGCGTCTCTCAACTTTCTCTTATATCCCACAGATTCTCTATGGGGTTCAGGTCAGGAGAGTTGGCAGGCCAGTTGAGCACAGTAATACCATGGTCAGTAAACCATTTACCAGTGGTTATGGCACTGTGAGCAGGTGCCAGGTCGTGCTGAAAAACCAACTCTTCATCTCCATAAAGCTTTTCAGCAGATGGAAGCATGAAGTGCTCCAAAATCTCCTGATAGCTAGCTGCACTGACCCTGCCCTTGATAAAACACAGTGGACCAACACCAGCAGCTGACATGGCACCCCAGACCATCACTGACTGTGGGTACTTGACACTGGACTTCAGGCATTTTGGCATTTCCTTCTCCCCAGTCTTCCTCCAGACTCTGGCACCTTGATTTCCGAATGACATGCAAAATTTGCTTTCATCCGAAAAAAGAACTTTGGACCACTGAGCAACAGTCCAGTAGCTGCTGCTCTGTAGCCCAAAAGTGGCTTAACCTGGGGAATGCGGCACCTGTAGCCCATTTCCTGCACATGCCTGTGCACGGTGGCTCTGGATGTTTCTACTCCACACTCAGTCCACTGCTTCCGCAGGTCCCCCAAGGTCTGGAATCGGTCCTTTTCCACAATCTTCCTCAGGGTACGGTCACCTCTTCTCGTTGTGCAGCGTATTTTGCCACACTTTTTCCTTCCCACAGACTTCCCACTGAGGTGCCTTGATACACCACTCTGGGAACAGCCTATTTGTTCAGAAATTTCTTTCTGTGTCTTACCTTCTCGCTTGAGGGTGTCAATGATGGCCTTCTGGACAGCAGTCAGGTCGGCAGTCTTACCCATGATTGCGGTTTTGAGTAATGAACCAGGCTGGGAGTTTTTAAAAGCCTCAGGAATCTTTTGCAGGTGTTTTGAGTTAATGAGTTGATTCAGATGATTAGGTTAATAGCTCGTTTAGAGAACCTCTCATGACATCATTTTTTTCCTCATCAGGCACTGTGGCTAGGTTTTTTTTCTTTCTTTCTTCTAGTTTCTAGCCACTCATTATTTTCACTGGCTAAAATTTTGGTTTTGGGAAATTTGTTGTTGACTATATGTAAATGACCACTGTAGAGTCCTGCACCGGTTCAGATACCTGCGGGTACCCGACGGGTCGACCCGCAAATTTTGCTGAAACGGGTGAAAAACATCCAGCTGTGTCGGATACGGGTGCGGGTCAGGTCGGACAAGGGGGAAACACGGCTCTAACACAGGTTTAAAACAGTCACGTGCCAACGTAAAAATATATGGATAATTTTAGGAACACATCTACAAAAATATGTCTTTTCTGTATTTCAAGTTAATAAAATACTTTCAAAACAATATCAGGTTATTTGTGCTTGCGCTGTCGTGCGCCCTTCCAGGATTCTCTCACTTTCAAAAAAATCACACACGGCTTCAAGGGGGTCACACACCGGAAGCCGGACGTGCACATTATATATGCCACACGTGAGCTCAGTTTAGTGCTCTATGTCGGAAAACGGGTTGGATGCGGTCCTACATACATAGCATGTATATCTCTGCTTTGTTTTTTATGAGAGTGCAGATTTCAGTGAGTGATCGTGTGCTCTGAACAAAACTCAGAGTAATCTGAACGCCTCAAAATATTACATATTGCAATCATATGCTCAACATAATCGTGCGAGATTGGTTATAATGCCCCACCCGATTATAACATGCCTTTTGAGAAGACTACCATAGAATTCAACCCACCAAAGTGGCTAGTGGGAGTGACTGTATTACACGCCACAGCTGAACTACACCCGCAAATGGCCGGTGTTATGTCAAGCCCTACAAAGGGCTAATATACACATGTGATTTCTTTACTTGCTGTTTACTTTCACAGACTGTGTTTATGTGAACTTGTGTGTGTTTTTGACAACCTTGTGTGCATTAGACAGTTGATATACAATAAGACGTGAAAGTTAACTGTTTACTACTCACGGGATGCGCTGTCTGACTTTCAGTTTTCTTGGTGCGTGCTTCGGGTGTGTTTGCTCATAAAACCATATAGCAGAAGTTTAAACTGGTTTGAACTGATTTTGGAGGCGTGATGAATTGAAAAATCAACTTTCCCATGAGCCTTTAATATATAAAAGGTCATGGTAAGATGATAATAATATCCTGTAAGCTGAAAACTTCCTTTTAGTAAAAGAAAAGCTTTTATTGACACCAGGCCCAGAAAACGAGGCTCTCAAATCAATGACGTATAAAGGCTGATTTATACTTCTGCGTTGGACCTACGCCGCATCCTCGGAATGTGTTTGTGAAATCATGCAGCTCGTGGCCACTGTTTTTTTTAGGTTGCTCGTGCACTGACTAGCGCTGCAATCAATCACTGTTGTGGAGACTTTTCATTCCGTTGAAATCGCAAAATTAAATGCACCCATTGTGATGTGTCCTCAATGACTGATTAACACCTTTGATTTTAATGAGAAAATAAATAAACTACACAGCGGATCTATGTATTTATTCCCTAACATGAATAATCTCTGCACTACAAAATATTGTGTTATATAGCAGATATAGGATGGAACTATCAACAAACACTGAACACACAATTTATTTATTTATAGACCTGAGGGAGGGGTTCTGGCAAACCAATAACGGCGCTTGCGGTCTGTGTAGAATTGACGCGGTTACATTTTTGGAGAGGTGCGCGTCAGTAACGGTGAATTGTATGGCGTATATAATGCATCTATGCGTATGGTACGCCATACCTTCTGTGTGTACCTGACGCAGAAGTATAATATAGGCTGAAACGCCGCCTCTCTGTGTACACTGCTTCTGTAGCCCTACCCACTGACTCGTAGAGATAAACAGATTGTGTTACCGAGCAATAAACACACTGAAATACCACGATAATCATTTGTAAACAAGACACAGGTCAACACTGGATTTGCAGACATATGAAGACTAAAACACAATGCTGTGCCTTCTGTATTGGTGACAGGAATGGTGCAGCACACTGATATAAGTAAAACATGTTTTTTATATGCTATAGTACTGCATTGAACAACTAGAGGAACAACTGACCTTCATAAACATAACAATTATACATTTTAGAAAATGTCAACTAAACAGGTAGCCTGACAAGCCAGACCCACATCAAGATGTTTGGTCTTGAAACTCACCATTGACAGGGCTCAATCCGATGGGCGGGATAAACGGTTGTCTTTCAAACTCCCTCTGCACGCGATAGGATAGCGCTACAACCAACCAGAGCAACGAAGGTGAAACGGAGCTCGTTGACAGATTAAACTTTTACCGTATCCGGTCAGCAAAACTCCGAACACATCTTCCCTTTTTAAGAATGCCTTCAGTGCCGTTCTTTGTTCTTTTCTCAGAGAAAAGCTTAACTCCAAGTCTTCCAGAGTCGCAATCAAAGCTGATTCAAAAGGCCGCCGTTCGCCAGTTTCTTTGTTTACTAGAAGCACGCAAGCGTAACTCGGCCGTCATTATGTTAAGCCCCGCCCACCGACTCTATACATGATGTGATTGGCCCGACCAGAGTTTGGCGTTTACAGCTCAGAAGGGTATTGAGAGTTGACACTCGCGGCAGATTAGATTTGCTGCTGCTAGGGTGCGTCTAGATTTCCAGGCTACTAAACAGGAGTTAAATAATAATGAACCATTTCCATACGTATTGTGTGAAAATTAATTCACCAATTAAAAAATGAAATAATTTGTATATATTCCCATTTGTCCAACAAAAGAAAAGAAAAAAAGAACGAAAAAAAAAAAAAACATCCACTGGTCTTTAACAGAGAACTAACCAGACCTGTTAGGTGACCTGTGATGTTTGATATTCAGAGGAAAAGTAAGCCTTTGAAAATCAAATATAACATCAGGATTTCTTATTTCTTCTTACAGTCACCCCCACAGTATGGAGTGCAGAGGCATCATGTGGTGTTTTCTTGCACTCATCAGTTTGGTTTGCTGTCATTTGCAGCCATTGTATTGGATATCACATGCCAGTTTGGCTCTGGACTGCCACACCATTCTCTAAAACATTGTTCATGCTGTGTGTTTGTGCCGCAGGGTGTGCGACTGGTGTCTTAAAATAACCAACACACGATTCTAAGTGGGTCAGAGCAGGAAGTGGATGCCAAAGGCCTACACATGCACCAATAGGCATACTGAGCTACATCCTGGTCATTTTTCCTGCAAGCAATTATGAAGAATGATACAGTGTCTAGTTAATGCAGGTCAGAATATCACTGAGACTAACATGACAGATATAAACAGTGAACAGCTATGGATACTGCACTGTTATTTGCTATTGTAGCCATTCGTAGCCATTTTAAAGGTACACTGTAATGTTTGTTTAAAATTAACAAATAAAAAAATACATCAATAATAATCAATACATCATAAATCTTTCTTCTTCCAAAACCATTTTTTGTCCAACCCTGATTCACTATGGTAAGCCTATTAGTGTATACTTAATAAACATACCTGACTAGATTGATTTTGCAGGAAATTGTGGTCATAGGTCACTCGCCCGTGCGCGTTTCTTTAAGAAAAGTTGCTCTGGTGTATTGTGACAAATGCCTGACAGTTTGGGGGGACCCGATTTAGAGGAAGGACCTGATTTTTCACAACACCAGTGTTGCAGTATATTCAGTTCCTGGAATATTTGATTCCATTGGGTGGAACTTTTATTGATATTCGTGACATTTCCCTATTGAGACCATTCAAATATTAATGGAACTGAAAATATTCGTGCAAACTGTTTATTTTGAACAGGTAATAAATGCTTCAATGATAAGCAACAGAAAGACAATGATTCTAATAATTATTAAAACAGGGCCTTGGCACTCAATGAGAAGCCACACACTGCCAGAGCTACCAGTTACTTCAGATCTCACATCCAGTCTGAAACAGACAGCAACTTTAGATATAACATACAAGTATAATGTAAAAAAAAAAAAAGCTTATGTATAACATTGAAACTTTTACATTTTGTAAATAATCCATTAAACAGTTGCGATTTGAGGAGCATTCACTAATATTTTAAGTTCAAATCGTTTGTGCGTTGTCTCAAGGACACAGCCACAATAGGGGATATCATGAATGAATAAAATTGCCACCCAGTGGAACCAAATATTCCAGGGACTGTAAATATTGTAACACCAGCTCGCAATACCAATCACAGGAAACATTCTGCATTTTTGCTTTCTCAAAAAAACCCATCCTGTATGATAAGCCTTTTCAAGGAGGAGAGAACCCAACAGTGCTCGTAATAAAACAAGAATCAACATAGACTCAGCAGTTTGGAGATGAACTGAGGAGATGACACAGAGATGACGACCTCTTATTACTCAAAAGTAATAAGTTACTTTTTAACTCATTACTTTTATTACTCAAAAGTAATAAGGGTAAGGTTAGTAAGGTATTTTATGAAACAGATAAATTGTCATATGTTGCTATCTAACAAAGTTCATTGTAAATTATTTATTTTCAAGGAACTATCACAGTAAAGCTACAGTAGCGTCTGCAGCTAGTCAGTTTGAGATCCTTTCCATCTTGTGTGTGTGTGTGTCCTTGTTTATGGGAACAAATGTCCCCATAAGGATAGTAAAACCTGAGATCACCTACATTGTGGAGACCAGCCAGTGGTCCCCACTTTTCAAAAGGCTTATCATACAGGATGGGTTTTTTTGAGAAAGCAAAAATGCAGAATGTTTCCTGTGATTGGTAGGTTTAGGGACAGTGGCTGTGTAGGGTGATGGAATGTACAGTTTGTATGGTGTAAAAACCATGACGTCTATGTAGAGTCCCCACAAACATAGTGAATCAGACCTGTGCGTGTGTCTGTGTGTGTGTGTCTGTGTGTGTCTGTGTGTGTGTGTGTGTGTGTGCGTGCGTGCGTGCACTCTGGGTTCAGGTCAAATACAGAGCTCGGAGCCCTCTCCTCGGACAGCACGCCAAATACGCATATCATCTGATCATCTGATTTATTTGTAAGTGTAAACTTGTGAAAGGACATTGTCTTTGTGGGGACATTTTTTGATCCCCATGAGGAAAACAGCGTATAAATCATACACAATAATGTTTTTTTTTTTTGTTTTTTTTTTGAAAATGTAAAAATGCAGTCTTTTGTTGAACCTGGAACAATAATCTTATCCAAAATCATAGTTCTAAAACCTGTGTGTGTGTGTGTGTGTGTGTGTGTGTGTGTGTGTGTGTGTGTGTACAGTGAGAAGTATTTGAACACCCTGCTATTTTGCAAGTTCTCCCACTTGGAAATCATGGAGAGGGGTCTGAAATCCTATTTATTTGTATGATACTGATGATATTTGTATGATATGATATTACATTTATTATTGTATACTTAATGCACATAAGTATTTGAACACCTGTCTATCAGCTATAATTTTGACCCTCAAATACCTTTTAGTCTGCCTTTAAAATATCCACCTTCACTTACTTCAACCCCTCCATGGTTTCTAAGTGGGAGAACTTGCAAAATAGCAGGGTGTTCAAATACTTATTTTCCTCACTCACTATATATATATATATATATATATATATATATATATATATATATATATATATATATATATATATATATATATATATTGTATATTGTATATATTGTATATTGTATATATATTGTATATTGTATATATTGTATATTGTATATATATATTAGTAGTTCATTTTGTTTGTTTTTCACATTACTGTAAAGTTAAGTTTGATTTAAATGTGCTTATTTATCATGAAAATGTTTTACTCTGAAAAATCATAAAGATCCTAAAATCAATCTTGTTTCTTTATTTATTTTAGGGTGAAATATGCCCTGGACATTCCTCAATTATTTCCAGACACAAGGGGGCAGACATGCATTTTGCTATAAAAACTGAATTGCTACATGTCTTTGTGGCATATGCAGGCATACATGATTATTGTGTTTGTGGGGGATTTGTGTTTGTTTGTAGAATACGAGTCAATTGGATGCATGTTGGGCTTGGACTGAAGTCAAACTGTGAAATACTGTGGCTTTGTCGTGTTCATATTACGTCATGATTATATAACTTGCATCCACAAAATTTAGCTAACATAAACGACACTTCACATTCACACTCATAGAAAAAACAAAAGCACATCAAATACATTAACTCATTGTCTCTAGCCATAAACCACCAATGGAGCTAAATATGTACCAGAGAATGCAATGCCTTATACATATTAAACAATTAAACATTACATATTAATAAGATTTTGTTACTAACCAAATCAAGCAGTGAACCTCACAATCTCTTTTTTAATTTCAGATTTCCGGCTGTGTTGTTTTATCAACGAGTCTGCAGGTACTGACATCGCTCACATGTTCTCCATCTGGTTGGCACTGATAAGAACTTCCAAAGGGCTTCTGGGTAATAGTCTTCCCTGACTTAAATAGCGGGGACGTAATATATTCTGGTTGAGATGGCCCTGCCGGCAGCCTGCGTCTCCTGCCCTGCACAATCAGCTGTGAAGTGTGCGGTTGTTCGAGACAAGCGTCTCTCTCTGAGACTCATGATTCACGTTTCACCCTCATTTCAGAGAGAGAAACAAAATGGCTGCTTTCAGGGCAAGAGGGGGAGCCAAAAATCGTCATAGCAAACCGAAAATTGCGGCAGAGATTGAATGGAAAAATACTGTTTCACGGTTCCAGATAAATCCACTTCAATTTAGAATGTGGGTTTCTATTGGAACTTTTTTTTGCTTTGTTTGTATTTTCATAACCATTAGTTTATTATTGTATTCCCCCATTTATATGTAAGTGCATTTATATACATGCAGTATGTATATAACTGCAAGTGTATTCGGCAGTCGTGTCTTATCTGGGTGGGGTCTGTAACCATGTTTGCAGACTCTGCCTCATGCTGAGAGACTTGTGGGATGTAAAAAGGACACAACCTCTATTTTCTGGGTCATGTGCTACGGTTTATCCCCCAGGTGCCAACTTTGCAAGGTGCATGATGGGATGCCAGATTGTATAGATATTACATGCAGGGAGTCAGGAGGGGATGTATGACTGGAATTTTCCATAAAGTCTAAGTAACTTTCCAGAATTTATATAGTTGTAGGCTATTTGTATTACACTGTAAGTGTTTTGTATTTTTACTTTTTATTACTATCCTTTAGATTTAATTTGATAGTTTGTATCACATTTTGGTTATACACAAAATATGTGTTGTCACAAGTTGTCCAAAATTTCCATTAGTTCTCATATGTGTGTTGTGTGTATATGTGTGTATATATGATTTTATATATATATATATATATATATATATATATATATATATATATATATATATATATATATATATATATATATAATGCAATAAATGCAGCATCCTTTGGTACTGTATGATCACGCTATATCATTCAAGTGGTACCATTTAAGCATGAAAAACGGACAAAATTCAGTCAAAATTGCCGTTTTGTTGAGTATCCTCGTAAGCTCAGTCTTAAATGAGTAAGAGAATGTTAAAGGCACAATATGTAATTTCCGCAGCCAGAGGTCGCTTATTTAAAACAAAGCTTCATTAAACCTTGATTTTCGCTAAGCTTTCATTATGCCTCAGATTTAAAACATTTAAAAAAAAATTTTATGTTATAAAGCTACTCTGTGCGTTCGCTCGACGGCTACTATGAGACACTTGTTCACACTGCAGTAAGCTAGATCGATGGTAGGCATGGTAAAACATGGTACTCACGGTAAATAAAGAAAACAAGATTTAAACAATAAGATTAATTGTGTTGAACAATATAACAATGATTTGTTTTCTGTCAATGAATGTATAAAAAAAGTTGCTTGCCTGTATAATAAAACACATAATTTATAAAATTGTCTTTACTGTTTCCATGGTTTCTTCAAAATAAAACCGTTAATCGAAGGTATGATGTCATTGATGGGCTACGCACGGACACGGTCCTATTCCTGGTTTAAAATTACTTATTTCTCTGGATTTAAAGGGGTACCTCAGCGCTAGGAAGATTAATCTGTATTTAAACTGGGTCATTAATGTAGTAGAAATGTGAAATTATTTTTGAATTTGGTGCCTTCTAGACTGAGAAAAGACAGAAAATGTATTTTTGTCTCATGGGGATAAAAGACAACAATTCCCAAAATGCTTCGCTGCCCTACGAGGCCACGCTTTCCCACAACGGCCGCGTTCATTTTGATTAAATCAGTTCAGTTAAAGAACAGACACTACAATTAAAAACTGAATGTGTGTGTTCAATATATTGTGATTTAGCCGCTGAGGGAGTGTCACAGCAAAAACACTGCAGGAGTCAGATTACATTTACCGTGATGAATGAGCTGAATGAGCTCTCGTGATGAGAGTTGAGGTAAACACATCCGTTGCAAACATTCACAGCACGTGTTCAGTCTGGCCCGTTTTCAGTTCATGCCTTTGGAACCTTAACTTTCATAGGAATTAATTTGAGAAGTTCACTCACTTTGCTCCGCCGCTCCGTTTATATGAATGCCTGTAGCTGCGAGCTGAACTGTGAGTGCGACGCCACCCCCATGCATGGGTTGAAAACATGTGGAAATAGCTCCCTTTGCTGGCTGTAGTGTTTAGCCTTTGGCCAAAAATTCCTCTGATAAATTTTTATAGAAGCACAATCCAGGGTTTCTACTGATACAAAGCCATATGCTAATCAGTGAACCCTTTAAAGGTCCCATTCTTCGCGTGTTTTCGAAGCTTTGATTATGTTTACAGTGTGCAATATAACATGAGTTCATGTTTCGCGTGTAAAAAAACAGTATTTTTCACACAATTTACTTATCTTAGCAGCGCTGTTTCCTCTGTCCTAAAAACGGCCTGATGATTTCCTTGTTCTATGAAGTCCCTCCTTCAGAAACACGTAACGAGTTCTGATTGGGCCAGCACTTCCCGTGTTGTGATTGGACAGCAGCTTAGCTCACTTTGCCCGGAAAGGTCCCGCCTCTTACCATAACGGGGAGATGCAAGCGCTAAATGCGCGCTGTTCTCCACGTGGGAGAGCAACAAGACCACACCCCCTATTTTGTGTGTTCTTGTGGGCGGAGGGTTAGTCAACAAACGGTTCTAGTGACGTCATTACATCCCTGCACTTCCTGCTGTAGTCCAAAGCGGCCGTTCGCTGTAGGCTTTGAAAGGGAACTTCTGTTAAATAAAATATCTCGCTTGGCATTGAACTTTGAGCTTTATAATTTTACAGGTATTATTTATGCTCTAACAGCAACATTTCACACTAACTAAAGTTTGAAAGATGGAAACGCAAAGAACGGGACCTTTAAGTTAACTTAAATTAAACATAAATTTCAGTAATAACAACTTTCAACTATACTGTAATGTTGAATGGCTATAATTAATGGCTATAATTGGGGGGGGGGGTTCATTTGAAAGAGTCATCACTATCAGTACTTGTTGTTATCAGTGATACTGGCCTTCATTCATAGTGCTTTATATACCGTTTTTATGTTGTTTCTACAATAATCAGAGATTCAATGTGAAAGTTTTACAATATAAAAATCTATGAAAAACTTTAATGTTAGGTCTGATTAATGGCAAATAATTACAGGAAAAAATAACTATTAAATTGATTGTGTGTGTGTGTGTGTGTGTGTGTGTGTGTGTGTGTGTGTGTGTGTGTGTGTGTGTGTGTGTGTGTGTGTGTGTGTGTGTGTGGAAAGCAATCAGCAAGACAAAGAAGGCTGATGACATATTATGCAAAAAAAGCAGCCAAACACCCCTTTCCACCTCCTCGACCCAGTTGGCTGCAAGCGCTATGACGAAAGACAGAACAGACGTCAGCAAAGAACATGTATGTAAAGAGATCTCTCTCAGTCCCCTCTTGCCACTTCTTTTTTTAGTCAGACACATAAGGGGGTTTCGTTTTTTTTCCCATTTATTTTTACAACCCAGCCCTTTTTTAGTATACATGTCATATTGTGGTCTGAAAAACATTGCCCGCTGTTTTTCCACCTTGTCCTCTCTCTGAGAATTTAATGACTGAAATTATGTCAACTGCCGATCATTATCAGCCAATCACAGCCAAAACAGATAGAAGGGGTGCATGGTAACCAATGGAAACATGTTGGTTTGTGCTTGTGTAAATGACGGTGCCTTAAAACACAGTGCCTTGCAATGAGGAGCGATGGGATTTCAGCGGGTAAGGGGCAATGATTTGCTGTTTAAGCACTCCATGATCCTGTTAATGGTTTTTCGGAAGGCATAATTGTGCCCTTTGCGAGGAAAATGGATAAGCAGATGCCATATTCTTTACTTTCTCTCTTGCTTTGACCCTTATGATAAGCTTGGTTAATGACACTCTGATGGGCTCACCTGTTCAGCCGCAAAGGAAACGTCTGCTATTTGGGTTTTAAGAGCATGTGTGAGCACTGTGACAGCATGTGCTCTATCAACCAATTGGGTTCCAACATTCTCCTGGAGAAAATATGAGTGGTGCAAAACTCGCTACTACGAGAGGGTGTTGCTATATGGTTTCTAGGTTAGAAAAGAGCCCATTGTCATGTATCTATGGTATTTTAGGGTCTCTTCACACTTGTAGTTCAGTTCAATTGCTTTGTTTGGTCAGGACCAAAAGAAAGGTGTACACAACCTAATTTTTTCGGCTTTTATTATGAGTATTTTTTGACAAAACTTTATAAACATCCAAAACAATGCTTTGTGCCGGACTCGTTTTATGTGTGTAGCCTAAATATGATGGTATTCTGAGCAGATGAGAACTCAGGAAGAGCATATAAGCTTATAAAATGTGTAAAGTCGTCAAACAGCAGCATGAATCCCTCCGTCACACACAAACGAAGATCAGACGTGGTTCTGATGCCTGCACCAAGCCGCACCGGAGTTTGTTTCGGAAATGGACTGAGCCCCATCTTTTCAGCAGTATCGGTCCGCTTGTTTTGTGTGCACCAGGGTTCAGATGGCAGCGTCCACACTTATAGGGGTACTTCAGCGCTGGGAAGATGAATCTGTATTTAAACTGGGTCATCAATGCAGTAGAAATGTGAAATTATTTTTGAATTTGGTGTCTTCTAGACTGAGAAAAGACAGAAAATGTATTTTTGTCCCATGGGGATGAAAGACTACAATTCCCAGAATGCTTCGCTGCCCTGTGAGGCCATTCCCAACGCCACCAACTTCATTACAGTGACTGAGTTAGAGAAGACACTACAATTAAAAACTGAACGTGTCTGTTCAGTATAATGAGTCACCGCGCGAGTCTCACAGCACTGAGCACTAACTGCACGAGTGATGAGAGCTGAGGTAATCGCAACTACACTCGGGGCATACATTCACAACTCGAGTTCAATCTGGCGCGTTTCAGTTCATGCCTTTGCAAGCTTAACTTTAATAGAAATGAATTTGAGAAGTTAAAAGACTTACATTGCTCACCATAGCTCCGTTTAAATGATCCTGTCTGCAAGCTGAGCTCTCCCTGCCAGCTGTCTCCCATCCCCCAATGCTGGATTCAAAACATGCGGAAATAGCTCCCTCTGCTGGCTGTAGTCTTTAGCCTCTGGGCAAACATTCCTCCTATGATGCAAAAATCGTCATTTTGCATCATAGGAGGAATTTTTCCAGAACTAAAATGCATAAATCTCTTATCTCAGGGAGATATGAGGGGGGAAAGCACAATAATTTGAATATTCTCCAGGGTTTCTACTGATACAAAGCCATATGCTAATCGCTGAAGTAACCCTTTATTCAAAAAACCACACTAACAGAGCAATTGCACCATGGTTTATTTAAATTGAACCAAACATACTGAGTGTGAACACACCCTTATATTCCTACTAGAGATGGACCCTCCTTTAGTGTAGGTTTATGATTTTTTTGTTATTGTTTCGTCATATTATCCACCGGAAGTAAATCGTAAGAGCCATTCACACAGAACGTTCTTTGCATTGAAAAATGTGAGACGTGAGCAGTGAAATAAAATAAAAAAAACGCAAGGTCTTGAGGCTTATGCTGCTACCTTCATGCCATCGGAATTGTCCTACTTCCCACTACTGAAGCTGTGATTACATATTGTCAAAAAGAACAGGAATCATGGAGGACAACAATAGTCAGCTTGCTGACAGTTCTGGAATTTAGGTCAAATATATGCTTTTTTCGCTGTGCATAAAATTTACAATATGCTTCAAATAATTATTTATAGACCTAGCCTATATGTAAATATCATTACTTTAAGGACAAGACAAGGGGACTGTAGCTGTTGTGAAAATCTTTTTAAAATAAAGAATAGCAGTCACCCCCTCTTTGAACTGTGTTGGAGGAGTTTGAGTACCTGAATGATCCTAGGAGCTATGTTGTCCGGGGCTTTATGCCTCTGGTAGGGCCTCCCAAGGCAAACAGGTCCTTGGTGAAGGGTCAGACTAAGAGCAGTTCACAAGCTCACTATGATGACCATAAAATCAAGGACCGAGACGTCGCCCGGCATGGCGCATACGAGCCCCAACCCCGGGCCTGGCTCCAGGGTGGGGCCTCGGCTGCGTCTGGAGGCCGGGCCTTCCCCCATGGGGCTCGACCGGGCTCAGCCCAAAAGAGCAACGTGGGGCCGCCCTCCTGTGGGCTCACCACCTGCAGGAGGGATCATAAGGGGCCGGTGCATAGTGGATCGGGCGACAGTCGAATGCGAGGCCCCCGACGACCCGATCTCTAGACACGGAAACTGGCTCTAGGGATGTGAAATGTCACCTCGTTGGCGGGGAAGGAGCCTGAGCTTGTGCGGGAGGATGAGAGATACCGACTAGAAATAGTCGGGCTCACCTCCACGCACAGCTTGGGCTCTGGAACCTCACTAGAGAGAGAACCATGGAAACGAGAGAGAGGCTGGACTCTCTACCACTCTGGAGTTGCCCATGGTGAGAAGCGGCGGGCTGGAGTGAGTTTGCTTATAGCCCCCCAGCTCAGTCGCCATGTGTTGGAGTTCACCCCGGTGAGCAAGAGGGTCGCTTCCCTGCGCCTTCGAGGTCTCTCACTGTCATTTGTGCCTACGGGCCGAATGGCAGTGCAGAGTACCCAGCCCTCTTGGGGTCTCTTGGAGGGGTGCAAGAAAGTGCTCCGACTGGAGACTCCATCGTTCTACTGGGGGGACTTCAACGCCCGCATGGGCAGTGACAGAGACACCTGGAGGGCGTGATTGGGAGGAACAGCCCCCCTGATCTGAACCCGAGCGGTGTTCTGTTATTGGACTTCTAACCATGGCTTGTCCGTAACGAATACCATGTTCAAGCATAAGGGTGTCCGTCAGTGCACATGGCACCAGCATCGAAGGTCGATGATCGATGTCGTATGTCTTGGACACTCGGGTGAAGAGAGGGGCGGAGCTGTCAACCGATCACTACCTGGTGGTGAGTTGGAGCCGATGGCGGGAAAGGAAGCTGGACAGACTCTGCAGACCCAAACGTACTGTGAGGGTCTGTTGGGAACGTTTGGCTGAACCCCCTGTCAAATCCGAATGGACCATGTTCTCCACCTCCATTGTCGACACTGTCTACAGTGGAGATGGGCAGCTGCTGACCTCACCTGGGGATATTGTTGGACGTGGAAGGAATACTTTGAGGATCTCCTCAATCCCACTGACATGTCTTCCTTTGAGGAAGCAGAGGCTGAGGGCTCAGGGGGGGGGGGACTCGTCCATCACCCAGGCTGAAGTCATCGAGGTAGTTAATAAGCTCCTCGTTGGCAAGGCGCCGGGGGTGGATGAGATTCGCCCTGAGTACCTTAAGTCTCTGGATGTTGTGGGGCTGTCTTGGCTGACGTGCCTCTGCAGCATCGCGTGGCGGTTGGGGGCAGTGCCTATGGACTGGCAGACCGGGGTAGTGGTCCCTCTTTTCAAGAAGGGGGACCGGAGAGTGTGTTCCAACTACAGGGGGATCACACTTCTCAGCCTCCCTGGGAAAGTCTATGCCAGGGTACTGGAGAGGAGAATTCGGCCGATAGTGCAACCTCGGATTCAGGAGGAGCAGTGTGGTTTTCGTCCCGGTCGTGGAACACTGGACCAGCTCTATATCCTTCACAGGGTGCTGGAGGGTTTATGGAGAGTGCTGGAGAGTTTGCCCAACCAGTCCACATGTGCTTTGTGGATTTGGAGAAGGCATTCAACTGTGTTCCTCGTGGCACCCTGTGGGGGATGCTCTTGGAGTATGGGGTCCGGGGCCCCTTGCTTAGGGCTGTACGGTCCCTTCACGACCCGAGCAGGAGCTTGGTTTGCATTGCTGGCAGTAAGTCAAATTTGTTCCCGGTGCATGTTGGTCTCCGGCAGGGCTGCCCTTTGTCACCGGTTTTGTTCATAATTTTTATGGACAGAATTTCTAGACGCAGCCAAGGGCCGGAGAGTGTCCGGTTTGGGGACCACGTGATTTCGTCACTGCTCTTTGCAGATGATGTTGTCGTGTTGGCAACCTCAGACCAGGACCTTCAGAATACACTGGGACTGTTTGCAGCCGAGTCTAAAGCGGCTGGGATGAGAATCAGCACCTCCAAGTCCGAGGCCATGGCTCTCAGTCGGAAAAGGGTAGCTTGCTCACTTCAGGTTGGTGGAGAGTTCTTGCCTCAAGTTGAGGAGTTTAAGTTTCTTGGGGTCTTGTTCACGAGTGAGGGAAGAATGGAATGGGAGATTGACAGATGGATCGGTGCAGCATCTGCAGTAATGCGGGCGATGTACCGATCTGTCGTGGTGAAGAAGGAGCTGAGTCGTAAGGCGAAGCTCTCGATTTACCGGTCAATCTACGTTCCTACACTCACCTATGGTCATGAGCTGTGGGTCATGACCGAAAGAACAAGATCCCGGATACAGGCGGCTGAAATGAGCTTTCTCCGCAGGGTGGCCGGGCGCTCCCTTAGAGATAGGGTGAGAAGCTTGGTCACTCGGGAGGAGCTCAGAGTAGAGCCGTTGCTCCTTCACATCGAGAGGAGCCAGCTGAGGTGGCTCGGGCATCTATTTCGGATGCCTGCTGGACGCCTTCCCAGGGAAGTGTTCTGGGCACGTCCCACCGGGAGGAGGCCCTGGATAAGACCCAGGACACGCTGGACGGATTATGTCTCCCGGCTGGCCTGGGAATGCCTCGGGGTACCCCCGGAGGAGCTGGAGGAAGTGGCCAGAGAGAAGGAAGTCTGGGCATCTCTGCTTAGACTTTTGCCCCCGCGACCCGGTCCCGGATAAGCGGAAGATGATGGATGGATGGATGGATGGATGAATAGCAGTCAGAGCATCAGTCTTCTCTACTCCACCATGTTTAAAGTTTATGGCCTGCCAAACTCAGAAACTTGTGTCTCAAAATTATCCCAGTAAATATGACTTGAGGAGGCATTTGTGTCCAATTTTTAACTAGGAAACTCATATTTACGATAACTCGAATAAAATGTGAAGGCAGCATTGTTTTTCTTTGCATTTTTAAAATGTCATGTTGTGCGTAAGGCACTGAAAAAGATGTGAGCGCAACGGTCAAAATCCCTATTCGGACGGGATTCGTTTTACAAGGGTAGATGAAGTAATATGATATTAATGGCCAATTTACAAATCTCAGTTAAACAATAGCAGAAGTGGGAGGGATAACTCGATTTATGCACCACGGTCACCTCCCTGTCATCATGTGTCTATTAAGTTGCTTCCTGATATCGTGTGCAAACACATACACATACACTTCCTAATAAACCTAAAGGATTATTAGGAACACCTGTTAAATTTCTCATTAATGCAATTATCTAATCAACCTATCCCATGGCAGTTGCTTCAATGCATTTAGGGGTGTGGTCCTGGTCAAGACAATCTCCTGAACTCCAAACTGAATGTCAGAATGGGAACGAAAGGTGATTTAAGCAATTTTGAGCATGGCATGTTTGTTGGTGCCAGACAGGCCAGTCTAAGTATTTCACAATCTGCTCAGTTACTGGGATTTTCACGCACAACCATTTCTAGGGTTTACAAAGAATGTGAGTGTGTGTGTGAAAAGGGAAAAACATCCAGTATGCGGCATTCCTGTGGGTGAAAATGCCTTTTTGATGCTAGAGGTCAGAGGAGAATGGGCCGACTGATTCAATCAGAATTTGGCGTACACAGATGCCTTGTTACCACTGTGCAGGCTGGTGGTGGTGGTGTAATGCTGTGGGGGATGTTTTCTTGGCATACTTTAGGCCCCTTAGTGCCAATTGGGCATCATTTAAACGCCACGGCCTACCTAAGCACTGTTTCTGACCATGTCCATCCCTTTATGACCACCATGTACCCATCCTCTGATGGCTACTTCCAGCAGGATAATGCAACATGTCACAAAGCTTGAATCATTTCAAATTGTTTTTTTGAACATGACAATGAGTTGCCCCCAGATCACAACCCAATATAGCAATTTGGCATGTCCCACAAATCTCCATCAACTGCAAGATGCTATCCTATCAATATGGGCCGACATTTCTAAAGAATGCTTTCAGCACCTTGTTGAATCAATGCCACTTAGAATTAAGGCAGTTCTGAAGGCGAAAGGGGGTCAAACACAGTATTAGTATGGTGTTCCTAATAATCCTGTAGGTGAGTGTATAATCTACATATAACCTATATAACAGTTAGGTTTGGTCAAACGATTTAATAAATTCTAATTAAATTTAATCTAATCTAATTAAATTCTGATTGGATTATGTTTAGCAATAGGCACTTACCTAAAGCCAAAATAAGTTCCTTGCCTTTGACAAGTGCTTTCGACCATTTTTGATCTTATTTGAATGGTAAGCATGAAACACTTGTGGCTTGCTAAAAACTTGTAACTGAATGCATTTCAAGCGCCTCCATATTTGAAAAACTGTGGAAAACTACTTTTAAACAGGAAATTATGGAATATTTAAATAAATATTTACAGAGGGTATATTTGCACGGGATTACCATTACCTGAGATAATTTTTCAGGACCTTTTTACAGAAGGTAAAAGTCGGAGTAATCTTTACTGTCCGTAATGATCTGCTCTGGTAGCTGGAAGCTCTGGTAATAATTACTTTACCCCGCATATCCGTGTTAAGCTAATCCCACCCGAATAGGGCTGAAGATGTCTGTCAGTGAATTTTAAGATATTATAACTTTTGTTGTTATAGATATTATACAATCTTTTGTATTGTTTGTGGTATTATTCATGCATGTAGCTGAAAGGGTACAGGACGAATTACACCCTGAATTTGAACGCCAGTATGAGCAAAAGTGACACTTGCATTAGAACATCACTGATTCTACAATTCAGTGTAACCTTTTACTTTCAGTTGAAAAGACTGAAATGGAATATTTCTTTAGCTGTTGGCGTAAATGAGTTTCTAGAATGGATACTATTTCTGTCCATTTTTGTGGTGTTTTCCATTGATCGTGTCAAATGCGATTATCTCACAGTGGCATATCTGCAGGAGGGTGTAGTGAAATGTAAACGTGAATCTGGCTGGCTGGCTGTTGGTCGTGCTCAGGCGAGGTGACGCAGACAGCTGAGAGACTAATCAAACCGGGGCAAGAGCTAGATGAGACGGCTGGAAAATCCTCCCTCAGGCCTGGGGGAAGCATGAACAATCCAGCCGCTCAGCCCCCACACATTAATAACGTAATTTCCTATGATTTATGCAACATTGTAGAGGTCCAGAAAAAGACGACACCCAAATAGGTTTTGTTGGATACTATTTTTATTATTCCTAATTATTGGTGTTTGTTAAGACAAGCATCCTTTTCCTCATACTTAGGGTTAGATGTTTGTTCATATCAATAACCCTGAGCACTGAAATGTGCTTTGTATCTCGTCTTGCCACATTTGTGCTACAAACATGAATGATATATCAAATTGTGTGGCTTGTTAAAGAGCGGTTTGCTATAACATTTCTGGGAGCATATTCACAAAACACCTTAAAGCTAAAAGTAGCTCCTAGCTTGCTGATAAAGGAGAAACTTTTAAAAATAATGGACATGTTAGTCTTAATTTTAGGACTCCTTTTGCTCTAAGGGTGCGTTCACACTTATCATGTTTGGTTAGATTAAAATGAATCCTGTTGCTATTGCGCAGTTAGTGGTTCATTTGAACATCCGAACCCTGCGCGCACCAAACAAGTGGACTGAGACCGCTAAAAAGATGGGTCTCGGTCCGTTTCCAAATGAACTCTGGTGCGGTTCAATTGATATATCAATGGAACACGGACCAAAGACATGTAAACGAACCAAAAACAGGACGTAATGTCACAAGATGCAACGCTACAAGTCATCTGATTTGACGACGCGGAAAGATCGATCGGTGTATCCAAAATGAGTAACATTAACATTAGAGGGCAAACATGGCGCAACGAGGGGGTAAGTGCCTCATCAATATGTGGTCCAACGAGCATGCTTCGAAAATGCTAGAAAAAACGCACAACAAGCATACCTGGTTCTTCTCAAAGGACCCGTGTTGCCCATTAGTCAATATAGACGACTGAACTGCCATCTCTTTTGAAGTAGATCTTTTTTTCTGCATACAGCGGAGGAAATCCTGCTGCTGTTTTGAATGTTTTGAACATTTTATGAGCTCTTCATGAGTTCTCAGCTGGTAAAAAATAATGTCAAATGTACACTCATAAAATAATTGCGTTTAATCCAGCACACAGCATTGTTTTGAATGTTCGGTAAGAAAGCTCCTATGTCATATAAACCGACCAATCAGGTTGTGACCGTCTCCCTATGCCTTTGGTTCCGTAACTCTAGGTTCGCTGTTAAAAAGGCCAGTGTGAATGCTAAGGGGACCAGGACTATATGGGACCTGTTTTGTTTTTGTTTTTCGGTCCAGACCAAATTAACCAAACTAACCGAACAAGTGTGAACTAAGAGTATTTCACAAAGCATTTTAGCACTAAAACCAGCTCCTAAATCTGTGAAATGTTAGGAGTAGGTAGTATTTTTTATGACTTTATCCCTCCCTGTTCTAGCTTGTGCTATCCTGGATAATGTCTGAATCTTGGAACTATTAGTAGTTAATTGCACATGTTTTTTGCTTCTAAGATGAATCGCTTGTTCCTCATTTGTAAGTTGCTTTGGATAAAAGTTGCTGCTAAATGAATATATGTAGATTTAATGTATTTGATGAGGACTGAGCTTTGCGAATATATAGTATTAATGCGTGTAGTATGCATAAAATGTACTACATCAGCCATGTTGTCATCGTGAGGTGACTCATGTGTCAGTTGTGTTACTGCCATTCCCAACTCCTCTCCGGTGGCCTCATGGGATAGTGTCCATCAGATGCGAAATTCAGAATCTCGGAGGAAACTGTAGTTCATCTATACTTTTTGGCTTCTGTTTTTTTACGAAATTGGTGAATTCGGACACACTACTCATTAAACATACCTGCAATATAGTAGGGTATTATATTCAGATGCAGGGCTTGTGATCCTGAAGACTTTAATTTGGTGTCTCAGGTATTTTTAATTAATGCCCTGGCGACCACCTACACTAGCATCATTGTGACAACTTTTTTAGACAACAATTCATTTTATTACTCTAATAAAATGATTACTGTACCACTGGTGTTAGTCATATTGCAGTATTCATAAGGCTGGAGTAAGACTCATCCTTCTGGTGGATTAAATGGATAAAGTGTTATACAACTCTCAAGGCTCGATGAGCCATTTACACTCTCTGTCAAGAGCCTCCCACTGACACATAACATCATCGCCAGCTATCTACTTAGTTGTCAGCAAAACCAGTGGTTATGAAACAGCATAACTGTTTTTTTGACATGGTTTTTGACGTTTTTTTGTTGTTGTTTTGCAGTAAATAATATTTAAAAGTCCATATTGAGAGCACTTGTCCAAATTCACAATGACGTATGGTTATAGCAGGGGAGGGCCACCTTCCAGCAGATTTAGCTCTAGCTCAAATTAAACACAGTTGAAACCTGGTCTTCAGGATCACTAGAAACTTCCAGGCTGGTGTGCTGGAGCTACACTCTGCAGGAAAGCGGTCCTTCAGAAGAGGGATTACACACACCTGAGTTATAGGCTTATTTTCTGGAATTTTGTGTGGCCTTTTTGTTAAATGTTAAACCTGTTTTTCTTCAGTTTTCTTCCATAAGCTGGGCGTTTAAACAAATGGCATTTATATGGGGATATAAAAGGTTTGATCAAATCATTAAATAAATGATTAACAATTTTCTGAAGAAAGTTAAAGCGGTACTTCAGCGCTGGGAAGATGAATCTGTATTTAAACTGGGTCATCAATGTAGTAGAAATGTGAAATTATTTTTTTATTTGGTGCCTTCTAGACTGAGAAAAGACAAAAAATCATAGACAGTAAAAGAAATGGACGGAGCGTTCCCATTGACGTCTACGGCGAAAGAATGAAGTCAACCTAGGGGCACTCACTTCCTGATGGCTGAGCGAACTGCGCAGGCTCAGACTGAGCTTGAGGACGTAGATGTGACGTGAGCCTCCTGTCTGACAGCTGTGAGTCTTCTAGTAGTTGTGGAAAGCGAAATCTGAATCACGTTGTTTAAATATTTTCTCCCGTTGCTTTTGGCTCACTATGGGCTTCTCCCCATTCTTCCCCCTTGACTTTATCAGACTAGTCTCCAGGACATGTCTCCACGTCCCCCCGACTGTCTCATAGACAGTAAAAGATTGCCTGCGAGCGTCTCCTCCTGTCTATACGGTAATTTCTCAACTGTGCGACAGGGTCGCGTTGGTTATGACGCAATCATTAGCCTATTTTTACAAAAACAGCTTCTGCGGGGCGATAGTGTAAGATACAAGGTAACGGAGCCTTTTATACATTGTCGTGTTTCTTTAGAAATAAACAATGGACAAATGGAGTCTTTAAACGTCTCAGATGTAAAGTTATTCACTGTCAAAGTGACTCAAAAATGAATGGGAGTCAATGGGATGCTAACAGCAGGTGATGGCTTGGTTAGCAATGGCAGCCCCTAGGGGTGGAACGCTTTCCGAGCGCTAGATTACCCCCTTGCAAAAAATGTATTTTTGTCTCATGGGGATGAAAGACTACAATTCCCAGAATGCTTCGCTGCCCTGTAAGGCCATTACCAAAGCCACCAACTTGATTACAGTGACTGAGTTAGAGAAGACACTACAATTAAAAACTGAACGTGTCTGTTCAATATAATGAGTGAGTCACCGCACGAGTATCACAGCACTGAGCACTAACTGCAGGAGTTTTTCCAGAAATAAAATGCATACATCTCTTGTCTCAGGGGGATATGAGGGGGGAAAGCACGATCATTTTAATATACTCCAGGGTTTCTACTGATACAAAGCCATATGCTAATCGCTGAAGTAACCCTTTAAATTCTCTTAATATGTAGATTAAATGTAGAATTAAATGTTTTACATCGAAGGTGTCTATAAATTAGGGGTGTCAACAATAATCGATTCGGCGATGCATCGCGATGCGGGGCATGAACGATTCAGCATCGATGCGGCAAAGTGCCATAATCGATTATGTCACTGTTTATTTTCTGGCGGAAGTTTCAAATACTTCTGGTTCCGAGAGAATAACAACAACAACAAGGAAGATGGCTGAGGCGGAGGGAGATGACCGCGATAGACGGGTTATTAAAAACGCGCTAACGACCCGAGGTGATTAGGATTGTACGTATATATTTTTTTGCACAATAATCAATGAATCTATAATGACGAAATACGGCGCAATTCACCTTTATTCCACAAGGTGGCAATGTCTGATAAGCAATGATGAAGTGACGTTTCACTCATAGTTACCTCTGACAGAAAACGAAACAATAATTATAATCTGCAAAACTTGAAATGGCTCAGTGATTTACTGCAGAGAGCAAGTACTAAACACAATCATATATTAGTGTCACTGTCTCTTGATGATGGATGTGGTCAAGAAGCTGTCAGTGATCAAAATATTGATTTTGAAGACATTGAAAATGAGTTTTGAGAATATGCTGGAGATCGCGAATATGAGGCAGAGGCTGAATATACTGGTAAACGAGCTCTGACGAGGACAGATGATGATGGTATTAAACATCTGCTAAAACTGAATCCTTCCAAGCTCCAAAAGGTAACGAAATAGGTTTTATTTTATTCTTCTGTAGCTGTTACTCTAAAATCAGGAGTTTTATATATCATCACGACAGGTAGAGGTCTATCCATGTTAAATATAGATCTGGGTCGCTAACGACCTGAATATGTAAGAATGTTTGGTGGAGGGTTAATTGCATTTTATTTAATTACATTTTATTTTATTTAATAACTTTTATGTCAAAGATACAGGAGACACATAGCAGCCAATACAATCTGTTGTTTAATATCTGTTTTTTTTTTTTTTTTTACTGATGAAAAATGTGCTTTGTGTGCAGTAGAATTTTGATGCATCACAATGCATCGTAGAATCGAATCGAATCGAATCGTTACCTGGTGAATCGTAATCGAATCGAATCGTGAAGGAAGTGCCAATGCACACCCCTACTATAAATATAAAAAAATATTCAATCAGGAACTGCAGAATGACTTCAAACAAACCAGATCAAATGCAGTAAAATTCAACAGTTTGTGTTAACCAGCCTCACAAATGAAGCACAGACTAAATGTGGGTTTTCTTCCTTTTAGTGATGTACATCCGAGTTAAACACATTATCAAAAAAGAAAAAAAAAAGTAGGGTGGGTACTTTAGTTTATGCATTGGTTGTTGTTTCGACGGAGGCAGATTTAAATGCTCAAGGTTGAATCTAAAGAAGGGGCAGGGTTTAAGCAGATAAAATGATTGAATAAGACTGGTGTACCACCAGTCACCAGGGTATCACCAGAGAGAGGTCTGTCAGTTATGATATATTGATAAAAATGTCATGGCCAAATTTTGTTTTTGAATTTATTTATTTTTTCCGAATCCATGGATAAATCGTTCACATTCGTACATTTTAAAAAGTGTTGGTTGTGTGGAACGTCTGTAAAGTGAGAATTTGTAAACTAAAGATCTCCCAATGTGCATAACAGCAAAAGATTCACAGGACCATTTTTAGCACCTAATGTTAAAATGTTTTGGTCGACACATTCCCATTTACTTTTAGGGTTTCTTTAATCATTCTCTTTATTTGTCCACTTTCGACCACTTCTGTCCTGTTTTCTTCAAGTGGGGGTCTATGGGTGATCTAATGATGCATTAAGCTTATGCAGTTTGCATATGACCGTGAACGGACATTAGAGAAAAACATACGGTAAGTAGCAGCTTTCGTTTCGTTTCGTTTCTGTGTTTACGCATTAGACCAGGTGGACACTATCTGCGGCCTTTTGTGGCTACTTGAACACATTTGCAGTACGAAAGCAATTCAGTCAAATGTGTTTTTGACTACCACTGGAAGTGGTCAAAAGCGGACAAGCTCAAAACACTTTAGACCCTGTTTTACAATTGTATTTAGCATCATCTACTTCTGATCTGATCAACAAAAACGCATCTTGATACCAGGTGTAAACAGAGCCATATTAATGAGTAGGGCTGTAACGATATGCGATATGAAATCGAAATCGCAATACGCAGGTCCACGAACCTGTATCGCGATGTGAGAAGGCAGAATCGCGACACACCCCTTCCAACTGCCAGAATTATCCTTCCTGTCCAGGTCCAACTTTTAAGTGAGCAGTATGGCAACATTTCAGCTACCAGGTGGAGAACAAGGATGGCAATCGTGTAGTTGACAAGACCCACACAATTTGCCGTAAGTGTTTCAAGAAGCTTCCCCAACCAGCTGGCAACGTGGTGTGAGCGTGGCGTTTCTGTTGCGTGTCATCCGCGGGGCGGCTGCGTGGCGTTTTCTCTTTCTTTGCACACCAGAAGCGTGTCTGACGCGGCGCTTCTGTTCGTATTGATGTACAGGAGGCCCTATACTTCATGTTAAATATATATTGCCTATTGGTACCGCAAAGAAAACGTCGGCAGTAGCCCATTGACCATACAGATATATGGTATTGACGGCAAAATAGGCTACAGAATACTGTACAGAATAAAAATGTTTTGTCCCCCCATATCGAGGTTTGTATCGTACCGTGGGTCAAAAATCGTGATACGAACCGAATCGTGGGTTTGGTGTATCGTTACAGCCCTATTAATGAGGTGACACCACTTAACTACACTTAAAATTCTGGGTAAAAAACAACCCAATGTTAGGTCAAATATGGACTAACCCAGCAATTGGGCTGTTTTAACCCAGTGATTGGGTTGTCTTAAGCAAATATTTAACCTAACCGCAAGGTTAAAACAACTCAATTGCTGGGTTAGTCCATATTTGACCCAACATTTGGTTAAAACAACCCAGCATTATTTAGAGTATATAAATGCACACCAGTACATTTGTGAGATGCAGTTAACACCTGCTTTTAATTATCAAACATTTAGAAAATTATATTTTAGTAGCAAGAAAACACTAACATCTGAGAGAAAGTAAAGAGACAGATCTCAAACGTCAGACAGAAATCTGAAAGGAATGTGATATAATATTGGTGGTCAAATCGATCTACTTGTGTGAATAGGGATCTTATTAAGCAGTACATCTGCTATCTCCAGCAGCAGCTGGGGGGAGTCATGCTCCAGTAGCCCCTCACAATAGTGAGCAGATTTAGCGGCGCTCCAGCAGGAACACATTCATCTCACGTCCCCCTACACGACAATGGCCTCATCATTGGCCACATCAGTCTATTGAGGCGTGCCCGCAACCTTCAGCACCCATCAAACCTGCCAAGAGAATATATGGCTTTTCACAAATCTTTTCCAAACTCTCTCTCTCTCTCTCTCTCTCTCTCTCTCTCTCTCTCTCTCTCTCTCTCTCTCTCTCTCTCTCTCTCTCTCTCTCTCTCTCTCTCTCTCTCTCTCTCTCTCTCAATATCTCTAATAACAGAATTTAAAAAATCCTTTAGAATTTAGAAATCAGATTTCAGGTGGATGTCTTTGTTTATTAGCAGCATCATAATAAAATAATTTACAGCAAAACAAAAGATGCCATCTATGCTTTCATGCCCGAAAACATTATTTTTTTCTTATGTTTCATAATAAACTGAACAAACTCAGTACCGACTCGTTTTCCATCAGTTTATTTTTGTGAATTCATGTGTGCAAAGGATTGTGGGTGATTTAAGGCCAAGAAGGATGCATCCAATGCGTCTTTTAAAACAGGCCGAATGAAGGACGCGAAAAGAAGGCTGCCTTCCAAGGATCCTTTAAACTGAGATGGCCTTTCAGCAACTTTTGATGATGTAGCAACCAAGGTATGCCGCCTTCGTACATTGCAACCTTTCTTTTGAGACACACCTAGATCTGTGCATGTTAACCTCACATCCCTAGCCCCAGGAGGCACATTAGAAGCTGAAGTGTTTAGCGTCCTTGTTAGCGCGCCTGCCGATCATGTTGATGATGTTGGTTCAAATCTTGCTTGTAGCTAGTGTGAGTAGGACCAGTTACATTGGTGCCGTGACCCAGATAGAAGTGAGATTTAGGGGCTAAATGTAACGGATGCCAGCTAGTAAAGAGTTGTGCAAGTAAACCTCACCCCCCTGTTAGTGCGTCCTTGTTAGCGCGTCCACCTTCCATGTTGATGACGTTGGTTCAAACCCTGTTCAGAGCTGGTGCAAGTATGACCAGTTACATTAGTGCCGTGACCTGGATAGGAGTGAGATTTACGGGGCTGAGTGTAACGGAAGCCAGCTAGTAAAGAGTTGTGCAAGTAAACCTCACTTCCCTGGTATCCAGAGGCACACTAGCAACTAATGCCAGAGGCTGCAGTCTTTAGCGTCCTTGTCAGCTCGCCTGCCTCCCTTTTTGGTGACGCTGGTTTGAATCCCGTTCCGATAGGGTTGAGTAGTGCTGATACCCAGATGGGAGTGAGGTTTAGGGGGCTGAGTGTAACGGAGGCCAGTTAGTAAAGAGTTGTGCCAGTATTCTTTACTCAACCTTGCTTCAAGAGAGTGAAGCCAGTACACTAGCAACTAATGCTAGACAGCTGCAGTACATTAACTAGTTTTAGCAGTTTATAACTTCCAAATGTCTCCATGGATTGGTTACAATATAGGCCTTCATCAGATTGAACATTTTCAGAGCCAAATTTTTGGCCATTCTGTCATTTTTTTAGGGTCTCATCTTCCTGCTTTTGTTTTGTTTAAATGTCTTTGGTCTGTGTTACGTTCATATATCATTCGAACCACATCAGAGTTTGTTTGGTGCGCACCAGGGTTCGGATGGCAGCCTTCGCACTTATGAACCACACTAACAGAGCAATCACACCAAGGTTCATCCAAGGTTCATTTGAATTGAATCAAACATGGCAAGTGTGCTGAATTTAATCAAACATGGCAAGTGTGAACACAATATAAGTAAAGTTCCTAAACATAATTCCGGGAGGAGTGAACCCATCTAATCTTTCAATGAACTGTTGGAGCATATAAGCAGATCCGGCATCAGATGTTTTAGCATCCCTCCACCTCCCCAACTCCACCAACATAATTTAGGCATCTTGCTACCAGACGCTAGCCTAGAAATCTAGACGTACCCTAGCGGCAGCAAATTTTATCTGCCCGCGAGTGTCGTCTAGCAACTCTCAATACCCTTCTGAGCTGTATTCGCCTAACTCTTGCCGGGCCAATAATTGGGCGGGGGGCCATAATGACAACGGCCGAGTTGCGTTTGCGTGCTTCTAGTAAACACAGAAACTGGCGAACGGCAGTCTTTCTAATCAGCTTTGACCGTGACTCTGGAAGACTTGGAGTTGAGCTTTTCTCTGAGAAAAGAACAGAACGGCACTGAAGTCATTCTTAAAAGGGAAGATGTGTTCTGAGTTTTGCTGACCAGATACAGTGAATGTTTAATCTATCAACAAGCTCTGTTTCACCTTCGTTGCTCTGGTTGGTGGTAGAACTGGTAGCGCTAGCCTATCGCGTGCAGAGGGAGTTTGAAAGACAACCGTTTATCCCGCCCCTCGGAATGAGCCCTGTCAATGGTGAGTTTCCAGACCAAACATCTTGAATGTGGGTCTGGCTTGTCAGGCTAACCAGACGCATCTTCCAAGCATTAGTAGTCCCACTGGGGGGTATACCCACGCTCGAGTTGAAGCTGCTTCCTCAAGCCCCTCCACTGCGGACAGCAATCCAAATAAGTTTAACTTTTAAAAGATTATTTGGGCAAAACAAACTCATGAACTTGAAAGTAAATGGAATGCATAATCTCCTGCTTCTTGGCTATTTCTCTTGCCAAAACATCCAACCTAATCTCACTGAAAAACATAACTATATTACAAGGTGGTGTCTTTGTATGAATTAGTACAATGTAAATTATACATAAACGTACAATTATTTAAAAAAGCATGAAACATTAAACATGATGTCAACCCCTATACAATCTATCCCTGGAGCATAAGCAGATCAATTTCATATGAATAAGCCACCAATTTGCCAAAATGTTAAATAGTTAGAAATTGCCATGAGATTATTTTGACAGATCTCATTCATCGGGTGTCTCCTTTAGGATTGAGTTTCAGAAGAGATCCCAATAATGTCTCGTTCGGATTTGTCAAGATAAATCTGCAATCAATTGTCAGAGATCTCAACCATTTCTCATCAAATTCTTCCATAACCTAATATCTAAGCTATGCTATCCAAATTTATTTTATAGCTCTAGACTTTTACTGTGTGTCAAGAATTGTTTAATTTGTGTTCTTTTGTTGGATAAACGTCACTGAGCGAACTTTAAGCTTACATGAAACAACTGAACTGCAAGAAGTCTCGTGCTATGCAAGAATGCCTGAACAAAGTGTCATAATGCATTTTTTTATTTTCGATTTGCATGTTTCCTAATGAGTGAACTCCTTATACATTCCCAACGATCTGACATTTTATGATGGAGATGTTCTAAATGACTGTTATTATGATGCTTATCTGGTCTTGAGTCCAGTGTGTGGGCTAAGATGCTTTCACCCACTGAAGCCACTTCACTTTGGATGAGATAATTGTTTTAAAAGCAGCCATACATATCCCAATCGCTCAGTGCAGAACTGTCCAACCATGTCTGGAGACAGCTGCATTCACCTCTGGTAAGAGCTACACTCTATTTCCACCATAGATCTACTAGATTTTAAATCTTTCCAAGAAATCCATCGTTAAAACATTGTTCATTCAATCTTCATGTACTTTTACCTGGCAAAACATTGATCATCTTCACCATCACTGTTTGCACTAAAATTGTATTAATGACGTTCAGGACAGGATTTTGCTATCTAATAGACACTAGAATAATTGATTGGTCTGAATAGGGAAGTGTCTTTTTTATTGTTTGCCGGTTTCCCAGAATTTATATAATTATTGTTCAGATATTGCACTTGTGTAGCTTAATTAATTGAACTTTGTCTCAGATGTTTCTTCTAATATTTCTTTAGAGATATAAAAAAAATAGCACAGATTTTAACACTAGAAGTCCCAGAGATTTGTAGCCCTCCTTTAGCCAACTGGATGCTAACTGGCTAGTCTTTTGGCTATCATTAGCATCAATTCATGTGTAAATATGGTCATTACCTGAGCAATCTGCAGGGGGGTTTGGGGTGTGTGTGTGAATGGTTACTAGTGGCTTGTTTGTATGTGTGGGGGAGGGAGGGCTGCTAAAAGCAGAGAACTTGATTGACCATGTCTCACATGGACATGGGTAGAAATGTTACCACGGGCAATTCACTTGCACATAAACTTATTAGCCGGAAAACCACCATCCTCGGCACAGTCAACAAGATTTCCCAGGAAACCCCTCTATCCGCTAGACACACAGATCGCAATGAATTCACCACTCAGGTATGTTGCAGGTCTTTTGTGGTTCTATGTTTGTGTTTCTAAATTTTAGAATCAACACCGCCAAGTGTTTCATTGTGTGTAAAAGTGCTATGAAAATAACAATATCTTATTTATTAGGTGTTCCCTATATCGAGGGAACTTCGCACTGCGTCGAAACGAAGAAATTGGGGATACTCCCTAAGCATGAACGCGTCTGAAGTATGAATGAAACTAGTCCAATCTTTATTGGTCCTACGTCATGACGTAGATGTGACGGCATACCCGGAAGCTATAAAGGGGAGCCCGGCGCATTGTAGCGTCAGTTATCGCTCTACAGCAATAACGCTCTGTGTGTGTGTTTGAAGCACTGTCTGTCTATTTATTGTTGTCTGTCCCATATATCAAAAAGAAAAGAAAAGAGACCTAGAAACATATATATAAAATAAATATGTCGAACACTGAGTTTAAGAGGTGCGTGCATCCGTGTCCCCGCTACATCTCGGGAGTGGACACGCACTCTCTATGTGTTCAGTGCCTGGGCGTTCAGCATGCTCAGGTGGCTCTCGAGGGAGCCGCCTGCAGTCATTGCGAGCTGCTGACGCTCAGGGTACTAAGGTCTCGGTTGGCGGTCTTTGATGAGGCCGGCCAACCACGTGAGCCCCGCCCCTCTCGCAAGCTATCTGTCACCCGAATCGGCATCGTCCCTAAAAGCTCTACTGCCCACCAAGCCATGCAGGGACACATCGGCGTTGGTGGGCAGGGCATATATGGTGGCGGGTCGGGCTGGTAGCTCTCTGCACACGTTGTCTAACTTGCAGGCGTACCAGGCCGACCTTCTCAAAGAGCTAGACGAGGGAGAAGGTCCCTCTCCTGAGGACATTTTAGAACTTAGGAAGGCTGCTGATCTGTCTCTCCGCGTCACCAAGGAGACAGCCCGTACCATCGGCTTCAAGGCTTCTGGTGGGTGTGTAGACTCGTAGGAGTGAGTAAAAGTATGCGGGTGCTGAGCTTGTGGAAGATCCAGCAAGAGTCAGGGCTTTGAATTGGATCCAGGCAGCGAGTGGTAGAAAATGCAGAGAGATGAAGAGAGGTGTGACATGAGCCATTTTGGGCTCATTGAATACAAGGCGTGCCGCAGCATTCTGGGTCATTTGCAGCGGTTTGATTGCACAAGATGGAAGTCCAGCCAGAAGCGCATTGCAATAGTCAAGTCTAGAAATGACCAGGGCTTGGACAAGAAGCTGTGTTGCATGCTCCGTAAGGAACGGTCTGATTTTCCTGATGTTGTGCAATGCAAACCTGCATGACTGGGCTGAGATGTGGTCTTTGAAGGACAGCTGGTCATCAAAGATTACTCCAAGATTTCTGACCGACTTTGAAGGGGTAATCAATGATGAACCTAGCTGGATGGTAAAATTATGTTGTATGAAATGGTTGGTTTCTTTATTTTATTTTGTACTATTTTTATCAATAAATCTCAGCAACAAAGGAAAAAAAAAACATGTGTGTTGATTTCTCCCTAAGATGGCTCCCTAAGATTCAAGTTTCCTGGAAGTGGCTCAGCATGGCCCCACATTGTTTACATAACAAAAGCAACTGTTCACAGGTGATTAAGGATATTAGCCTAAAGCCTTCCAGCCCATCGGCTGTCCTGCGGGTTTTATAGGTAGAAAAGCCAAATGGCTGCTCTCTGGGACTTCTAGTGTTAAAGAAATTTCTTGAGAAATGTTTGAGTGCATTGCTGACTTTGGCATCTTGGAACCTCATACATTTTGCAATATTGTTGATATTTCTTCTAAATCTAGAGAATATGTGAGAGATTACTGTTCTTTTACCCATCATCTAAGAACCAGGGATCTTAAGCAAAAGTGTCAAATTGCTCTCTATTTAATCACAATGTTATCTTGAAGAAACCAATGAGATACTAAAGATCTCATTCATGATTTCATTCATCCTTTTCCCTGTTCTTGCTATGAATATTTATTTTCTGTATTACAACCACATAAATCCAGATCATAGTGATTTATTTATTTATTTATTTTGTGAGATTTCCCAACCTTAGACGTTGCATTTGAAAATAATTGAAATTGTTAGAAGGAATGAAATAATATTAGCAGTGTTTATTTGTTCATGGTGAAGGACATTAGTCCACCCTTTGATACAGCTGTACTCACAGAAATAGGCAAAAAACGTCTCAATGGTGTATTATTATTGTTCATATTGCTGATACTTGGGGGTTAGAGATATGAACAAACCCCTATGCCTAAGTTTTTTGACATACATAAATGGTATCTCAAATCATTTGGCTTACTGACAAAAGGACATATAAGAAATGTCGTAATATTTGAAAGGGTACATAACACACCGTTTCTTAGAGATTTGATTTGATTTCACACTGCAACTCAGTCTGGAAACCTGTACATTCTTTTATCCTGCTTCTGTCACACTTTTGCTGGAACCAATCACAGACTGGCTTATCCACCTGGTGCGCTATTGGCGGGTTTAACATGATGACAGATAGAGAAACGATGGGTCGTTCCCTTACAGTCTATGGTCGTTGCCCGTTGATCGCGCCTCTTGTGGTCTGATTGGTTAAAGCACTATCCAATTTGTGTACAGAGTTATTTGAATAATGCCAGTTGATCACACACTTTTGCAGTAGAAAAGACAGAGCAGACTCCCCAGACCAATGTTCAATCTTAAATTGAGCTTGGTCTGGTGATAGCCAGACAAAGAAAATGCTGCCCATCTCATGGTAATCTTAAGTACGTAGTATTGCATCCTTCAAATTTTAGAAGTCTTTATTTTGTTATCATATTCATAAAAGACAGATGCGCTGTACCAATTATTTCCGAAAACAATGAGCTTATCCAGGCGTGCAGTGGGTGGAGCTAAAGAGTCATGAGTGCACACATGCACGCACGCACACACACACACAGACAAACACACCCTAACACAATACATCATGGCATTCACTATACATTCGTGTTTACATTATATACACTTATGCGACGATTGCCAACAAAACACAGATATAGACTTGAGTGCGGCCTTTAATACGGTAGATCATTCTATTCTTCTTCATCATCTGGAGCATTGGGTGGGTATCAAAGGACCTGCTTTGGAATGGTTTAAATCATACTTGTCAAATAGGAAGCTTAGTGTTGGTATTGGGGAATACTCATCGAAGGCTGCTCCTTTGTCTTGTGCTGTTCCGCAGGGATCCATTTTGGCTCAGTTCTTTTCACATTATATATGCTTCCATTTTCAGAAAACATGGGTTGTCGTTCTACTGCTATGCGGACGACAATCAAGTTTATTTACCTTTAAAACCAAATTGTGATAGATTGGAAAGAATTACGGCCTGCCTATCTGATGTGAAAGCTTGGTTATCTCAAAATTTTGTTCATTTTAATGAAAATAAAACTGAAATTATAGTATTCGGCTCATCGAATTCTATTAGTCAAATAACCTTAGGTAATGTCTTGGGTGAAAAACTCTAGGGTGAAAGTCTTGGGTGAAAAACTTAGGTTTGGTTTTTGATGATGTCTGAAATTTGACAAGCAGATAAGCTCAGTGGTCAAATCATGCTTTTTCCAATTGCGTCTTTTATCTAGAGTAAAACCATTTCTATCTTTTAAAAACTTTGAAAGACTAATTCATGCTTTTTTAACATCGAGGCTGGACTACTGTAACTCACTTTATTTCGGGATTAGCCAATCAGCTTTATCCTGGATACAGGTAGTACAAAATGCGGTGACAAGACATCTAACAGGCACTAGAAAGCGGGAACATATCACTCTAGTCCAACGTTATTTGCACTAGCTACCGGTACAATATCGTGTTGAATTTAAAAATCTTCTTCTGGTTTTTAAATCTTTACATGGTTTGGCCCCTCCTTACCTTTCGGACTTACTGACAAAACATTGACCAGTTAAGTCTCCCTAGTCGTCAAATTAGAGATACTTATGTATATGGAAAACAAAGTTGAAAAGTAGGGGGGACCGGGCGTTCTCATCAGCTGTGCCTAGACTATGGAACGCGTTACCTTAAAATATTAGATGAGCCCCTTCCTTGGCTGTTTTTAAATCTTGGCTAAAAACCTATCTTTTTGATTTGGCTGAGGATGAAATGGATTGTTTTTGTATTGTGTTTTACTTTGTCTTTTGTATTGATGTAAAGCACACTGATCAACTAGTGTTGTGTTTAGTAGTGCTATATAAATAAAATTGACATTGACATTGACATTTGATTCAGTTTCACCCACCGCCTGCGGTTTTAACTCATGACCAGTAACAAACAAACAAACGCTTGCAGAACTCTGGAAAAACAAACTGCATCCACTGTTTCCTTAACGCTTGGTTATTTGTGAAGCTGAACAAGGTTATCTTTCCCTCACAACCAAAAACACACTTCTTTAGTGACGTTGTTGATTTTGTGGTCTAAAAACAAAATGACAGCGATGCGGATGTCTTCCGTATCCCGAACTCAGCTCGTTGATGAGCTGTTCAGCTCTTGTTCTCTTGCTCGAGGTTGATGTGTACATGCGCTCATCCGGGAGAAGTGGCCATACAAGCAATTCCATACAGGGCCATACTTGGAAAAACTTTCTGAAACATATTTGAATACTGAAGGAGTCGTACGTCCAACAGTGTTTATTTAATTTCCTTTTTTTTCTTTTTTCTTTTTTTTACCTTTGGGCATGCATGAGAATCCAACTTTTTAACAGTGTAAATAAGTCAGAATAGATCAAATTGCATCAGACCACATGCATGCTAAACCCTCCTCAGAACACCTTAGGAATGATTACTATGGTAGCTACTGACTAAATAAAATAAAAAAAATTCTCAATTAAATTTTCCACTCAAAAAATACTGGGTTGTTGTTGGCCCTGTTTGGGTCAAATATGGAAAAACCCAACCGTTTAATACATTTTAAATTCATTTTAAACCAAATTGTTAGGTTTCTCCATATTTGACCCAAACAGCCCAATATTTTTTTTAGAGTATAGCATAAAAAGAGCATTTAACTTTAGATATTGGAAAACCACAAAAAGTGAAATGTGCTTTGATGAGTAAATTAACCTTGGGTGGCCCATCAGTGGTGGGGGATTTGATGAATTTGACATGATTGTCACCCCAAGGCAAAGCTATGCGAATCGACACCTGCCTCACAACAGCCCAGACTCAAGTGTGTATGGAAACAATCACAACGGCTGTGTAAATACACTGGATCTCCAGCTGTGATGCACTGATTGTGGAAAGAAGCGAAGGAAAAAAATTATGAAATGAATATGAAGAGACAGCTGTGTGTCTTCTGCTGTTGTAGCTAATAATGTACACAAATGATGCATGACGAGACAAAGGTCAGATGTTGTCCCTTTCGCATAAATAGACAAATTTGCGATCAAAATTGCTTTCCATACATTTTTTTATAGAAAATATAGTATGGTTATTTGTATATTGGTCATTCCTGTTATGCAGTCTGTCTGGAATTCTGTAGATTTATGCTTGTATTGTAATTTAAAGGGATACTTCACCGCTTTTGCACAATAAACTGTTATTCCCTTAACTAAAACGAGTTGATACATACAGACCATACGTCTGAGTTTGTGCTCTTAATCTCTCTGACGCACGGTGACGATCTGATAGCTTTTAGCTTAGCCCACTAAGCCCAGTTCATTCACTATGGAACCAAACAGAGATCAAGTTAGAAGCGACCAAACACCTCCACGTTTCCCTATTTAAATACAGTTACACGAATAGTTCAATGATCAAGTATGGTGACATAAAATAAAACGTGGCGCTTTTCTGAGCGGATTAAAAAGGAGAACTATAATGTATGGTGGAATAGATCTTCTGAGAGTACTTCGACTTGGCGCAGTAAAAAGTCCCGCCTGAAACCTCCTCCCTCACATCTCCCCCTCCCCCCTATTGACAGAAATGAGAGAGGGAGGGGAGATGTGAGGGAGGATGTTTCAGCGGGGACTTTTTACTGCGCCGAGTCGAAGTACTATGAATATGAAAAAGCCGTGAAGTATCCCTTTTAAGGAAATATTTCAATGAAAGGATAAACTTGACTTGATTATTTCCACATTTTATTATAAACACAGAGGTAAGAAAATGAACAGAATTTCAGAAGAGTTGTCGGTTTGCAGGGCTACTTTCAAATGTTTGCAACACCCCAAACCCTTCATAATAAATTGGTGTAAAACTAACATAATCAATTTATGTTAATAATTTTATCTGTTACGCACACATGATGGGGACATATAAATGTCCTGCATAACAGGAGTGAGCCCTATATTGTATCTTAATAACTATGTGCATTAGGCATCTGTCAGCATGACCTTTTTTTCATTATGATCTTCATAAAATGTCAAACAGTGAGTGGATAATGTTCTGAGTGGGATGATGAACCGCAAACCTAAGTAGGACATTTGCCTAAAGCATCAGCCAACAGTCCAATTGAGAGTAAAACTTATGTTCCTCAGTATTTTTTAATTATAGATTTTAATTCATCTTCATAACCTGCTTTGAAAGGGTATTGCTGATAATTTCACACATTTGAGGATGTAACCTGTGAAATCCTTTAAATTACAGAAGGCAAAGGATCAACAATATATTTATATCATTGATACATTGCAGAATAGTTAAAGCTACACTGTGTAATTTTTTTTAGTTTATTCTTTGCTAAAAATACTTAGTTCTTTCAAAAATATATGTGCGCATTAATGTATATTTACTTCTTTCAAGTAATAAAGTATTCTTGAAAGTTTATAATATGCCATTGAAAATACATACAGGTGAGGGGTTCGTATGCTGGTCGCCATGTTGCCCCTCCATCTTGAAAGTACATTAGCCAAAGAGGGACATATCCGTAAATTCAAGCTTTGCTTTTCGCGTTTTAACACTCGATGGCACCGTGCCGAATGTGAAGAGGGGGATTGCCGTTAATCTGGCACTAAATCGGCCACCGTAGGAGTTAAAACGAAATCAGAATTGAGAGGAACAGAAACTAATATTCACTGGATGGTCATATACCTTTTCACTGCTAGATGGGGGAACATATCACACAGTGTAGCTTTAAACACTGCATGGGCTGGTTGATGTTTGGTATCCAGTCAGTAGCTCTGTCTTTATTGTCGTACTAACATCTGGTTACAGCCAAACATTTCATGAAGTACCTTATTAATGAGGCAGCTCTAAAGGCCCATTGCTGCATTCATCTTTCCCTCAATCCTAACTAATCTTCCAGTTCCTGCTGCTGAAAAACATCCCCACAGCATGATGCTGCCACCACCATGATTCACTGTAGAAATGGTACTGGCCATCTTTGTTTCATCAGACCAGAGAATTTAGTTTCTCATGGTCTGATAGTCCTTCAGGTGCCTTTTGGTAAACTCTATATGGGCTGTCATGTGCCTTTTACTAAGGAGTGGCTTCTGTCTGGCCATTCAGGCCGAATTGGTGGAGTGCTGTAGAGATGCTGGAGCTTTGTCGGAGTGACCATAATGTTCTTGGTCACCTCCCTGACTAAGGCTCTTCTCCCCTGATCGCTCAGTTTGGCCAGGCGGCCAGCTCTAGGAAGAGTCCTGTTGGTTCCAAACTTCATTTATGGATGATGGAAGCCATTGTGCTCATTGGGACCTTCAATGCTTCAGAAATTGTTCTGTACCCTTCCCCAGATCTATGCCTCTATCCTGTTTCGGAGGTCTGCAGACTATTCCTTGTACTTCAAGGCTTTGGGTTGTGCTCTGACATGAACTGTTAATTGATATACTAAGGTGTCCAATCAACTGAATTTTACCACAGGTGGAATTAAGTTGTAGAAATATCTCAAGGATTATCAGTGAACACCAGATGTACCTGAGCTCAATAGTGAGTGTCATGACAAAGGCTGTGAATACTTATGTACATGTAATTTTGTCGTTTAAAAAAAAAAATAATAATTTGCAAAGACTTAAAAAAAACATCATTTTGGATTTAGGCTGTAACATAACAAAATGTAGAAAAAGTGAAGCGCTGTGAATACTTTTCGGATGCACTGTATGTATATTGTCAGAATCATATTTCTATTTGGCTTCATTTGACAAATGACAAAAATTTGACAAATGTTTCTCTCATTTGTCTATTTACATAACTCAGAACGAGGAAGTACAGGATGTAGTCATCCGGAAGGGCAAGAGCTATGATCACGTAATATGACTGACAGATCTAGAGTGAATGAGTGCTCTCTGACTCATAACATACTCGCACCTGGAAGAAAACAGACACACAGCATTCTATACACTGTTTCAAGCTCTTCAGATTGCATAATTAAGTGGACATTTATAGAAATTGTATCCTGTATACAGATATATCTAATAGCCTAAACATGTATGAATAAATCTGTTCTCAGACACCAATGATAACAAGAACTCAATATCCATTCTCTTATCTCTTCCTGAATACTTTTCTTTGGCGTTTACACTGCTTTTCAAAACAGCCATTTGCCCTTTTGTGCAACACCAGTGGCTCCAGGCAGGTGATCCAAAGCTCAAATCTAATTGGACAGCCTGTTTCATCGTGGAGCGATGGAAAATAATAGACACACTGGTAGAAAAGAAAATCACACTCGGTTGAATAAATACTGTATATTTAGACATACTACATATTTGACGTGCTGTTTTTCACACACTAGAAAGCAAATGCAGGCAGACTTTTTTTTTACCTGGCAAAAACTTGGCGTACTCCAGCAATGCCTAGGAACTACCCAGAAAACTCAGAACAACCACTTAGCTATAGGCTACGTATAGCAACACCCTGGTAACTGACTACAGCACCTTAACATTTTTGTGTCACATTTTCTTCATATATTTTTTGCTGGTTAAATCCATAAAAAGGGACTGGCGAGTCATAGAGACTGTACTTCCCTTTGAAGAGAAGCACAGAGCAGGTAATGTGTCTGTCTGGCTTATTGTCTGAATTGGGGGACTGGTCTTGGTACAGAGATTCAGTCCAAGTAGGTTGTGGGCCCAGTGCCCACACTAATCATGGGGTCATTATGGCCACTGCTGTGTCTCCGCCTGTGGGTTGGACTGCACCATTTGTAACCCAACAGAGCAGGAAATTTGGCACTTTAGCTGTGGTAACTCAAGCCTGAGAGATCCAGTTGAGGGAGCACCACTTAAAGAGGCTGATCAAATTGGGCCCCTTTAGAAATGAAGGCCGTCAGAGGCCAGGGAGACCCGAAGGGGGGGGGCGGGGAAGTGTCACCGTGATGCATGATGAGGGGCCTCCTCGTGGGTCGGGACGTGGACGACTTCATACAGAGTTATTGATTGCCTGTGGTCCTCCTATCAGCCTGTGATTGATAGTCCTCTTTCTAGAGGTTGAAATATCAGTGCTGGCTTCTCCTCACTGCTTCGAATTATGATGTTTGCCTGGGCTAGTCATATGAGAGAAAGTGCTAGAGAGAGAGAGAGTGCAAAGGAAAGAAAAAGACAGGGAGGGTAAAAAGAGATGATCAAGGTGCACAGTAAGAGGCAGCAGCATCTTCTGACGGAGTCTTCCTGGGTTGCACACGGCAAGTGAACAGCATGGCATCTGGCGTCTCCTCCGGTGTGAAAACTAAACCACGGGGAAGGGAGGGACCTAATGAACACCACGGGAGCTTCATAACAAACCAGAGAAACAGAGAACCAGCCATGAATATTTCAGCTTTCTGCAGCTCTTCAGGTATAGCGCTCTTTCTCTGTAGGCCACACAGATAAACACACAGAGGATGAGGTTGTAGAGGTTGGGCAGCAGACCCTGCTGGTGAGTGTTGTCCCTAGTGAAGTGTGAAAGGCTGCTGAAATTGATTGACAGAGAAGAAAATGCTTGTCAATGTTTGCCAATAATTGGATGTTATAATGGGAGTCGAATGCTGTAATTTACCGGACATCCAGTCAAGCAAAGAGAGGATGGAAGCTCAGGAAAGACTTTAAGGCAGTGTTGATTGATGGAGTGAAGAGTAGAATGGATTGATGGCTTGCATTTGTATGTGACATGCAACAAATCTATGAACCGATAGGTCTAAATTGGGTCTTAGCAACCTCTTAGGTTCAGAAAAAAACTGTCTTCATATAAAGAACTAGTTTTAGCGTTATAGAGTTCCTAAGGAGGCTCTTTGGAGATCTTTTGTGGAAAGATCTCCTTAGGAGATTCACAAGCAGTTCTCTGACATACCCAGAACATCCGGCCCATGAGCTCCCTGTGAATGTTTTTGCTGGGTTTGGGGCCTTAAATTGGCGTATATAAATAAAACTAGGACAAGGACAAGGACAAATAATGATAGATATTATTGAATTTGCTGCAAATGCAGATACACTTAATATTGCTTTTTGTCACACAGAAATGCAGTTGACAGTAAAGCACTGATGATTACGAGCTAGGATGCAGTAAAGTAAATTCACTTCTTTTAAATGCTGTCATCACTTACTCACTCTCGTGTTGTTCCAAACCTGCATGACTTCTGTGAAACACAAAATAAGATGTTTTGAAGAATGTTTGCAACCAAGCCATTTTGGTTAGGCTACCATTTGAATATTGTATGAATCAAAAAAACAGACTCAAATTATTTTATTTTATGCTACACAGCAAATTCACACAAATGTATTTATTCAGTTAGGTTTGGAATGACATTAGGGTGAGTAAATGATCACATTTTTGGGTTGGACAATAATATTTTTTAAGAGTTAACACATCATTTAATAATACACTGATATCTATCTTTCATGAGGCTATTAAATTTCATTAAATCTATTAAAAAAAATGTAATAAAACTTTTAAAGAGGAAAAAAAGCTTTGTCCTTAATTCATGGGATCCAGACTTTAAAACAGAGTTTTTCAGAGTTTTATAGACTATAGTTTAACTGTAGGCCAGTTTCATTTAAAGGCACAATATGTAATGTTTCAGCATTAAAAATATAAAAGATCACTATATCTATGTTATATATTTTTTAAAGTTGTGTGTTTACATTATCCCGACAGTTCCAATTAACTTCTAAATCCAGAGAAATTAATATTTTAATTCGAAGACACGGACCGTGTCTTTATTTCCGTTATGTCGCCAGTCTTTCACGTCATATCCACGTTTGCGTCCTCCTGCGGAACTCGGCGGAACCATAGATATCTATGGGCGGAACCGCCAAACTCAAAGAGGAACACTGACAGACAGTATAAGGGGAACCCCCGTATAAAAAAGTCTGTATGATAATGGATCATGACTACTCTTTGCCTGTACGTTGTGCCAGCTCAACAAAGCGCAAACGTAAGGGTGAAAAAAATGACAGTAGAAGTAGCAAGAGACGTGTAAACCTTGGAGAAGCCTTTGAAAGATGGCGAAATCTTCGTGACAAGCTCGGACTGCAGAGAGATGCTGATCTCGCTTGCGTTTTAATAAACAGGTCATTTAAGTAACCATTCAGCTAACATAATAATCATATAATCATAACATGCTGTATGTTTGCATATTGCATAGTGATCTTGACCACATTGAGACGCGTTTAGCTGAATACCTATACATTTTGTATCGGCTTTTCAAACAGGCGGATTCTGTGTTTTTGGAGACTGAAAGAGCTATTTTTTTAAAAACTGATTCAAAAGTATTTCTATCCGTATATTTGGTGACACGATGATGTCATGTGTAAAACGCAGATGGACTAGCTATTATTGGTTTTATATGTAGCTGGAGAAGGTAACGTTAGCTTCATAAGGTAATATGCCACTATCTTGGTCAATTAATATAAGGCGACCGTCACTTTTATCATATGTTAATACTAGCTACATATAATATTGATTTAATAATGATCTACTTATTCATATATCTCTGAGTTCCAAAATAAATGTTTATTAGAATGATTGATGAACGTGGGGAGCGACACAGCGCGTGTTCCAATGAACAACGTATTGCTGGTGCTGGTTCTCTCATTTACTATGTTTTATGTTGGTAATGATAAACTAAATTGAAATGTATTTCCTTATTGAACAGTTGATATACAGAATGTTCGACAATAGCGGATGCCATGTCAACATATCTATAATTTGAGTAACTCAAATTATGATGCGCGGTTAATATGTCAACATAGCCTACCAACTTATAGGTATGTTGGCATAGCGACCGCCCGCACAACATTCTGTCTCGCACATTATCTAACGTTACTGATAAGTTTGTTAAGTAACGGTAGCTTGCTGCTATTTCATTAGATTGACATTACATAAAGTGAAAAGCCGTAACTAAACTTAACAATAATAGAGATGTAATATAACAATCAATTACCTTGTCAGTGAACATGTTTTCTGCTGGAGATGCCAGATTTGCTGGTTGACAGTGGCAATAATGACAACAACTCCCATGAGCCCACTCACTTTCCCGGCGTCATCAAAGTACGTCAGTTGTTATTATTTTGAATGAGTGACCCCTAGTGGCCAAAAGTTGCATACTGCACGTTTAAATGTAAGATCATAGTAGTCACAGGGTAAAAAACATAGACTGTAAAAACCTTGCTCCTCATTATATGGCTATATGGTTTCTAAAACTATATAAAACATATATAATAATCTATTATATTTGTAAGTAAAAAAAAATTGTGCGGATATTCACCTTTTGCAGTTCCATGCGCTCAAATAGCCTAGGCTACTAATAAATAAATAAATAAATAGAAAAAAGCGCTTAATATGGAGGGGAGGTCTCTCTCGCTTCAGCTTGTCAATTCAGAAGACAAACCAATGGGCCGCTGTCGCTGCATATTGTCAGTGGTACCAAAGAAAAATACAAAAATAAGAATAAAAAAAAAACACTAACAAAGTGCGTCGGCCCACCGGGCAAATGCCCGGTATGCCAGATTACCAGTCCAGCCCTGTGCACAAGGGTAAACTTGTAATAATTTGTTATAATTTGAGTGCTACTAGTAGCTTTCTGGGGGAAATTCAAGCATGCCGCCGTTTGTCTTTCTGTCATTACATCACGTCTGTATACATAAAGAAGGAGTCCAGCTAGGAGTATCGCATGTGAGGATGCTGCAGGTGGCGGATCATTTATAGCCTTTTTTCACAGCAGCTGGAATAATTAAATGTATCATTTTGATGGTGGATTGTAATCCAAAAGGTCCAAACGATATCATCAGTGACAACTGGAGATTCACCCGTACAACAATTAGAGATTAGACTGTACAGAAGATGAAATCTACAGATACACTAAATACATGTAGTCACACAATGCTGATGTTGAGAACAAAGTATAACAATAATAATATTTGCTTAGTTTGATGTGATATGAGCTAAGCAATCGTTAAATGGAATCACTGTTGGTAACATAATTTATAGGGGTGTAAGGATAAATTCATGTAGGATACACTCACAATTCAATAGAAATTGCAATACTCAACGCATGATACATATCACAATATTTGAAGAAAAAAATATATTTATAAAAATATTATTATTATTTATTATTATTATAATTATTATTATTATTATCAGGATCCATTGCATTATTATACATTATATTCAACATTATATATAGTCGTTTAATGTAGTAACGTTACAAAAACTTTTGTACTCACTCTTTCAAGGCAAGCATTGGATCTCTTAAAGGAATTGCATGTAAGAAATGTATTTAAATTAATCATAAAATGGCCCTGATATGTCACTAGACATTCTAGACACTAGAAATCATGTTCATTTCAAATACTTATATCACTGACAACAGTAGTCCGGCCAGGATATTGTCATTTAAAAGTTGTTGTTGCAGCCCTCAACTGATGTTGATGTTGTCATTTTGTGTTTTGGCCTGAAGCTCCGCCCTCGACCTATCTACCAATCACATAGTCAGTAGTGTAGTTACGACAGCTACAGCTACAAACGTTCCTGCTGGATCCTGCAGCCTATCTGGCAACCTCAAATCAGGGGGAGGGGGAGAGGGGATACATCACTCTACAATCATTTGTACGGTTGGTTACCGAGACCCCGTGCTAATATAGCACCGGTACCTACAACCGGTATGTACTGGACGAATCAGAACACAGATTTCGATTCCTCATTTCGATGCCATCAAACGTGCTTTCGGGCTATGGCTGGCGCTGACCCAGAGACACACACGCTCAGCACTCGTCACATATCACAACGATTCAGTGTTTTCAACCACATCATGTTTATTTTAGGTTTCAGCAAAAACACACTGATGTCTATGGAAGTGGCAATAACAATCCTTTCTAACAGTTATAATTTGACTGTGTTTTATTCATATCAGACACACAAGTTACTTTATAGTTTACTCGGTTCTTCTTCGAGTTCACCGGTCACTTGCTATCATGTATTTCGTGAGACGAGGATGAATTTACGTGATGTAAATCCGACAGATCCGATTCTCTGAGGCGCAAACTAACATGGCGGCATCGACTGCACAATATAGACTATGATTATTATAGATCAACTAACATGATCTTTACGACAAAACACATTCACTTACACATATTTGTAAATCAGAATATCAGATAGCTCGTGACATAGGTAACAAGTTTATGAATATTTTGAATAAAAAAGAAAGAAACTAAATAAACCGATACAGCTGAGGCTGTGTGTCATGCTAGAAGCATGATGCGTTGCCATGGAAACAATAAAGTGATGAATTCTAAAACATTTAGCCAGAGAATATCAACAGTATCTGTCTGCAACCTGCAAGACTTCAAGTTACGCCCACTTTGAGTTACGCCCACTTCAAGTTACGCCCACTTCGAGTTACGCCCACTTCGAGTTACGCCTACTTTCAAATTACCGCGAGAGCGATCAGAGAAATGTAAATGCTTTTAAATCGCTCTCGCACGCGTTTAACATAAACTGAATTACCGCGAGTAATTCCAGTAAACGCAAGGAATTGTCCAGTAAACTGAACATACTCGAGTTAATTAAACAGACTCTTAGCTGTTCTAGGAAAAGAAACCTCTAAGATTACATCTTAAAAATGCTTGTTTTGGCTGTATACAGTAAAGCAAGCTGCAATCTGCATTAGTGGCAATATTTATAATGTATAGCTAGAACCCATTTTCACTAATATAGCTATTTTGGAATTGGGCTTTGTGAAACATTTTAAAATAAATAATTAAAAATTATTTTATTAAATGTTTAAAAATAATATTTTTAAAATTTGTTTCATGTCATATTGTATGCCTGATGTGCTCACAATTCATTTTTGACCACACTAATGAACAGCTAAATGCAAAATGCAAACATCTTATGATACTTTGAGAAATTAACTACAAGCACACTCATCACAAAATCTTTTAATGAAGGGCAACACAATGCCAAAACTCCAAGCACATTTTTTTACTCGGACAAGTGAATGACCGTTTTACTTATCCGAAGGACAAGCACATGAACAAGCTTATGTCGAGCACTTTAATGAATGGTGTTTAAAAAATTCCAATGATTTATTAGTAGAATTTTCAATTAAAACAATTTTCTGTTGAAAACCAGATTTTTTTCCACAAAAATCTCTTTTTCCCCAAATCATAAGTCTGGAAAATGGGGGGTTGTCTTATATTCAGGGTTGTCTTATATTCGGGTATATACAGTACTCACAATACTGATACTGAAATCACCCTGTCTGCTAGATTATGGTGTTGCCAATGCCAGAGGTAGAGACACTAGATGTCTCTCTAAGATAGATAAGTATCATTAAATCTTTGCAACAGTGCAGACTTTGGATGTAGTGACAATCGCAATACCATCTGTTGCTCTGTTAGAATCATCATCAAATGAGTCAAAACACAAAACACTGGCAATACAACTCAAAGATATCAAGCTGTCTGTCCTAACCCTCCTTTTACCTTGTGCATGCACTGTAGAAACTATCACACTATTCTATAGCCTGAAGTCTGCTGTCATGCCCTGTTGCACCTATTACAGTACAGGTGTCTAAACAGTTGCCTGTTTTATTCTGTCATCTGCTAGTGCTATTGCATGTCTTCGTCCATGGGTCACCTCAGCCAAGTAGCAACAACGGGGTGAGATTAAAGCAACGGTCAGAAGCCAAGCATGGTGGGATATTGTACAATATTGTGTTACTTTTTGTTGATGAATAATACATAAAACAGAGAGATAACCTAACTGTAGGCAGTAACTAGCACAGTCTCCTTCCTCTCTGAGGGTAAGCTATGACTGATTGACACCTGAGCATGTAGAGGCAGCAGCAAACTGTAAGTTGAAGTTACAGTAGTTTACTTGCATGCTTTGGGCTTTTACCTTTTGTTTGAATGTTTTGGATTTTAAAACAGTTGTTTATAGGTTATTATAGAGTTTGAGAAACTGCAGTATTAGTGCAAATGCTGGTTTGTTTTTTACAAAAGACAAGCATTCAAGCTATGCGTGGTAGACATTGCATTTGACTCTGAAAACATTTCTTTCAGCACCATGATTAACTTAGTAAGGGGAGGGCTAGATAACCAAATTCGGGTGATTTGCTTACTTGTAGGTGTGGGCTCGGCGGCAATGTGTTGCTTTGAATGTGTATATCTACATGTGCCTTTTTGTAATCGATGTCCCAGCCACAACAATAATTGATATGGTTCTGATTTACATCTAAAGTGTCAGGTAAAGATCAGTTACATGTTTATGATTCAATGATAATATTTGACATTGGGAAGCAGTTGGTAGTTAGTAATGCCTGGGTATTTTGTGCATATTTATGATGTATATTCATAAAACAATGCTTGGAATTTGTTTTCTCTCCCACACCCCAAACACTCCCCACCCAAATACTAAAAATGCTTAAATTTAGCTTGATATTTATTTTTGTGGCTTTTGGATTATTTGTAATAATGCTGTAATGGTGTTACGATATGTATTTTTCCTCCTTATACTTTGCCCTACAAAGGTTAAACTGAAACCTCAACCCGCTCACAGCCTTGTAAATTAGCTCAGGTCTCTTGTCTTTCTTTCCCTGGCAGTCCTGGCTCCTGTTTCTTTACTCTCCTCAAGTTGCTTCGACTTTTGTTCTTTAAAAAGGTGAAATAAGGAGACAAGCCTTACCATGGTGCGAAATGTATCATCTTGAAATGTTTCAGAGTGCTGAGCACTTTAATGAAGTTGCTGTCTGGATACAAAGCAGACAGAGATGACATCTGGCCAAAACAGGTATGCAAACGTAGGATGAATTCACTATTGCACTATTTACAATTGTGCCACTTTTGTACACAGTATTTCAGTGCAAAAAAAGTGGACTCACAATACAGTTTAGCTATGTGTGAAATGCTCTAAAATATTGGTTCACCATATTAAAATTATGTCATTGTCATTTACTGAATGCAAACCACTTCCTTTCTATGCAAAGGAGTGTCATTTGTACCATATCCAAAATATCATTGCTATTAACCTTTTGCTTTTATCCCTGTGGTAAACAGAATTTTATTAATGAGAGATGTTTGTGTACATTCTGTTGTGATGGCAAAAATAATTCAGCAAATCATGGAGATTATCGTTACAAACAGGCATATCCAGATGTGCTGTAGTACACAATTTTAGCATTTTTACTTTACCTGATTTGCATAAATTCTTAAGTTAACCAGATGCTAAACCAGCATAGGCAGCATGTGCAAATAAAATGGTACCAGCTCTCATTTCTTTTTGTGAATTTGTGTCTAGGAAACATACATAGCCTTCTTTACTTTTGATTTCTTCAATGTGTTGCTGGCCCTCAAGGTCCACTTTCCTGTAAAGTTTAGCTCCAACCCCAATCAAACAATAAAGGTCTTCAGGATTACTACACTCTAAAAAAAAGAAGCTTGTTTGTTTAAATCAATTTTTGTGTTAAATATGGACAAACACAACCGTTTAAAAAATAAAATAAATAAAAAAGATTAAACCATTAAACACAAAAGAAACAAGCCACAGCACAAACAAGCCACACAACACAATGGAAACAAGCCACAGCACAAACAAGCCACACAACACAATGGAAACAAGCCACAGCACAATGGAAACAAGCCACAGCACAAACAAGCCACACAACACAATGGAAACACCACACAACACAATGGAAACACCACACAACACAATGGCAACAAGCCACAACACAACGGAAACAAGCCACAGCACAACAGAAACAAGCCACAACACAACAGAAACAAGCCACAGCACAAACAAGCCACACAACACAATGGAAACAAGCCACAACACAACAGAAACAAGCCACAACACAATGGAAACAAGCCACAACACAACAGAAACAAGCCACAGCACAACAGAAACAAGCCACAACACAACAGAAACAAGCCACAGCACAAACAAGCCACACAACACAATGGAAACAAGCCACAACACAACAGAAACAAGCCACAACACAATGGAAACAAGCCACAACACAACAGAAACAAGCCACAGCACAACAGAAACAAGCCACAACACAACAGAAACAAGCCACAGCACAACAAAATTAAACCACCACACAACGGAAATGATATGATATGATAAACTGGGGATGGGGGGTAGCCTACATACACACCAGTGGCAGCCAATGTTAGGAGGTTTATTATAAATAATTAAGTTTCAAGTGCAGTAAATGTTTTACAAATGAATTTTATTTTATGCGAGCATTTTTATGTCCTCGTTCCAATCAATGCATTATTCGCCTGCAGCCACAGGTACCGCCGGTTCTTCTGAAACGGCCGTGATCCTGTCGGAATCCTATAAAACTTAAGCCCATTGGTGGAATAGCGATAAGTGCAACCGAAAACGCAACAGCCAGACATTTTGATGCTGGGATACCAGCTACATTTTGCTAAACTTTCGGAGTTGCTCACACGTTAGATCCACTAGGGAACAACACCACTTCCGTTGCCAAAATGCGCGCTCAACTCTTTGATCACGTGGGCTGTAAAAGGGTCTATATAAACTCAAACATACCACAAGGAATAACAGTGAACCGGGAGACATTGACATGACAAAAACAACAATCCAACAAAGACTGCCAAACACAAAGAGCTTATAAAAGGGGACAAATCAGGCAGTGAATGAGGGAACACAGGTGGGGCAAATTAAACCAATAATGAGATAACAAGGGTGGAGGGATCAAGACAATGACAGGAGCACATAGACACTATGACAAACCCCACATGAGACACACGAGACAAGACAGGCATATGACACCATTGTATATCGACATGAAATATCAATTCAAAATCACCTTCATGCATTATAGCTGCATATTTATACTCAAAAACGCTTTTACTCGCGATCACGGCGCTTGATGCCCAACTCCACCAAGTGGTTGAAACGTATAATGCCCCCTCGTGGTCGGGAGCATTTCCGTTGTGTTCTGGCGATTTCGTTGTGTTGGGGTTTAATTTAGTACCGCTGCACTACTGGGCGACCGTACAAACATGGGTTGAAACCCAGGATTTTTTAGAGTGACGTTGTATTTGCAGCTGTTCACGTCATCAGACTGCTTTTCATCGCATCACTATCAACGCCTAAATTAATCTGCAGTGGTGACGTGGTACAAATACATTCAACTTGTTGGATCATTTTAGAAAGTTATTTGTAATATTTTTACCCAAGTGCTGGGTAGTTTTTCTGTAACTCAGTTACTGGGCCATTTTTACTCTCAATACAAACCCCCAGGCCATCACATACCTACCCAGCACTGGGTCAATATAACCCAATGCTGGGTAGTCAAACTGGATAAAACTGGATACATTTGTGTTTTGTCAACTTCCTGAATTAAATTAAGGTTTGTATTGCATTGTATTTTTATCAAATTATTACTTTACATTACAAATCGGAAGACGTCTGTAATCTCTAAATAAACATTTTTTGTTTACATGTATGTCGGAGCTAACGTCCGTCATATAACATCGCATTAACCTCAGAAACGTCATGATATGCCCTAAAATGCATTAATCAGCTTGAAAATTAACTTAGAGAGGAGCATGTCGCTAAATATATGCACTATTGCATATTCATTCTATTTTTACTTTTACCCAGCACCCATTCTCCACTATAAGTTTTGATTTCGGAAACATTTTTCACCACTTGTAAGTTTGTAGGTGTGATGAGCCATCCCCAAACTGTTCCCACAAAGTTGGGATCAAAAATGTCTTGGTATGCTGAAGCATTAAGAGTTCCTTTCACTGGAACTGATGGGCCAAGCCCAACCCCTAAAAAACAACCCAACACCATTAGCACCCCTCCACCAAACTTTACACTTGGCACAATGCAACCAGGCAAGTACCGTTCTGACAGAAAAGCGTGATTTGTCACTCCAGAGAACATGCCTCCACTGCTCTAGAGTCCAGTGGTGATGTCCAACACTTTGCATTGCACTTGGTAATGTAAGGCTCATCAATGAGCCCCCCATTCAATTAATCTCTCTACGTACTGTTCTCGAGCTAATCTGAAGGCCACACAAAGTTTGGAGGTCTATAGCTAATGACTCTGCAAAACATTGTCGATTTATGTGCACTGTGCAATTTGTTATAATCAGGGGTGCACATAACTTTTTCAGTGAGTTACTCAGGTGAGTACTAGGAGATGGTGTTTGGTACTCATATATGTAGCGTTGAGTTAATAAGTGCAGTCTTCCTCACTGTCCTCCACCATGTTCCTCTTCACTGTTGCCCCCACTGTTCTCTGCTTCAGCTTCCTGCATGATAGATGATGAAGATGCTGCAGATGCACCTCCATGTCCTTGGTTGAACCTCCGATTAGCTGTCTCCACAGGTCAACAGGTGGCTTTGAGTCAAATGTCTCTGTGGTCTGCTTTGACAGGTGAATGTGCATTAGGGCTGAGAATTGAGCATGTGACAGACGAGATCGCTACTTGATTTTTATTAAGTTGAGATGTAAAAATCCCCTCTCACAAGCTGCACTGCTTAAAGGCAGTGTAAGAGACAGCTTAACCTTCTTGGTGTTAGAGTAAGCATCTGGGTTACTTGTATTTACAATTTGGACCAAGTCATGCACAGAAGAGGCTCACATGCATTTTTCTGCCTGCTTTAAGCGCATCCATTCTGTCACAGTGGTGTCTTTGTCAAGTTGCAAGGTGGCCTCATACTTGAGAATGCCGTAAATTGTGTTTCCAAAACTGTGGAGGTCTTGCATTTCCTGAGGTTATGTTGAAGGATCAAATACTAAGAAATGATCACATGACTTGAGGGAGTTATATCTGATTTAAAACTCTTCAATTAACCCCCTGAGTAAGTTTATCTTGTCTCTGTCAGCATCAGCATTCAAATCAGTGTGTGCCCTGTGGCCTTCACCATCAAGCAGAAGTGTGAACTGTCCAATGGCCACCATTAGTTCATCCTTACATTCTCCAATGGTCAGCTTTTCCTTCTGAAACCTAATGGATGTGGTCTTCAAAATGTTGCCAATGTCCAGCATGTTTGACAGAAAGCACTGAAAATGTTCTGTGCAGATATGGTGCAAGTCACTGTTATCACTAAGCCAGTTGCGTTTTAATGGCTGGCAATAGTCTTGACATTTTTAACAGGGTTTCATGCCTCCATGCAGACCATCTGATATTATAAAACTTGACCAGTTTCACAAAGGAGATCCCGTTTTCTTCACAGAGCTTCTTCAGTGCAGCAGTTTTGTTTTTTTGCTCCACCTTTCTGTAAATAAAACTGCAGCAGCTTGACCACAGAGCGATTAAATGTCTCGATCAGCTGATTTTGACAGCAGCCCCGTCAACTTTGTTGTCCAGTCATCTAAGCCTGTGTCCTGGAAAAGTCTCACAAGTCTGTCTGTTATGACCTGCACGGTTCGGTCAGCACCCAATTCAATCAGTCCAATAATGTCTGAAGTAAACTCACCGTTGCTGGACACAGAGACAATGTAAACGATTTCCTGCTCAGTTTTTGGGATGTTCTCAGATCCATCAAAAAGCAGCCCCTAAAATTCGTTGTGATGTGTTGCCCCCTGTTGTGATGGGGATTTGAGCGGCAAATTTCACACCACATTTCAGTGCGCTCATCATTAACTTCAAGACACTGCACATCTTGAAGCCATGTTTCCGAAAAAAAGTATTTTCTTCGGCTCAGGCTCCAGTTGGCGTTTCTTTGAAGGTGGTGAAACGCCAAAAAAGCTGCTTAAAGGGGTACTTCAGCGCTGGGAAGATGAATCTGTATTTAAACTGGGTCATCAATGTAGTAGAAATGTGAAATTATTTTTGAATTTGGTGCCTTATAGACTGGGAAAAGACAGAAAATTTATTTTTGTCTCATGGGGATGAAATACTACAATTCCCAGAATGCTTCGCTGCGCTGTGAGGTCATTCCCAAAGCCACCAACTTGATTACTGTGACTGAGTTAGAGAAGACACTACAATTAAAAACTGAACGTGTCTATTGAGATAAATGAGCTGATGAGCTCTCGTGATGAGAGCTGAGGTAATCGCGACTACACTCGCGGCATACATTCACAACGCGAGTTCAGTCTGGCGCGTTTCAGTTCATGCCTTCGCAAGCTTAACTTTCATAGAAATTAATTTGAGAAGTTAGAAGACTTACATTGCTCACCATAGCTCCGTTTAAATGAGTGCCTGTAGCTGCGAGCTGAGCTCTGAGTGTGATCTCCATCCCCCATGCGCGGGTTCAAAACATACGGAAATGGCTCCCTCTGCTGGCTGTAGTCTTTAGCCTTTGGCCAAACAGTCCTCCTATGATGCAAATATCTTCAATTTGCATCATAGGAGGAATTTTTCCAGAAATAAAATGCATAAATCTCTTGTCTCAGGGGGATATGAGAGGGGAAAGCACAATCATTTGAATATACTTCAGGGTTTCTACTGATACAAAGCCACATGCTAATCGCTGAAGTAACCCTTTAATGTCTGTTGCTTTTTGGACATCTCTGACTGTACGATTGTGTACGGTTAGATGAGAAGATCGGTTAAGTACGCAAAGGCTCGTAGTAACACAAGTGGGCCTACGCATTTGTGATTTTTGTTGGACATGCATACCTGCGTACCAGTTATGTGCACCCATGGTTATAATACCACTAACTGTGACTAACTGTGACTGTGGTATTTTTAGTATTAAGTACATTTCACAAATGGACTTATTGCATACCTATCACGGTACCATGTTTGAATTCACTGAGCTCCTGAGAGTGACCCATTCCTTCACAAAAAATTAGTAGAAGTGTCTGCATGTCTAGGTGCTTGATTTTACACACATGTGGCCATGGAAGTGATTGGAACACCTAAATTCAATTTGGAGGGTTGTAGAAATACTTTTGGCAATATAGTGTATGTAAACAGACTTTAAAGTGCATTTTTATTATTTATAATGAAAAACCTTAGTAGGTTTACTGACCCAGCGCAATGTCAAAAAAACAACAACAGCACAACAAATGGGTTAATGTATAAAACCCAATAAACTGGGTTAAAATAACCCAACATATGTTCTGTACAATATTTACCTGCTGGGTTGCCAAATAACACAGAAATTGTTGTTTTTAACCCAGTCTTACAATTTTTAATTATAAATGCTTTTAAAGAGCATTTAAGTTAAAATTGCATGTGAATGCACCTAAAGTTACAGGTACACTGTAAAAAATGGTGGGTTGTTTTAACCAAATTTTGGATCAAATATGGACAAACCCAGCCATTGGGTTGAATTGTTTCATTGTTTACAGTTTTAACCCAATGGTTGGTTTTGTTCATATTTTACCAAAAATTGGGTTTTAAGAGTATGTGAGTTTCATCAAGGTAGCTGGAGCTACACTTTGTAAGAAAGTGGACCTTAAGGGCCAGAGGTGAGAACCCCTGGGTTAAGGTGTTTGGAAGGTTGCCAGAGTGTGGTGGTTGTTATGGTGTTCTGTGTGTTTGCTAGGTGGTTGCTTACTGGCCCAAATTAAAATGATCTATTATCATTAATGCCTCAAACCCTAAGTATGCGCAGCAACAGTGATGCTTGCCTTTGCAAGGCCATTTTAAAAATGCATATGCTAATGCATCTCATAACCAAGTACCTCAGATAGGGGAGGTCATGTTACATACTCACACCCAATGTCTTGTAATTTGTGTGTGCTGAGGTGGGCTAGTCTTATCTTTCGGTTTCTCCTCCATGTGTCTCCCGTGTCATGGAGGTTTGTAACATGTATAAGCTTAATTCATTATTGAACATTCCTTGGGTGCTTTACATTGAGCTCTACATGTGCTCAGTTACATGCTATGTGGCCTCACTGTTTAGAAGGCTAATCACCTGGCATAAGTAATGACCGATAAAGTCCTATCATGTTCAAATGACATTTTATAACAGTTTTTTTTTTTACTTGGTTGTGCATTGTATGCAGGTTTTTAAACCAGACAGACCAACATGCTCCATCTGAGTGCCTAGTATATCCTTAAACATATAGTAACTTAGTTGCCACTTCAAACAAATGGGTGCAAAATATGAATTGAACTTGAAAATTGGCAAAAGGAACTAACTAACCAACAGGCAAATGTTGCAGGAATAGGTAATAGGATTGGCGATTTAGCCTAGATTAAAATGTCCCTCAGTTGGGAGCTAATTAGTTTGGGACCAAGCATTGGTTTGTAGTGGATGATAAAAACGTATATTTCTGTTGGATAATTAATTAAGACATTAACTTAATTAGGTAATAGTTGACTGGGTTGACTGATTGAGCAAATAATAGAAAAATACAGCCATTACTACAATTGGAAAAATGGAAAGAGATTATTTACTTGTCCTTCCACCATGTAAAAAAAGAATGAAAAAGAAATGGTCCAAATAATGTTACACATTTAAGGTATCTTCCAACATACATAATCTTTTATTTCAAATAAAATGGAATATGTGCCTTTTTTGCTTAAAAAAAAGTAATGAGGCATCAAAAAAAGGCTGGGTTATGTAAATACTTAACACTGCATGAACAGCTTTTGTTTGCTGTAAAACCCCTAACAAAGGATAAGGATGCTTCCTAAGCTACTCTGTCTAGTTACTGTTAGGGGTTAACATTACGTTCTTTGGGATAGAGAGGTAGTCCCCCTGGCGTTATATTCTTAGTTGTTCGAACTAGCTTTGGCACCTTTATCAATGAGTATCTAAATAAGGAAAGGCTCATGGCGTAGTCAACTAATTCCTCTTAATCCCAAAATATCTTCTGCTGCTTAGCATTGTTTCTGGTGCCAGGCATGGCTTGCTGAGATTAGCTTTAGCTGTGGTTAACTCCTCCACAAGTGTTCACACGCCACGACTGCCTCAACAGAGTCAATATGGACTTATTCAACAAAATGCTCATCGACCATTTAAGAAAAGAATGTAAGTGACATGCCATTTTCATCTTGAAAGTATGTTTAATTGCAGTTAGTGTAGAGAAAGAGCAGGTTGAACTTTCACCCGGTAGGGTTAACAAATAGTGAGTCTGTTAGAGAGACATTATAATAAGATTACTAACAGTACTTACATTATGACAAGTTTGCTTTACTATATTGTTCTTACTTTTTTAAAGTACATTTTCTTAAGTATTTATGACTGATATTACTGGCATGGTGTGCTAGCGTCTATATTGCTAGAGGCAGGAAAATTCATAGCAATTTTTTTCATTTTATTTCATTTGAATGGAATCCACAAACAGTGACTGAATGTCATAAAGCTGAAATCGATACGATGATTCACAATCAGCAGTTAATTATGAATGTATTTAAATATAAGATGTGATAATCTTGTTTATTTCTGTATAAATTCATACAAATTAGCCACTTCTTAAAATATGTTACAAATTGCCTTAAGATCAGGTTGGATCAGACAAAAGATTTGCTCTTTATTAGGGTTGGTTATCATTTTATTTTTAACGATTCCGATTCTGCTTGTAACTTTTGATTCTTATCTTTTCCTAATTTCGATTCCAATAAAAAATACATAAATAAATAAATAAAAACTTAGACATAATTTACATTTATTATAAATCTTACTGCAAAACATTTAATACCATGAACAAAAATCAACAGACTAAAGCACACTTGCACAAATGCCATAGCAAAAACAACTAGCCTAACTGATATACATTTCAAGCTTTATTAAAGTCAAGTAATACTCAGTAATAAAATAAAAAATAGCAATCGTACAAGTTAATACAACTGATCAAAGATACGATTGAAATTTGCACTTTATGAATAAAACATACATTACAAAAACGGTTACAAAATATATTCAGTCAATAATAATGAGTGGCTTTTGTCTCATTGTCTTTTGCTGTTTGATTAACTATTATTAAGACTGCAGCAGGAATATTAGGCTGTGAATGGCAGCCCAAAATATGAAGACCAAAAAAGTGCATCTATCCAATATAAAAGTAATAATAAGGCCTTCTGAAATGGGTTTGTGTAAGAAAAATATCCATATTTAAAACTTTTTAAAATAAAATATTGTGGGTCTTCTTGTGCTTGAATGATTTAAAGTCATATTTAAATACACACAACGGAATCAAAATGCATGTGTCTTATCAAATACATAGTTCTTGTAAATTTGGAACCAATTCTAAAATGAAACCGGTTACTCGATATCCAGCCTTACTCTTAGTCGGGTGACCAATCCTGTTCCTGGAGGACACTTTCCTGCAGAGTTTATCTCCAAAATACCTGTCTGCCAGTCTTATCCTAAAGATCTTGATTAAGTTGTTTACGTGTTGAATTAGAGACAGAGCTAAACTTTGCTGGAAGGTGGCCCTCCAGGAGCAGTATTGGATACCTCTTCACTTGAAGGACAATAAAATGGCAACATTTGAATGGACCTCCGAGTCATATCTAGAGACCAGAATGGATGTGAGCTCTTTTGATTTAGGCCAGTTATCAACCACCTAGCAAACACCTAGAACACCTTAGCCACTGCATAGGTGTCATTGATCAGATCTTCCTACTTTTCTCAGACATTGTTTTTTTTTAAAAAAAGGATTCACAAATTCTGATATCAAAACCCTTGAGACGTAAACTGGACCACAACATTTTAGTTTTCCATCCTCAATGACAGGCAAAAATCCAACAGCTTTTGCTTTTGTCAAAAAGGAAGTCAGACATTATAAAGGGTATTTTGCTAAGTAGGACATGTCTGTATATGGATTTTATTAATCCTAGAGTATCTTTACTGTCCATAATAAATAGTCCTAGCTGTGCTTAGACTATAACTAAGCCCATACAGTACATGCATTTAAGTAAGTATTTTTCATGCAGAGGTGTGACGTGGTTGTTATCTTGCCTGTACAGGTGTCACTATAAATCAAATGGGAAAACAGTGAGAGGGCTGTCTATAACTGTAAAAAAAAACATTCGGTTCAAGACTCAATATGTGCTCTTTATCCTCAGGAGATCGTTCGGGAAGATGTTTCCTCGCTCAGGGAAATCCATCGTCTTTGACAGCTTTCCAGATCCATCAGACACCTGGGAGATCGTTGAGACTATTGGTAAAGGGACTTATGGGAAAGTTTATAAAGTGCTTAACAGGGTCAATGGCAGCAAAGCCGCCGTCAAAATATTGGATCCAATCCATGTGAGTAAAACCCTACTAAATCATACCTGTATGTGGTGTGTGTTTTTAGGTAATAAAGAGAGAGAAATTCATATAATTTTTAAACATAGAGCAAACTCAAAGTCAGATTTGCACAGAAGGGCACGGTCATTAAGGGCAGGTTCATTTTAGGCCCTTCAGGTTCAATCAGTTCACATTTGTCTGCATCTGTATGCATGCATTTGTGTATTTGTGTGTACCTGTGAGAGTGTTTATGCCTTAAGAAAGGCCTGCAGGCAATTACTGAACACTGCGAACATCCGCTCGCCACTGTCATATTAAGAACAGAACATCTATATCCTGCAGATAATGCCAAAAGGCTCTCTGTCCTGCTCGTTATTTCTCCAGCCACACACTCTTTCTTTTGGTAATTTGGCAAATAAAAGGGCCTCTAACAGCACATACCCAGACTAATCATGATGAGATGGCTTTTCAGAAAATGTGCAATTTGTGTTCATTTACTTTTCTCCAGTTCACCCTTTCAAAGTCCTGAAAGGAGGCTTGGAAATATTTCAATGGCCTTTGGATGGCAGTATATTTTAAATGATTCATCTAGATCAAATAAACCTTGGCTTAATTTAATAGACTGCAGCTGCCATGGTCATTGTACCTCAGATTCACAAATATTTATTTTCACCCTTTTCCAACTGCAGGAAATGCAGTAATCATGTGTAGTAATAGATATATGGAGCACTTTTAAAGCCAAAAGGCATCACAGAAAAGACCTGTGTACCATATCCATTAAAATTCTACACTCAGAGGTTGTTTTTCCTCCAGGTTCAATCAGTAAATAGTAATTTTCTGATGTTGGAAGACATGGAGGCCAACAAATATTATTTCAATCCATGCCTAATGTGTAGTTCACTGCTGTGAGGGCTTTATTAATGCTGACATTTTATGGTCTTTCTGCCTTTGCTAAATTCAATAGATGAAATGACAAGTAAAATTTTGTTGCATCCGCAAAAAAAAAAAAAATGAGTAAAAAAATAAACACTGAATGGTTTAGGAAATGTCTTTATTCACTCAAAAATGAGAGTGGAATGTGAAAATGATTTTGAATTTTACATTTATAATTATAGAAACCAATTTAAGGAACATTGACAATGGCTCGCCCTATAAAACAGCAAAATGTACAAAAGTCAGCCAATTCAATTAATCTGTTTATTTCAGGATATTGATGAGGAAATTGAAGCTGAATATAACATCCTGAAAGCTCTCTCAGACCATCCCAATGTCGTCAAGTTCTTTGGAATGTTCTACAAGAAGGATGTCAAGAACGGGGACCAGCTATGGCTCGTACTAGAGGTGAAGTTCAATTCTATATCATGCATGTGCATCTCATTATATCACACGTGTTAAAGGGATCCCCTGGTGTTGAGACTTGTATGGCTTAATATAACATAAATTATGTTTCTTACTGAAATATGTAGTAGAAAATCCATTAAAGATCTACATCATTTAAAAAAATGAATTTTATATTTGGACCATGGGCGGCGCAGAATGGTTGCACCCGGTAACGCCAGCTGATTGCCGAGTGCAACCATTCTACGTCATAAACCTAGAACGCAAACAAAATGGCGCCGCCCATGGTTCAAAAATAAAATCGATTTTTAAAATAACGTAGATCTTTCATGGAGTTTCTACTACATATTTCAGTAAGAGACATCGTTTATGTTATATTAAGCCATACAAGTCTCAACACCAGGGGATCCCTTTAAACTGGGCTTGTGACATTGTCGGCAAAACATTTTTAAATGCCCTTATCAATCATGGCTATTATATTTGCAGCAGGGAAACATGCGTATGCTAATGTTTTGGTAAATCATAGCAAAGTTGTGTACTGCTTGCTGTATCATTATCACATGATGGATTTATTGCTGCCAACGCACTGTGGGTTGATGGGATGCAAAAGAAAGCAGTGAAAATCTGTTTAGAGAGGATTAGCAAAATGTGCTGCTAATGAAAGGATACTAGTATAAACACCTCTGTAATGTTAGCAACACGTTTACATTAGAACGTACAGAACATTTCTAAGAGCTGTGAAATGGATTTTTTTTAGAGGGTGAATCTCTGTTTTAGGACACATTTAAGATAGTCATTTTTAAAATCACATTAGGCCTACATGACCTTTAGTGTTGTTTGACTGCTTGAGAACGAACAAGGAAATGGGATGTGTTACATAAGAGACTTTAGTTTCAGCAGTAGGTCTGGGCAGAGTTTTTGTGGAAGGACACGTACGGGAGGGTGGAGATGACTACTAAGGAGCCGGCTGTGTCCTGCTAAGATGAGTACAAAATACAAACAAATCTGCATTCAGACCATAGTGCCCATATGGTCATAATAAATGTATTCATTACATCACAGTCCTTGTTCTGCACTTTTATGAACTTCAAAACAGAAACAGTCATTCACTGCGATTATAAAGCTTGGAAGAGCCAGGACTTTTTTTTTTTAAGTAGTGATGAATTGAGAAAATCAACTTTTCCTTGAGCTTTTGATATATAAAAGGTCATTGTAATATAAGAATATCCTCTAAGTTTAAGAGCTGAAAACTTCCTTGTTAGTCAAAGAAAAGCTTTTATAGACACCAGGCCCAGCAAACGTTCTTGTGCTTCATACTTAAGTCATTGTGTGACGAAACACTACCTATACAGCGCGTCTTATCCAGTAGCCTCACCCACCGACTCATGGAGGGCTCGTGCTAGCTAGCACACAACAATAAACATGCCGAGGAAGATAGCAATAAACATGCAGAGGAAGATAGCAATATATTGCGCTATTCCTGGTTTTGGAAGAACACACTCCAGTCGCTGCATAAGCTTCCTTCGGATCCTAATATTAGGAATGAGTGGTTGAACTTTATTTTTAATGAAGTTCCAGCTCACGTGGGGAAGACAGTGGTGTTCACTTCATTTCAATGCGGGATCGTTTGTAAACAAATCTCTGGTCGATGCTGGATTTAGATCCGACAGGAATGGTGCAACACACTTATGTGAGTAAAACGTATTAAATATGCCAATCTTGACATCAAATATGCCAATCTTATCCAATCCTAGCCGTGGGCGTTTACTTCCAAGTCTCCAGTGCAGCACGCCCATCAAAACCCAGCATTTGGGGAGAGAGTCTCAAAACCAGTGTAGAAAATAGCCTATTACTTAATACTTATGATGTTTTTGAATGTAAAAACCACATAAACATCATTAGTTGACCTCAGACAACAGTATAAAAAAAATAAAAAGCCAGTTCATGACACCTTTAGATATAACTTTGATTTTATTATTCTGAAAGAAGAATGTCATATACACCTAGGATGACCAGAGAGTGAGTAAATCATGGGCTAATTTTTAGGTAAACTGTCCATTTAAGCCCTTGGTTTTTCTCATATACTTGTCTAGTGTTCATGTTGTGTTATAGCATGTAGTGTTTTTCCCCCCTCTGTGTTTATTAAAAGTCTGTTTAATCATCCTTCTGCATGCTCTGTTGGATTGCTGCAGCTTAACCGTGACATTTGGGTTTGACCCTCTTATATTAAGGCTTAAAGGAAGTCAGAAGGAATTTGAAGTTTTTACCCCAAAAGCTAAATCAGCTTCAACACATTTTAACAGCATTCTGAATAGGCTTAGTACCACATTTTCTCATAAATAATAATGTAAAAAGGTGGGGTTTTTTGTTTTTACAGTGTAGGCTTAAAGGGATACTCCACTGCTTTTTCATATTAAACTATGTTATTCCCTAAACGAGGACGAGTTGATACATACCTCTCTCGTCTCAGTGTGTGCTCTTAATCTCTATGACGCGCGGTGACGATCTGAAAGCATTTAGCTTAGCCCAGTAAGCCAGGTTCATTCACTATGGTACCAAACAGAGATCAAGTTAGAAGCGACCAAACACCTCCAGGTTTTCCCTATTTAAATACCGTTACACTAATAGTTGAAGAACTGAGTATGGTGACATAAAATAAAACATGGCGGTTTTCTAAGCAGATTAAAAAGGAGAACTATAATGTATGGCGGAATAGATCTTCTGAGAGTATTTCAACTCTGCGCAGTAAAAAATTATATACGATCCGCCTAATCCTGGCCAAATCACAGAGATGTCGATTCGCACGGGACTACTATTATCACAGGAATCGGTGTTCGGCGAAATATGGTAGGTAATTTGTGGGGGAATTTTTACTTTACAAATTACAGACATGGCCGATTCGCTCGGAATTAAGATCACAGACATTCTCTGCAATTATTACAAATTACCAGAAGTCCCTAGATAATACTAATCCCGTGCAAATAGTGCTTTAGTTAAGGGAATAACATAGTTTAATATGAAAAAGCGGTGAAGTATCTCTTTAACTACAGTGTAGGCTTAACTTAACTAATTTATTGAACATTGAACTGATCTTTGTAAATTATCTTTATAAGAAGACTGGGTAAACCCAGCCTGATCTGCCGGTGTTTTGAGTTCTCCCTGCAGCTCAGGCTGGAAACCTGTACATATTTCTGTCCTGCTTCTGTTACAATTTTGCGGAGACCAATCACAAACCGGCTTATCCACCAGGCAAGCTGTTGGTGGGTTTAACACAATGATGGATATAGAAGCGATAGATCATTGGTCTGATTGGTTGAAGGACTATCCAATTGCGTACAGAGTCATTTGAACTATGCCGGTTGATCACGCCTCTTGAGCAGTAGTAGAACATACAGATCAGACTCCCCAGACCAATGTTCAATCTTAAAGGATTGCGCTTGGTCTGATGATATCCAGACAACTTTATAAGTTGATCCTCCTGAAAGTCTCTCTATAATTCACACACTTATTACCATGGTACCATGTCCACTAAACATGGACATTCCAATAGAATATATGAGTATATGGCCAATATTTGATCATTTTGAAAGTTCAGCATTAGATAAAAAACATTAAGGAAAGTTATAATAAAATCTTCCAACTTTTTAATAAATATGCTTTTTCCCCAAAATATGTTTTAGTTCATTTTAAATTAATTATTGTCTGGTGTATTGCTGGTGTTCAATAGACTAGACCTTCTTGGAGAGATTTGGTGTTAGCTGTCCACATAGTTTTGTAACCATCTGTCATCTTTTACTCAACCTCGAGTTGTTCCAAACCTGAATTAATTTATTTCTTCTGTTAAACACAAAAGAGGACATTTTTAAGACTATGGGTAACCAAACAAATGATGGGCCCCATTGACTTCCATAGTATATAAAAAAAAATATATTGAAAAAGTTAATCAGCCAATATTGCATTTGACTACAGTGCTTCAGAATGCGCAACCTTTAACTTTCACAACATTTTTTCCTGCTGGTGCAACTAGATTTTTTTCTCAACTGATAAGAACTGCCATTTCTATAATAATAATAATACATTGTTACATTTATATGGCACTTTTCTGGGTCCTCAAAGCGCTTTACATGGAGGGGGGGGGATCTCCTCAACCACCACCAATGTGTAGCACCCACCTGGATGATGTGACGGCAGCCATATTTGTGCCAGAAAGCTCACCACACTCCAGATGATTGGTGGTGAGGAGACAGAGTGATGAAGCCAATCCGTATATGGGGGTGATTAGGAGGTCATGATGGACAGAGGCCCATGGACGAATTTGGCCAGGATGCCAGGGTTACACTCTACTCTTTTTCCTAAGGACATCCTGGGATTTTTAATGACCACAGAGAGTCAGGACCTCGGTTTAACGTCTCATCTAAAGGACGGTGCTCTTTGACAGTATAGAGTCCCCATCACTATACTGGGGTGTTAGGACCCACACAGACCACAGAGTGAGCGCCCCCTGCTGGCCTCACTAACACCTCTACCAGAAGCAACCTGGTTTTTCCCAGTTGGTCTCCCATCCAGGTACTGACCAGGCTCAACCCTGCTTAGCTTCAGTGGGAAACCAGTCTTGGGCTACAGGGTGATATGGCTGTTGTTTCTATTATACACAAGAAACAGCAAACGGCAAACTTAACAAAAGCGTAATGGAACCACGTTACTCATTTGAGCTGTGCTGCAAGGACCGTTTATCAGTCCGGGGCAATAATAGACAGCGCAACACAAGCTCATACACGGGCTGATCTCGATTACATGACACTGTTATAGCGCTGCAAGATCCAGTGAGAAAGCGTTTGAATTCACAGAATTAATAACATCGCTACTGCAGGAACTAGTGGGAAGCGTTCGCCCTCTGTTATAAACCCGATGAAGTGGAAACCAGGAGAAACATTGTGCCATGAATGAAGTTCAGGAGTTTCAGTCCACAAATCACCTACATTCAGTATGGAGTTACACCACATGGTATTGAGACAGAAAGTAAATATATATATATTTTTTACATGATTTATCTTATGGTTCGTAAAACGTTTTGAAAGTGAAATACAAGCACTTTTCAAGGGCTTTTCAAACTCTTTTTTCCAGCATTTCAAAGCTCTAAGTATTGTCAACTTTCTGTTATTTATTTTTAATGTGATGATTTGTAAAACTAAAAGTTTAAAAGTGTAGGAAAACTAATGCTTTGTGGCCAAAAAAAAAAAAAAAAAAAAAAAAAGACATTTCCACTCCCCTTTCCTAATGTAAGGTAAAAAGTTGCAAAAAGTTTGCAAAACAATGCAAAACAATAGTCATTTTATTATTAAATGAACTTTATGATACATTTTTTTCTCCAGCAGTGCTGGCACTACCATCTGTTGAACCTAGAGGGACTGGTGCCACTGCTCTCAAATGTTAGCCCTGATATACATTTTTTTTTTATTAAGTTTTTTTTTTTGATTTTTTTTTTTTATAGATTATCTCGTTAATTATCTCATTAGCCCTTTGTTTGCCCTGTGTGTTTAAGCCCTTCTGGTTAAGTTCAGGCCCCATCCACACGGTGACACATTTAGCTGTATACGTTAAAAATTGTATCGTATCAGAGTTTCATCCAGATGGATCCAGCATTTTAGAAACCTAAAACTGGTATTTTTTTTATTATAAACGGTCCCAGAGTGGATACATTTATTTTATCGTGAGATTTTGCCTCACTTCTGACCGTTGCTGTTCACCTTCTAGCCACAACTCTTCTTCCCTGTTTTTAGTGTATTTCTGTGGTAGACAGTGCCACATACTGGTCTGGCTTGTATACTGCATCGTTTTGAGTCAGTTTCAGTGGTTTCGTGTGTATGCAGATATTTCTTGAGTCAAGGAAAAAACAAGATCGGACAGTGAAAGCTCTGGCTTCGTTTGGATGTGGCCTCAGTTATCAGTTTTATATTTCTGCATTTTAGCTGAGTTGGATTTTTATTTTTTAAGAAAGTTTCTCTCACTCTTTCTTTTTCTTAAAGGGGTGATGAATTAAGAAATCAACTTTCCCTTGAGCTTTTGATATATAAAAGTTAATGGTAATATAAGAATATCCTGTAAGTTTCAGAACTGAAAACTTCCTTGTTAGTCAAAGAAAAGCTTTTATAGACACCAAGCCCAGAAAACGATCGTATGCTTCATCCTTATGCCATCGCGCGATGAAACACCGCCTCTACAGTGCGTCTAATTCAGTAGCCCCGCCCACCGACTCATGGAGATGCGAAGAAGATAGCAAGATATTGCACTATTCCTGGTTGTGGAAGAACAGTCGCTGCATAAGTTTCCTTCGGATCCTAATAATTGGAATATTTGGTTGAACTTTATTTTTAATGAAGTTAAGCTGACATAGGGAAGACATGGTGTTCACCTCAGTTCACTGCAGAATCATTTGTAAACAAATCTTAGGTCGAGCTGGATTTGCAGACATTTGAGATTAAAACACAATGTGTGCTTTCTATATTGGATCCGACAGGAATGGTGCAACATACTTATGTGAGTAAAACATGTTTTTTATATGTAATAGTTTTGCATTGTTATAGATCGTTTTGATTGTGTACATGTCTAACAGAACATACCTTTAGCACGCTGGACTCAGATATGTATGGTCAAGTGTTCGCAAAGCTATGTGTTTTCCAGACAGGCTACCAAAACGTAATCCTGTTGGCAGGCTGGCGAATCTCCGTTATATTCCTTTCTTGTTCTGCACTGTTATCAGTGTTGCCAACTCTCGCGAAACAAATAAGCAACCACAGCTTCAAAAACAAGCCCAATATTATTATATTATTTATTATCATCAATATAATTTATGATCAAAAATGTATCAATAAATGAGCCTGCAACTTATTAAATTGAAACCTCTCGGAGTTTAAAAAGCAAAAACAGATGTGATATTACAAAATCTCTTCAAATTGCAACAAAGGCTGTGAATAGAAGAGGTTTGAAAATGGAAAAAGAGAAAAAGTGACGTGAAGGCTAATTATGGTAACCCATAGTCGGAGTTATTGCACACATATGGAGCAGTGGTAAATTTGCACACTGCAAACTGTGAAAAAGATAAGCCCTGCATCTCAATGTGCAATCTGCCCTAAATAGTATTGACAATTAATAATGTAACATAGCTACTATTTAGGATTAATAATATGCACTTTTTTTACAGTCTATGATTGAGAGTTGGGACACAGGCAAGCACTAAAGGAGCGCTAGCCTGATGTGGTCATACTCAATTTGATTTTCAAATTGGTTGTTTTCTATGTCCGCGGGTTGAAGTGACTATTATGTGATATAGACCCATGAGTGTGAATTTTAGCATGCAACCTTGCCAAAATAACACACACTTTACCCCCCAAACATAATTTTTCCCCCAGAGAACCCCCGAGAAGCTATTGTTTAGGGCAAGTATTTGGCGGGTTTTGTTGTAAAAACTTGGCAACCCTGTCTGCACGCGCGCTGAAATCAGGCTGGAATAAACGATCTTTGCCGCTGTTGTAATAAAATAACATAATTTAATGATACACAGAGTACTTACCCAACATGATCATCATTTCTGAGAGAAATTGTGATGGTGAATGCATATACAAACAAGCTCTCCGTTTAAGATTGGAAAAAATATAATCCAAGCCCCTTTGATGACGTGCATGATTACGTTACTGTTGATCATCTGTCCGTCATCGTCTAAAGCCCGCACTGATGATCTCATAGGTCCGAACAGTGTTCCCGTCCTAAAACTTTTGTGGGCGGGGCTAAGTTCGGCTGGCATCCAGGCTAAAGGAGCGCTGCAATATAGCCACATATTTATAATATTTTAAAAAAATATTTATTTATATAATAGCCTGTAATAATAAATACATTATAAAAATATTTTAAAAATGAAATTAGGTGCCTCTTCATCTCTGTACATCTCTGCTGGTTTCATTGTTTGTAAAAAAAAAAAATTAACTATAATTACGTGCATTTATAACATCACATCATATGCCAGCATGTTGAACACAATTTTTCTTCAATGAGGGGGAGAAGGAGGCGGGATGTATGAGTACGAATTACTACAGCCCTTGTATCGTTGCATTGAATTTCCATTAGCTGTGAGAAGACAGTGTCAGGCAATGTATTGTACAAAACAGCGACCATAAATGTAAAGAAACTAAGTTGCTTGTCACATTTTTCCTAACAAGCAACCACATTTTTTAAAATAAGCCCAAAAAAATGCAACACGCGGCTCGAGATTTTTTAACGCGACTTGCCAAAAAAGAAGCCCAAAGTCGCGTGTTATACGCTGACTTTGCAACTATGAATTTTATCTCTCTCTTGATTTGACATTTTGAAGGGTGCTCACGCCTATAGCAACTGATCGTGCGGGCTATGTAATACAAAAATAATAGTCTGATCAATTGCGGGTCGATGAGAAATAAATAATTGTGTTTGTTTGATAAAGACATTTACGAACCATGTGGTCAAGAGAATCATTCCAGCGCCGCTTTCAAAACAACCCCTCCCTCATGTGAACTGACTGAAGCTCATTGAATATGCAAATCTTATCCAATCCTTGTCGTGGGCGTGTCCAAGTCTCCAGTGAGGCACACCCAAAACCTAGAGTTTTGGAGAGAGCCTCAAAACCAGCCTATTACTTATTAGTTATGATGTTTTTGAATGTAAAAACCACACAAATGTCATTAGTTGACCTCAGACAACAGTGTAAATAAAGGCAGTTCATGACACTTTTAAACACAGTTTCCACAAATTACAAAAGCAGTTTTCTTCTTTTCCTTCAAGTTCTTCCATCTGTAATAGAGAGAGTGATCTTTTTTTTTTTTTGTTCACGTTTCCCTAAAGAGCTTTGCATTTCTGTATGCAAACTCCTGCATGCAAAATCCACAGTCAGCAATCCAAATGTGGAAGTTAATCCTCTGGCTGGAATCATAGTCGAGCATTCAAGCTGTCAGCAGCAGTCAAAGAGATGGCGGAGCGCAGGGGGGGTTAAATTGCCATGGTTACAGTTGTCCCCTCTGAACTGTAATTTTCTGTATTTCAGTACGATCTGGATAGAAGGCTCCTCCACATTGAGTGACCCCTGATTACAGAGAGGACTCACACAAATTGCGTCCTCCACTTTGCTTGGCTGCTCATCAGGCCTGGTGCTTGTTCTGCCTTTCTTTTGTGTTGTGGCTTCTAATTATGGATATGAAGGGAACTGCTTTCATCTGTACTCACCGGTTCCTCATTGTATAAGGGGCAGACTCCACTCTGTCATATTAAAACTTCAAAGATATCAGAAACGATCTCTATTCAGTTTTGTTCAAGTTGGCTTGTAGGCTCCAGTTGGTGGTTAATGGCTGGGACAGGGCTGATGACAGCGGTCCATTGTTGTAGTTCCACATGAAACAGTCTGTGTGCCACTGTTATTAGAGGATTTCATTTATTTCTTTTACGGACTTTTTTGTGGGTATGCAGTTTGTAAAAGCTTTCTTGATGGTGCAATTGACTGGATTCTAAGAAACTGGAGACAATCAATATAAAATGGTGCTTTCATAGTTAGTTGCAAATACCTGTAATTTGATTCTGTAGGTTTACATTTTGCAGTATGGCTAACATGAAATAGCATGAGCATGAGTAACATTTTTAGGATTTATTGATCTATGTTAATGTTATTTTTTTTTGCATGTATAGTTTACATGTCTTAATTTGCAATTAACATTAAAGGATTAGTTCACTTTAAAATGAAAATGTCCTGATAATTTACTCACCCCCATCTCATCCAAGATGTTTGTGTCTTTCCTTCAGTTGAAAAGAAATTAAGTTTTTGAGGGGGAAAAAAAGATATGCTTATAATACTTCACCGGCCAACAGAGCAAACCACCTCTGTGACATCACACGCTGTGATATTGCAAGATGGCGGTGCCCTTGCTCCACAAGCTTTAACAAAACATATTTTTTGCTTTAAAATGGTTACATAAATCAGTTTACTAAATAATATACACCTGACTGACTGATTCATTTCCAGTTTAAAGGGGTCCTAAAATGCCCCTTTTTACAAATTGTAAAATAAGTATCTGATGTCCCCACAGTATGTACATGATGTTTTAGCTCACAATACCCCACAGATCATTTTTATAGCATGTTAAAATTGTCACTTTTTGATGGTGAGCAAAAACGCTCTTTTTTTTTGGTGTCCCCTTAAATACAAATGAGCTGCTGCTCCCGGCCCCCTTTCTAGAAGAGGGCGGAGCTTCAAGAGCTCATGTCAGCAGCTCTGATTACCTCACACAGACTGGTCAGCCTTTTATATTCTGTCATGATAATCTATAACTTACTCGTGTGAGAAATGTTGTAAGCCTTCAGAGCCAGATAATAAATGATGCATGAAGATAGAACAGGTATAGTTTAGTTAAGTTTAATTGCGGTTATAAGTTATGTTTTCATCTTGCTTTTATGACATGGTATTTTATTTGTATTACATACTGTAATAAACTGCAATAAATGTGAAAAGATGGATGTGTCAGCTTGAGCGGACTCCTAAATTTGCTCTACAACAACAACTCTTCCTGTACTCTAAAGCAGCTCAACATGGCCTCTACCCTTTTGTTCCTGGGGGTGGGGTTTACGTACATTTTAGTCCATTTTTTTACGTCCATTTTTGTCGCATGTCTGATTTCAGAAAATAACGCTTTTGCATTATTTTTTATATTTCTTTGAAGTTCAAGCAACTTTGACTCTCATAAGCACACCAAAAATGTAGTTACTACTGGTCAATGTCATCATATGTAATTATATTCAACCTAACATACTGTGCGTAAAACAACAGATCAAACGGCGCAATGTGGTTTAACTTCACTCATTCACTTTAATATAGTCAAAGTGGCTGTGGCTTTTGGTTTCTTATATTGAATGGCGGGTTCTTTGGTACACCCTTTGAAATGAAGCCCTTTTCGAACCATGTCTTGTGTGTCTAGCTTGTGCCCATCATTAATTCACAATGAGGTGTAAAATGCCATTGTTTGTCAAGGCTTTTTCATTAAACGTTGAGAGAAAGCAGACACCTAGTTTATTATTTGAGTGTAAATGATCAGTTCGCCCAGACAAAAAAGGTGTTTTTTTTTTTTTTTTTTTGGAAGGTGTAAAGGCCACACAGACACTACTTTAAAGAAAGCCTCTGATTTGTCAGCTGCACAAAGCAAAAATTACAGTTCAAATAAAATGTTCAAGGTCAGAAGCTCCAGTCATGTTACTAGCAAGTAACTAGTTAAATATTATGAGAATGAATGGATGGATACCTGCAAATCAAAGGTTTAGCTTGTTTTGTGTTTTTTTAAAGTCTATGTTAAGACTTTGAAAGGCATTAGCCCTGCTGGTAGTGGGAGTTGAGGAAGGATGGCAGAATTAGTCTCGAGTCTTTTCATCCATATGTGAGGAATTATGTTGATGACTCGTCAGTAGATGACATTAATAGCATGTTCACCACAGCCAGAGGTAATCCAGAGTGATATGGTCTAAAAATAAAATATTATCAGGTAGAAATTACAACAAAGATGGAAACTAAAATGGAAACATGAATCATATGAAGCTATCATGGCTTCAGAAAACCTGGAATATAGTGCTCTTAATATGGACTGCTTTACTTTTTTTTTCCCGTCACTGTTCTTTATGTGCTTTTGCATATCAATACCACAATGGTTACTGTAGAAGTGTCACTGCCATCTTTCGACATGGTTCAGCATGACCGTCGTTGAGTTATTTAAATTACACTAGGGAGTTTTAGAGAGCAGTCTACATGATGATTAATACCTATCCAGCACTAGAGAAGGAACTTGGGCATCACTACTACAATCTTTCCTTGTTTATACCATACCAATTTGTACACTAGTTTTTTGTCTTTGAGGTTCTTTCCATCTTCTGGTTTTAGACCAGAGTTTTCTGCTTCTTCAGTCATACAGGCCCTTACAAAAAATAAGTTAATTCAATTAGCTATTAGTAATTCAAAAAAGCTATTAGTATACTTCTTTAATTCTTTTAAAATAAAAATAAGAAGGTATACTTTCAGTCTACTTTGAATGTTCTTCTCAGAAATACACTTTACGTACATCTCAGGAATATACTTAAATGTGCACTTAAAGGGTTACTTCACTGATTTAGCTTTGTATTTAAACTGGGTCATTAATGTAGTGATTTCAATCTTTGTTTCCAAATGTAGTGATTTCAGTTTTGTCTTTGTTTAACTGAAGATAGTTTTGGCACATCCAGGTGTTAACTTCATTAATACATTTGCACAGGGAGTCAATGGGGCTGTAGTCATTAGGCAAAAGTGCTATGTAGATTTGAGTATCGTCAGCATAGCTGTGGCAAGCATTTTTTTTTTTCTTTTTCATTATTTGGCTCAGTGGCAACATATACAATAAGTTGAATAGGAAAAAACAGAAAATGAAAACCGCGAGGCCTCCGCAAGTATGCGTTTGCCCCAGTAAGCCTTCTTGCACAGACCCTGTGCAAAATTAGGGAGGACAAGGAGCAGGTCCTTTCAGTTGCACCTTATTTGCCCAACCGTACCTGGTTCTCCGAACTGGCGCTCCTCACAACAGCCCCTTCCTGGCCAATTCCACTGAGGAAGGACTTCTTTTCTCAAAAAAGGGGCACCCACGTCCTGATATATGGAACTTGTAAACGTGGGTCCTGGACGGGACGCGGCAGGTTTGAGTACCCTACCACCACAGGTGGTGGCTACCATAACTTCCGCTAGGGCTTTGTCCACAAGACAAGCCTATGCGTTGAAGTGGAACCTCTTTGTTACATTATATTTTTCTCGCTGAAAAGCCCCCAGAAAAATTTGTGCTCTCCTTCCTCCAAGAAGGGTTGGAACAAAGGCTGTCTCATTCCACCTTGAAGGTTTACGTGGTTGCTATCTTTGCATGCAACAACCTTGTGGAGTTGAAAACGGTGGGTCAGAGCGACCTGGTCATCAGATTCCTGAGAGGAATCTCCTCTCCTCTCATGCCCTCTTGGGACTTCGCAGTGGTCTTATCTGCCATGTTAGAGAGCACCCTTTGAGCCTTTGCGATCAATTAAGTTCATGTCTATGAAGACAGCGCTCCTGGTCGCTTTTGCCTCCATCAAGAGGGCAGGGGACCTTCAGGCATTTTCTTTGACGAAGCATGTCTGGAATTCAGCCCGGCTAACTCTCCCGTGAACCTGACACCCCGGCCTGGATTCGTGCCCAAGGCTCCCACCACTCCTTTCAGAGATCAGGTGGTGAACCTGCAAGCGCTACTCTTGGAGGAGGCAGACCTAGCCTTGGCACTGCTCTGTCCAATACATGCTCTCCGTGCTTACGTAGACAGAACGCAATGTTTCAGGACCTCAGACCAGCTCTTTGTCTGTTATGGTGAGAAGCTGTAGGGAAAGGCTCTCTTCAAGCAAAGGTTTTTGCACTGGATAGTGGATGCCATTGTCTTGGATTACTAGATACACATGGTCGTCCATGCCCCCTAGCGGTGAGGGCACAGTACACTTCCAGTAGCCAGCAACTAGGACCTGCTCAGTGTCAGCGCTTGCTCACTTCAGTTTTGACTTACTTGCTCGCTTTCATCACTTTTGCTTTTATTCTCATGAGATGAATCAAAAGCTGAACAGCCAATCAGAGTTCTTGCTCTCACAGAGGGCCCAACACCGATTCTACATGTTAAATCGACCAAAAAAAATAAATAAATAATCTGACGGCATCCGACTAGAGCCAACGTTGTGGAACACACCGGAAAAAATAAGTCGGCTGATGTTGTGTGTTGTGGCTTGATGTGTCCCTGGCTTTAGAGAGACTTCAAATGCTCAATTTTCAGGATCTTTGAGAAATTAGGTAATGTCTAATGTATATTATATTATGAGAAAATTAAGGTGTTTTTTGTACCTTTGATGCATGAAAATCAATTGCAGGAGACATCCAAAACTAGTTTTTGTTTGTTTGTTTTTTAAAATCTACAGCTCCAGTCTCCATTTACCTTTTTCCCTATAGAAATATCAGTTCTATAACATTCTAATCAACAATTGACTGAGATATGCAGTAATACTTTACTGAATAAACCTGAACCTAAACCTGGACGTTAATGTTGCAGTACTTGAAGGAAGTGTTTAGTAAAACATTCAAGTTGCTCTCTGTCAGATAAATGTCTCACTCTCTCCGTCTGTCTGTGTCAGAGTGAAATTTAATGATGGCAGATGATCTCTGGCTGATGTGGCCGTGACGTAATGAGGTCAGCTTTGCTCTCTAGTCTTCATGGTACTCTTGACAGAAGCACTGTGCAAGTTTAACAGTAGTAACTAAGATTCAGAATTACTTTGGTTGATTTATCGCTGGGATTTCAATGCTGACATTATTGTTTATTCTACATTTGTAAATATTGTGAATGATTGTTTTACGTGTAATACATTGGGATTTATTATATGGTCAAAAGAATAAAAATAAAACTAGGAGTATGTTGTAAAAATCTAAGTAAATGTCAGTTTTGATTCCATATTGTCTTTAAGTGTTCTTTTTTAGAGTTTAAGGGTCCTTGTATTGAACAATCGGATTACCAATTACCTTTTGTCATTGTATCAGAAACTCAACTGAAGTTTTGAATGAGTGCCAGCTCCTGTGTTTGACACTGAAGCATTTACTGTAGCTATAAATGAAACAGGCCCTCCCTGCAGTTAGCACAATTAACTTTGGTAAATGGTAGTGAAACATGAAGGTGTGCTACAATGCCAAAGTCCCCTGTGGCACAGTAATAATGAGATTTCAAAATGGGCCCTGAAGCAGTGGGAATTTTCACTTTCACACCCACTAACATACTTTGTTGTTCAAGTGGCCACAGTTCACCTTTACTGCTCAACTCAATGACAAATGACCCTTTCAGCCACTTATCAAGCTTGAATGTCCAGAACAAGTTAAACTGAATGCTATGCTATGCCCTGCTGAGAGGGGCTATGAAAGAAAAAAGACAGGAAACAGTGATAAACAAACAACATTTAGTAGTTTCTAAATGTATTGTCACCATGGTTCC